>NC_140241.1:11782433-12152433 GCF_949987555.1 Borostomias antarcticus | reverse complement strand
GACATGGTAATAGACCATTCACCTCTCCAAATGTGGTAGACCAGTTTCCCTTCCTTTAATCAATCTAATATGAATGTATAGCATGTTGTACTGTATGTAGCAGCTATGTTAGCCTTAGCCTTGTATGTAGCAGCTATGTTAGCCTTAGCCTTGTATGTAGCAGCTATGTTAGCCTTAGCCTTGTATGTAGCAGTTATGTTAGGTTTGGGGTGGATGGAGCAGCTATGTTAGGTTTGGGGTGAATGTAGCAGCTATGTTAGGTTTGGGGTGTACAGTATGTAGCAGCTATGTTAGGTTTGGGGTGAATGTAGCAGCTATGTTAGGTTTGGGGTGTATGTAGCAGCCAGTGGTGGCTGGTGAAAAAAATAGTAGGTGGGGCTTTGGAAACCAACCCCCTGTATGGGGGTCTGGGGGTATACCCCATAAGATTTTTTTGTGCTTTTCACATGTAAATCAAGCATTCTGGTGCATTCTGAGAAAATAATAAAGGCAAAATGCAACATTTCCCTGTATACATTTCCCTATTTACAAAGACAAATGGGGTGGGAGAACTGAATTTGAACTTGATTTAACTGAAAAAGCAAATTTGTTGTTATGTTGAATGTTAGTGAACAAGCGTTTTGACTAGAATGACTATTAATAACAAACCTGACAAAACACGTTTCTGAAGTCAGACTGCACTAACTCAAATACTCAGTCAAAACATGTGGGAGCGGCATAATGAAGAGTAGAATCCTCCGCGTACATTGTCAGGGATTCTTCCCTAATAGCAGATGGCAAATCATTTGTGAATATGGAATAAAGAGCGGGCCAACGCAGCTCCCCTGTGGAACACCACAGTTAAAATCTACTGTTTGATAGAGTGCCATTAAAATAGCATCTCTGTGACCTGGACGACAGGTAGCTCCATTTTCACATACATGAAAATGTATTTCTGTGTACTACCCTGTTCTTTAAAAAAAAAAATCATCACCTACAGTATTTAAGTTATGGTGCTGAGGTGTGGTGAAACACCAACAATTTTTATCTAACATTATTTCATTAAAGAGGGCATATGACTTTGGCATAGGACTCTGGTGAGGAGAGGCTTGGGGCAGTCTGGTGATGGAGAGAGCCTGGGACAGAGGCTGGTGGCTGTAGACTTTGCAGGATTGCCTGTGAATGACAAAGAATGTGAGACATACAGTGTATGGCCTCTGACATGCTCAGAAAGAGGATACTTTAGTCACCCACAAACATACTGTCTCACACACTCACCTCAAAAGAGAGGGCACAGGATTTGGAATGTCTGAGGCAGAGTCTGGTGAGGAGAGGCTTGGGGCAGTCTGGTGCTGGAGAGAGCCTGGGACAGATGATGTTGATGGAGAGAGCCTGGGACAGAGGCTGGTGGTTGTAGACTTTGCAACAGAATGTGAGACAACAGAATACAGTGTATGGCCTCTGACATGCTCAGAAAGGATACTTTAGTCAACCACAAACATACTGTCTCACACTCACCTCAAAAGAGGGCACAGGACTTAGAATGTATGAGGCAGAGTCTGGTGAGGAGAGGCTTGGGGCAGTCTGGTGATGGAGAGAGCCTGGGACAGAGGCTGGTGGTTGTAGACTTTGCAGGATTGCCTGTGAATGGCAAAATGGCAAAGCAGCACACCGCTCTGTCAAACTAGTGTAGAGTAACGTCAGTCTAGTTTGCTGATTAGTTAGCTAGCATCCAAACATTTTAAAAATTGTTGGTCATTTTAGAAAGCCAACTACTTGCTATTAATGCTAGTGAATCCTATCATGTTAGGTTATGGAGCTAACTTTATAGCAGATGTAAAAAAATGATCTACTATGTGCTGCACTAGCTAGCTAACATAGCTAGTTAGCATCCAAACATTTTTTTTTTTCCTTTTAGAAAGTCAACTAGTTGCTATTAATGCTAGTGAATCCTATCATGTTAGGTTATGGAGCTAACTTTATAGCAGATGTAAAACGTTAGCTACTATGTGCTGCACTAGCTAGCTAGCACTGTCTAACTAACGTTAGCTAGCAAACGTCACCTGCTTGCTAGACATCTATTTATTAAGGATGGAGATCAAAGCTAACAAAAAACCTTCCGATCTTTATGGCAATTACAACTAATTGTATACTAACGTGTTGCACTAACGTTAGCTAGCATAGCTAATGTTACTAGCTAGCACTTGTTAAAGGAGTAGTAAAGGGAAAATGCATGTTTAGCCCTGTTTTAAGGTTACTTATGATCATATACAACGGTTCAGATCAAAACGTTGACAAAACTAGCACTTTTGAGAAAGTCTGATAATTGCTCTACCACCGTTTTGGTCATACAATCGTGAAAAATCTGTTAAACTCTCGATTTCAAAGACAAGAAACTCACGAGGTGTTAGTTGGCGTTCTGACATATAATTCGCCATAAAGTAAGATTCTAGTTCATCTGAAATGATTTTTTTAAATATTTAGCATATAACTATTTACTCCCAGCACATACGTGTGTAAACCTCCGCAAACTAGGTAGCCTAGCAACATAAACAATAACAATAGCTACCGTAAGTAGTTCCGCTTCCTGAATCCCCTCTGCGGAATGATCTACACATCTACAACGGTCGCGTCAATACAAGTCAAAGGATTTCATAAAATGATCAATAAAACCCTACAAGATTCATACTTTGCGGCGAATTTGATGTCAGAACACCAACGGACACCAATTACCCCCTCGGTGAGCTCTTGTCTTTGAAATTGAGAGTTGAACATGTTTTTGAAAGATTTTTCAAGGTGCCCATCCACATCCATTGTATGACCAAAACGGTGGTAGAGCAATTACCAGACTTTCTCAAAAGTGCTACTTTTGTCAATGTTTTGATCTGAACCATTGTATATGATCATAAGTAACCTTAAAACAGGGCTAAACATGCATTTTCCCTTTACTACAACTTTAACTAATGTGAGCAAGCATCACCTGCTCATCCATTTATCAGACATGGAGATCATAATCAAGAACCTTACAGTTTTTATGACAATAAGCTACACCAATCTTAGAAAATGTAGCTAACTAACACATTATTTTACAACGACAAGTACTATTTCATCATCATTGCTAAATAGTGAGACGGGATCAAGCAGCCTCAACTTACCGTGTTTGAGAGCACAATGAGACAGAACGCAGTCCAGCTTGGGGAAATATTATTTCTTGATGGCTAGGGGCGATAATATCTTCAGCCCCATGAGATATTTTTGATTGGCTAAGGGTTACTATGCCGATGTTATGTTCTCGCTTTGTTGAATGCACTGGAAAGGGCTGAAAATCTCTCGCCCCTGGGCTAAGGTCTCATTCACAGAAGAGAGATATAAACAAACGTAATGGTTTATATTGTATATATTACACGTTATTGTACTTTTTAAACCACCAGACCATAACTTTGATGACCACAACTTTTTTAAATGAGTAATTATATATATATATATATATATATATATATATATATATATAAAAATAAAAGATAAGTTTCGCTTTTCACAACCGCGGGGCAGCACCCCATCGCCCTTTATTGACCAGCCGCCACTGGTAGCAGCTATGTTAGGTTTGGGGTGTATGTAGCAGCTATGTTAGGTTTGGGGTGTATGTAGCAGCTATGTTAGGTTTGGGGTGTACAGTATGTAGCAGCTATGTTAGGTTTGGGGTGTATGTAGCAGCTATGTTGGGTTTGGGGTGAATGTAGCAGCTATGTTAGGTTCGGGGTGGATGTAGCTGCTATGTTAGCTTCAGCTCCGGGTGCACAGAGTCCTCATACAACCTCAGTTATTGGCTAAAAAGGGCTGAAGTGAGGCCGACGGTCCCATTGCTCACCACTTAATTTCCACTGGGTTTCCATCCCAAAACATCACAACAAAGAACTGGGCCTGGAATCCATCACGGCTGAGCTCACTTGATCCCTGATATGTAGAGCAACGCATCACGGACGCTAATATCCTAAAGACGGATGGACGGATCTATCCGAGAGTCTGTAGTAGCTAAACAGTGGACTTTTTATAAATATGTCCCAAAAGCAACAGCCCCATTTTCCAGTATCAACAAACCCCATTTGGCATTCCCAGATCCTTTAGAATGGAACACTCATCTTTCCATAAGTATCATCTCCGGCAAGCGCTGGAAAAATAAATTGGATGTGCGTCAACGCCACCCCTCTCCGGTCCGATCTTGCCACTGGGGGGAGGGCTGAGGATGCCCCCCCTCTCCCACAGAAGATTGCTCTGTCCCCATCTTCATTGAGGCGGGGGGGGGGTGAAAATGTCATCGCCCCCCCTTGCACAGGTCCTTCCTCCAGTCTCCCTGCTATAAATCCGTAAAGAGGGTCCAAACTCTGATATATGGCAACAGCATGAATATTGATGTGGGAGAAAGTTCTTCCAAAGCTGGTGGGGCTACAGAGCATTAATATTGATGGTGTTGTGCAGCGTCTTTCTGGCTGCAGCTATGGAAGCAGCAACCAGGGCTGGGGGTGAAAGGCCAAGATGGCCGCCGAATAAGAACACAGACATCTAGCAAAATGCCGGACAAAGGTCCACACCAGTCATTGTGCTCTCACTAGCGTCTTTACTTCCTGGTCTTGACTTGCTGATTTAAATTCATTACATATGATGGTTTTTTTGTATTGGTGCTAATAACATACATTAGTAATATGACTGGTTAGCTGATGCTCATTAAATATTTTTGCTGTAATGTAATGAGGCTACTTGATGGTTTGAACCCATGACCTTTCATTTGAGGGTCTAGTCATGTGAGAAGTTGAGGCCACTTGATGGCCAACCCTAGCACGGACCTACATGTGTTACAGTTACCAGTCTCATCGCATTAACATACTATATCATACAACAAGTTGAATGGAAAATTAAGACCTGTACTCAGGAAAAAAACAAACAAGATGGTTTTAACACACAGCAGCCAGAAACATATTTTAAATGTGGGGTATTATGTGTGGGTATTCCTTTTCCATATAAGATGAACCTCCAACCCTGTACCCAGCACCGTTCTCAAACCAAGATGGCGCCGTGGATGGCTGCTATAGTGCGCCATGTTCTCCTTGCACTGCCATGTCTCGTCCCTGCACCCTGTCCAATGTGGTCTCAAGGTTAAGCACCTCGTCTGAAAGCAGATTCCTAGTGTGTTGAATATAAACTACAAATAGTGATAAAGGGATTCTGGTTCGGATTTTCATTCGGATTCATGGTGAAGTGAGTAGAGCATGGCCATATCCGCTGTCCCACGCGGGGACAGGGCCACACAGACCCAGGGCCCCTCAGACCCAAGGCCACACAGACCCAGGGCCCCTTAGACCCAGGGTCACGCAGACCCAGGGCCCCTCAGACCCAGGGCCAGGCAGACCCAGGGCCCCTCAGACCCAGGGCCATGCACACCCAGGGCCAGGCACACCCAGGGCCACGCAGACCTAGGGCACGCAGACCCAGCTGGGCAGACGTGTTGTGGGGTGTTCTGGTCATAGAGGACACCGCTGCCGTTTCATTACGGTTTCCCTCCGCCTCAATGAGATCATGGCTCTGCCAGCTCCGTCTGCTCTGTTTGTGAGCGATATGATTACGTTATTCTGTTTCTGGGTCAGTAAGTTAAATATTTCACATGATTTATTTTTAGCCTGTCTGCTCCCACTTTCTGCGTGTTCTCTCCCTCCCTGTCTCTCCCCGTCTCTCTCATCTCTCTCATCTGTCTCTCTCTCCCTCTCTGTCTCTCTCTCTTTCTCTCTCTCTCTCTCTCTCTCTCTCTCTGTCTCTCCCCATCTCTCTCATCTCTCTCTCTCTCCCTCTGTCTCTCTCTCTTTCTCTCTGTGTCTCTCTCCTCTCTCTCTGTCTCTCTCTATGTCTCTGTCCCTCTCTCTGTCTCTCTCTCCTCTCTCTCCCTCCCTGTCTCTCCCCGTCTCTCTCATCTGTCTCTCCCCCTGTCTCTCTCTCTCCTCTCTCTCTCTCTCTCTCCCTCCCGTCTCTCCCCGTCTCTCTCATCTGTCTCTCCCCCTGTCTCTCTCTCTCTCCCTTCTCTCTCTCTCTCTCTCTCTATCTCTGTCTCTCTCCCTTCTCTCTCTCTCTCTCTTCTCTCTGTAGACTAGTGCTCCATCTGTCATGTCTGCTACAGGCCCCATTTGACCTACTAAGTCATCTTCATATGGCCGCCAGGCACACACACACACATACACACACACGCACACACACACACACACACACACACACACACACACACACACACACACACACACACACACACACACACACACACACACACACACACACAGACATACACACAGACATACACATGCACACACACAAATACACACACACACACACACACACACAGACATACACGGACACACATACACACACACACACACACACAGACACACACACACACACACACACACACACACAGACACACGCAGACACACACACACACACATACACACACACATACACACACAGACATACACAGACACACATACTCACACTCTCTCTCTCTCTCTCTCTCTCTCTCTCTGGCCGCCGGGCGTATCAATGCTGTGTTGTGTGTGCAGAAGGGGTCCTCCGCTCTGTAATTGGTTACAAACTGAGTGAAAATCACCCCCCCCCCTCAGAAGACCCACAGCGGTGGTCCTGAGGTCTGAATCGTTCGCTGCCGGTTCAACTCTGAACCATCATTATTATTATTATCCACTTCAACAGCTATCAGCTACATTTCAGAGTCTGTCCGTTCAAATAGCTTCAGTCAGTCTCGTATATTACACAGTGTGGGTCAAATCAATACGCCACTAAGAGCACGAGCTGGACTGCAGGCTCTTTACACAGTGTTACCAGAGGGCTTTTTTCTATAATTGCGCTGCACTTATATAAGGTACTGTCCGTTTATAAGACCTGCAGGATGTTTGGAAAGACCCACAACTAACTGATCTCATCTCCTATTTAGGACATTCATTCATTGTGTTTGTGTGTGTGTGTGTATGTGTCTGTGTGTGTGTGTGTGAGAGAGAGAGAGAGAGAGAGAGAGAGTGTGTGCATGTGTATGCATGTGTGTGTGTGTGAGAGAGTGTGTGTGTGCATGTGTGTGTCTACATGTGTGTGTGTGTGTGTGTGTGTGTGTCGTCCTCCTGGTCCTGTGGTTCCCTAGCGCGGTGCTGGATCAGGTCAGTCAGATCACATGCCTGCTGCGTTGGGAGAGTAGGATGTGGAGAGGCGGGGGTAATTGCTGCGGAGATGGGCGGCCATTGGACTGTAAACGCACAGCAAATTTTCCACAGACTCCGAGAGACTGAACCATTGGAACTGCTCCCCCCCCCCCCCCCCAGGGGGCAAATGTCCACAGCTGCTCTTTGACCCCAGCACACAGGATCAATGAAGAGCGGTGGAGTTGCCCTGGCTGGCGCGCCGTACGAGCGCTGTTATTCTAGCCTGTGACCCTGACCCCGTAGATAAATGTAGGAGGATGAGTCTCTGAATCTCAATTGAGGACTATGCTGCAGATAAAAGCTCTGAGTTTTACCAGTCCCATTGACATTATTGCTCAAGTTATAACACTTGACCTCACTGTAGCATAAAATCCACACATGGATCACGACGCCATGTTGTTTACTGTTTGTACGAAACAAAATGTGAATGTTATCTTCATTCAGCATGTTCAGGTGATCTTAAACATAAAACATAACAAGTCATATTCCTAGTGTCTCTTCTTTTTCTCACAAGCAGTGGATCTTTCCACCTGCCATATTGTGTTACATACAAATGTAAATGTAATATTTATTCAACATGTTCATTTTTTCTCTCTCCAGAAACCTGGGTTTAATGAAACCAAGTTGAAAAGGAACCAGGCCAGGTCTAGCCTGGCTTATGTGCGTGGCTGGCTTGTTTCTGTTCAGGACTGGTAGGACAGAAGCTAATCATGCCACTGAAATAGCTGTGAATTGAAATGACACTAAATAATGTCTGATAAATTAAGATAGGTCTTATCGCCTGGACACATCAGTTCCAATGCTTCCAATGCTAATCCAGCACAATAAGAGCGGGATAGCCAATTAGCTCATGAGCTCACAACAACTAGCAGCAGCTTCCATAACATTAATGGTAGCGGTCAGTGGCTAAAGCAGTTACACTAATGATAACATAAAGTCATCCCCACCAGGTCTCAAACCCCAGTCTCCGGATGGGAGTCCAATGCTCTGACCACTACTCTACTTGTGCAGTGGAGAATTGGTTTTGATGTCCTTCTTCCAGTTCCTAGTATGGGTTGGGGTTAGAATAAGGGTTGGGGTTGGGACAGGATCTGACCTATAAGTAGGGATGGATATTGATAAGATTTTAGCGATTCCGATTCCATTTTCAATTCTGCTTATCGATCCGATTCCTTATCGATTCTCTTATCGATTCTCATTGGGCAAAAGAGTACAAACAGGTTTATTAACATTAATTTTCTTTTATATATACTTTGAACATGCCAATTACAGTGCTGTTTTAGGTGTATTCACCTTGAACTAAAAATAAAACTGACATAAACAAATCAGTATTTTTTCTATAGCAAAAGATAAATAAAACATGAATTATTCTGTTGAATTTTAAATCCAATAACAGTCTAACATGTTACTAGTAGAAATTACAATGCTCCTTCCATTTAAAAAGGGTATATGAGCTGAGCTGACAAAAATAAAACTAGCAGCGGCAACTGGCAACAAATACAATCAAGTGAAGTCCAAATGGAACTGAGTAGGCCTGCAACCATCAACTGTATGGAGTATTAACAATTCTACTACTTCTACAAGAAGTAGCCTCTGACCCAGACCGACCACGAGCCTGACTCTGAACGTCATCATCTAAATTACATGGATGGAAATTTAGATTATTCATATAGTGAAAGCTGGTTTACACAATTAAACAAATGGCACTAACACAATAGACAGAGACTCTGGAGGAGTTTACCTTCGACTACACGTTAGCTGCGCTGCTGTCGTCACCCTGGAGTGCATCAAAAACGGGACATTCCTGCAAAGTTATCGCATGCTGTGTGGCCAAATGTTTTTGCATATTTGTAGTATATCCCCCCTTTGATGATATAAGTTTCTTGCAAGCATTGCAAGTGGCCGTGTTGTCATCTTGTTGCGTGAAATGTAACCACACTTTCGAACGTTAATGCCTAGACAACATGTTGCTGGCCTCTTCTACCACGGTCTAATAAAACAAAACAAGGCATTGTGCGTGCGATGTCATCGCGCATGCGCAGCAACAACAGGAATCGATAGCGGAATCGTTAAGGTTTTTGGCTAACCAAGGAAGGATCCAAGGAATCGATTCACTAGGAACCGGTTCTCAACAAGAACCGGTTTTCGATGCGCATCCCTAGGCAAGGGGTAAAGGTTGAAGTGAAAGGATGAACATGTGGAGGTTTGGGGTATAGTCCCATAAAGTCATCCCCACCGGGTCTTGAACTCCGGTCTACGGGGTGGGAGTCCAATGCTCTGACCACTACTCTACTTGTGCAGTGGAGATCGGCGGGTTGATTTTGGTGTCCTTTTTGATTTTGGTGTGCTGGGACTACTGCCTCTTGTGGTGCCAACAGAGAAATGCAGGCCAACATTGTCCGGAGTAACGGAGTAAGGGAGGGAGGGAGGGAGTGATAACCGGACAAACGCTATACTAGGTGTGCTGGCTTCCAGGTGCAGGACAAACCGGAGTGTGAACGAGAAAAGGAGTAGAGTCACTGGAGCATATGGAAAATAGACTGTTCCCAATAGTTTATTAAATAACGTTTCGATCTATTCAATCTTCATCAAAATCTATGGAATAGATCAAAACATTATTTAATAAACTATTGGGAACAGTCTATTTTTCATATGCTCCAGTGTGCGGACTCCTTTTCTCATTTTAGTGAGAACCAACCCTGAGATTGAATTGAATTGAATTGAATTGAATTGAATTGAATTGAATTGAATTGAATTGAATTGAATTGAATTGAATTGAATTGAATTGAATCTCAGCGTTAGCAAACTCAGAGTTTTCACTAAACCCACTTTCTGGAATACCCTCCTGGTGATCTTAAACGTAAACAAACACACATATAACAAAACAAGTCATACTCCTAGTTTACTCCTCTGTCCCCTCCAACGAGCGCTGAGTGTTCCAGGCGATGTCACAGAGGCTCATTGTGACGGTGCCAGGCGCTGACGGAGGCCCCGTCCAACTTCTCACCTGCAGCGTTGTCCTCCAGGGGGACTCTGCGCGCGGTAATTGGGGACTGGGAATCCGGGACCGGTTCTCTTTGTGTCCTTGTTGTGGGAATCACTGACCCGGATGTGTGAGGTCGCCGGCATTGTAATTGGTGCTGCGCGATGCAGCTGTGTGTTTCTAAGTGCTTCATCGAGTGTGATTAGCGAGCGTGAGTTTGTGTGTGTGTGTGTGTGTGTGTGTGTGTGTGTGCGCGTGTGTGTGTGTGCGCGTGTGTGTGTGCATGTGTCTGTGTGTGTGTGCGTGTCTGTGTGTGTGTCTGCGTGTGTGTGTGTCTGTGTGTGTGCGTGTGTGTGTGTGTGTGTGTGTGTGTGTCTATGTGTGACTGTGTGTGTCTGTGTGTCTGTGCTGAGTTTCTGTGAGCATGTTCCAATGCTTGGGGGTCTTTTTAAGTGATGCTGTGTGTTTATGACCATGTTTGTAGCCTATTTGTGTCCCTGAAAGAATGTGAGCTTGTGTGTGTGTGTGTGTGTGTGTGTGTGTGTGTGTGTGTGTGTGTATGTGTATGTGAAAGAGTGTGTGTGTGTGTGTGTGTGAGAGAGAGAGAGAGAGAGAGAAGGAGAGAGAGAGAGAGAATGTGTGTTTCTATGGGAGTGAGAGTATCAGTGTTTGTGATACTTGACTGTAGTTTATCTGTCTACAGAACCCCAAATCAAAGCCCATGGGGACTGAATGAAAACCAGTTTGGTCAAAGCTTTTAAGAATGAATCAGAGTCTGGGAACCGGAGCAGCATATTACACCCTGAGACCCACACAGACACACAGACACGTATGTAATAACAATGTAATGTTAGGTAAATGTAATGTTATAACAGACAGACCCGCTCCAGGTATAAGAAACCCTCTTACAGCAGACACCAATATGGTCTCTGCCATTGGGGCTCTAGATGAGGAGGAATGAGAAGAGGAACGTCAAACCCAGTCCCATACCCGGGTCAAAATACTACTTGTAATAACCTCCCTTAAAGGAGTAGTAAAGGGAAAATGCATGTTTAGCCCTGTTTTAAGGTTACTTATGATCATATACAATGGTTCAGATCAAAACGTTGACAAAGCTAGCATTTTCGAGCAAGTAGATAATTACTCTACCACCGTTTTGGTCATACAATGGATGTGGATGGGCATCTTGAAAAATCATTCAAAAACATGTTCGATCGATTTCAAAGACAAGAAACTCACCTAGGTGTTAGTTGGCGTTCTGACATATAATTCCCCATAAAGTAAGATTCTAGTTCGTCTGGAAAGGCTTTTTTAAATATTTAGCATAGAACTATTTAGTCGCAGCACATACGTGTGTAAACGTCCGCAAACTAGGTAGCCTAGCAACATAAACAATAACAATAGCTACCGTATGTAGTTCCGCTTCCTGAATCCCCTCTGCGGATTGATCTACACATCTACAACGGTTACTTCAATACAAGTCAATGGATTTCATAAAATGATAAATAAAACCCTACAGGATTCATACTTTGTGGCGAATTTGATGTCAGAACACCAACGGACACCAATTGCCCCCTTGGTGAGCTTCTTGTCTTTGAAATCGAGTTTAACATGTTTTTGAATGATTTTTCAAGATGCCCACCCACATCCATTGTATGACCAAAACGGTGGTAGAGCAATTATCTACTTTATAGAAAATGCTAGCTTTGTCAACGTTTTGATCTGAACCATTGTATATGATCATAAGTAACCTTAAAACAGGGCTAAACATGCATTTTCCCTTTACTTCTCCTTTAAGCTGGGCTCATACTACAGGATTTTTGGGCCGACTGATCCCTGTTTCCTCCCTCCCGACAATCGGAGGAGAAATCTGGTCTGGAACGTTGGTATCGGATCGGTACGGATGTTCATCACTACTGTACAGGCGAGGCAGTGGTTCGTTGCTCCCTCGGGCATGATTATATCCTGTAGTTTGTGATTAACCGTTATTTTCAAATCTTGTAGTGTGTGCATGTTGGAGATTCGTGGGAAGAATGTCTGTTAAGATTCTCCTTGTGTGTGTGATGATTTCAAAATCGGTTAGGATTAGGGATGTTAAAAGTTAATCGACTATCGATTAATTGCCGATAAGAATTTACTTGAGTAAGATTTGGTTACTCGATTAATTGCTTGTTAATGGAACATACCTTCTTTTTTGGAACGAACATTATCAATGGGAGTTGAAATGTAATCATGATTTAGGGTGTGACTGCACATGAGGGCGTCATGCTAAGGCTACAGTAAGTGGGATGCCAGGAAATTTCAACAACACAACGGAAGAAGACACAAAAATTAAGAGAGCAAAGGGGCGTTCTTATCAATTAATCGACCATTGTTTGTTAAGGTTAACAGTTATCGATTAATAAAATTCCTTGAAATTTGCAACCCTAGTTAGGATTTTAAATATCTTGTAGTATGAGCGCAATATTACTGTACTTATATCTGCTTCATTTCCTCTGGTCAGGCACACAGGAACCAATAGGTTACTCCTATAAACGCAAACTCTTCCCACCTGACCCTCCGGGCACACTCAAGCAAAGTATACAGTAACTGAATGGATTCCAAATACTATTTTTGACCTGGTTCTAATAATACCAATCAAATCCTCCTCCAGATAGATAAACAAGCCCCGGGTCCCACAGGGGCTGAACTCTGCATCTATAGCTGTGACCCCTGAGGTGACCTGGAGGTGAAACCTCATCCCAGGTCACGACGGGGTCGCTGACAGCCCCGTCTCCTCCCCCACCTGTCCGTCTCCGCCAGCTCCGTCTCCGACCCTCAGGCGGCCATGACAGCTGTCACCACAGAAGGTCCTCCGAGCCACCAACACCTGTCATGACCTCGACGAGGCCTCATTCCCTGTTGTTGTTTTTTGTACAAAGTACAAAGTGGCCGACCGATACCGTGAGAGGGAGTCCTTCCTTGATCTGAGAAGTATGGAGCAGTGTGGATAGAATACGTCTTCTTGCTCCACAGAAAACTCATGTCTATTCCTAGTGAGAGATTCCCTTCTCTGCTAGCTTTTTTTATATTTTTTTGGCAAAATGTGATGTCTTACGTAAGAGTCAAAATATGACCAAAAAATAAAAAGCAGACAGAGATATTGGAAAACCTTCCTGACAAAATTGGGTCTACAGCCCTAAAAGTAGAGGATTTTCAACATTTAGCATGCTTTTGCACTTAGTGTGAGTGCAACAGAAGGACGCAGACTCCATTCCGGGCTCTCTGGGGAATCCGCCTTAGCTCCGGCTAGCATTAGCCGCTCTCAACAGGGCCTGAGGTCTCTACACGCTAAACCCTGCATAAATAGAGGATAAAATAAAACACCCACGGATACAGGAACTACAGGCCACACACTCCGAGGCTTGCCCTGCTCATGGGAACCGCTCGTCGTAGTCCCAAAGTTTCAAACTACACGGCTCATTGGCTCAGATGGAGGTGAACAGACCCGCCCAGGGGCCACTCCGTGACCTTTTCACATATCACAAGTAAACCCAGAGTGTTCCGTGAGTACTTCAAATGTGATGCACACACACACATACACACACACACACACACACATGCATACACACACATGCATACACACATACATTATAACGACATGCACACACACGCATGCACACTGAAGACTCAAGATGTGTTTATTGTCATGTAATGTATCTGGTTCACACATACTAGGAACCTGACAGGGTTAGACATGCGCTGCTGTAGACTACACAGGGCAGGACAGGACAGGACAGGACAGGACAGGACAGGACAGGACAGGACAGGACAGGACAGGACAGGACAGGATAGGACAGGACAGGACAGGACAGGGTGCAGGACAGGGACAGGACAGGGTGCAGGACAGGGTGCAGGACAAGACAGGACAGTACAAAATACTAAATACAAAAAAGTACAACAAAATGCAGTGCAATGTACAAATTACGGTATACAGTTAAAAATAAAAATAAAAGGGGAGGCACAATTTCAGTATACAGTACATTCTATATACAGAAGGGGGTGTGTTGAGGGTATGTACAGTGTGTTCTATGTACAGAATGGGGTGTGGTGAGGGTATGTACAGTGTGTGTGCAGAGTGTAGTGTGGTTGGTGAGTGGTGTTATGTACAGTGAGTGCAGTGTGTGTGTGTGTGTGTGTGTGTGTGTGTGTGTGTGTGTGTGTGCCGTTAAGGTCTGTGGAACAATCTGAGGTAATTTGCAGGTGGTGCAGGGGGTATACACACACACACACACACACACACACACACACACACACACACACAGCATTTGAAGACATGTTTCTGTGAGCTGTGGTTGATATACCCACTGACCTGAGAGAACCCTTGTATCAACCGGGGCCTCATTTATCAAAGAGCGTGTACATTCAGGTGTAAAAGAGGGCGTACGACGAAAACGCGGAAAATGCGAAATGTAGCGTACGACGAGAATATTTACACGCTTTTCGGATCTATCAAAAAAGTCGTACGCCATTTCCTGCACGAGAAATCCGAGACTGGCGGGGAAGAGAGCGTACGCGCACGCGCCCCGTGTTCCGCCCTCTCCACGCCCAAATCCAACCATATATGGTCAAAACTATGACAGCGCACAACGTGGATACCCCGGAAGGAACCGACATAATATAGCGTGGAGCATTAGGACAGACAAAGACGTTTATGGAAAAACGCGGAAAGAAGAGAAACTTTTCGGAGACGGAGGTGCATGTGCTTGTTGGTGAGGTCCACGCGAGGAAAGAAAATCATCTTCGGAAGGTAAGCTATTTGTACGAGCCTACATTTGTCTGATTGCTCCTAAAGTTTAGGTAGCCTACTGTACGTTTCGTGCATCCTGTATGTGGCGTAGGCTACACGGACATGCTGTATTATGTGGCTGTGAGGAAAGCAAACATTCCACACATTCTGTGGTAGGCTATGATTGATTCAGGACCAAAAACAGGGAACGATAACACAGATGACCACTTCATAATGTTAGACCACATTATTAAGACTCTCATCTAAATCACCCGGTAAATCACACTTAAGCATTTATTTGGCTGCCAACAGAAAAACATATCAATTGAATATGGCTACACAATAAAATGTTTAATGCATAATCAAGTTAACAGACAAACTCAAAGAAAATGACTGAAATTGTTTCTCCAGACTCTGACGTGGGGTGGGACTCAGAGGAGGGGGAGTCTGCAGTGGTCCTTGACCTGACGGTCGTGCCCCCGCCGGTTGCAGCCTCTACATCCAGTGCCACGACCTCCAGTGCCTCCACCTCCAGCGCACCGGCCTCCACCTCCAGTGCCATCTCCAGCGCCTCCGTCTCCACCGCCCACGCCTCCACCTCCGGCTGCCAGCGTCCCTGCCTCAAGGGTCCCTGAGGGCTGGGCTTCCTATCAGACGCTGTGCTGGAGGCTCATGACCCTAGAGGCCCAGAGGGAAATGGCAGAAGGGATTGGGGCAGTTGTGGGGCAGTTGTTCAGCAGTTGGTGGAGGTCACCACACTACACCACCAGAGCCAACAGGACATCCTCACTGCACTTCATTCCCTCACACATGCTGTCACGGACCTCACACTGTCACTCACTACCACACTCACGGACCTCACACAGTCACTCACTACCACACTCAAGGACCTCACACAGTCACTCACTACCACACTCAAGGACCTCACACAGTCACTCACTACCACACTCACGGACCTCACACATTCACTCACAAACGCACTCACACACCTCACACAGTCACCCACCAACAGACAATAAAATGGTAGAAATGTGAACCTTACTTGTTTGTGTCTTCATAGCTGGCGCATGACCTCAGTGTGGGCCCTTTCGCTCCGCTGGTAAACCTCATGACGGGGAGGGGGCTGAGGGCTTGGGTCCTCATTTTGTGGTGGGGTCTTGACTGGTTCTCATTCTTATCAGCTTTGAATATACATCTTGGCAAACATAACAGAATGATGTACAAGGAGGGGACAGATACCTAGTGAAAGTACTATTGGTTGCTAGTAAAAAGACAATAATGAGGGCTTGGTATAAGGTGGAACCCCCAACCAAGGAGCAGTGGTGGGTGTTGTGGAGGAGATTTATGAGATTTATTTATGCATTGAGGATGCAGGAAGGAAAGTTTGAAGGGAGATGGGAAAAATGGATGGATTATAGAAGGAAGTGTGATGATACCACTAATATTAAAATTGTCATATTTGAGTAAGAAAAAAAAGCTGCATGGATGGAAGTACCCATAAGCTGTTATTGTAAGTTTTTATGTTTTATTGTATTGTCGTTGTATGGATGGAAAATGCTAATAAAGATTAAAGTAAATAAGACAAAGAATATGTATCTTGGCTATGCACACACCAACAAGCCAGCCGTCACGCGCAGCGCCTGCCTCCAGTCTAGCCCCTACCCTGCTGTGCGCCAGGATGAATGAGTCATGCGTGGAGCCAGGCCACCGTGCCACTACACTTGTGATGAGCATGTCACATATGATTTGGGTATTTATAGTGTGCACATTTTAGCGATTCACATAGACGTATTCATTCACTGATGGTGCCCTTATGTGGGTGCAGTCGCCATCGCCGTCACCTCTTTGGAGTTCTATCTCGGCCAGTAGGCCGAGTAGCGCCGGATTCATTTAGGCTCGCATTACGCACAGGAGGACTGTCATTTGTATGCTTACCAAACAGCAAACAGGTCCACATGATCACATATTACTGACAATCTAATTGGTCAATTATTGCCGTTTGATGGAGTGCCTGCATTAGGTGTGTGACATATAGCGCGGAAAGGTTTGGGACAGCGCATAGGTTCAGTTTGGGGAACAAATCCATATCGGACCATGAATGAGCCGGTTAGAGGACACGTCTAATCTTGCATTGCGATATATGTTAGTGCTGAATTGGGCTATTAGCCTACATGTTTGTGCGTTCATGAACTGTCGCTCTTATTCTCTCCCTCAAACATAGTAATTCACCGACGCACCACCTGCGTCGCCAGTTCCCCCTGTGTTCAAAAAGGGCGTAGAAAACCGTGTAAATCGGTAGGACAAGTTGAGAGGTGTCCTACAAAAGCGCGGAGAAAGGCAACTAAATTTTCGCCCTTTCGGCTTGATAAATCGCAATGTGGGGGGGGAAAATGGCGTACGCCTGAAATCGCGAAAAAGACCGTGTAAAATATGGCGTACCTCAATGATAAATGAGGCCCCTGGGGTGATAAAACACCACAACCCTCCTCCCTCCTTCCTGCATGGCTGTAACAGCAACAGCCACTCGTCTGTGTGCATTTGTGTGTGTGTGTGTGTGTGTGTGTGTGTGTGTGCGTGTGTGTGTGTGCGTGTGTTGTCTGATATTCAGTGCTCATTATTATCATCCGTTTAATTAAATAAATCTTAAATTCTTGTTTACTATTGGTCCTCCCCAGGTCGTCATAGATAATAAGAACCTGTTACTGTAATGAACTTACCTGTGCAAATAATAATAATAATAATAATAACAACAATAATAATAACAATGATCATAATAACAATAGCAATAATCATCACCATAATGATAATAATAATAGTAATAATAACTGTCTTTGCAAAATGTTTCTCATCTTCATTCATTTTCTGTTGGATTATTTTATTTGCAAGAGAGGTCTATGATGTCCACATATCTGACATTACCAGACTTCTATAATGTACTATTATACTATTATCTGTAATGTAATATCTGATATTATCAAGGGAGGTCTATAATGTGAGCATATCTGATGATGATGATGATGATGGTACTACTACTGCTACTACTATTATTAGTACTATTCATACTAATAATAATTATAATTATAGAATTATAAAAATTTATTTGCACAGAAACTTTTTTACAAATAAATGCAGCTCAAAGTGCTTTCCAAAAGAGAATATACATGTATGGAGTGCTTCACATAAAAATAGACATAAAATTAATGAAAATCAGGAAAATCAGATGGAAGATAAAACACAATAAAAGAAGATAAAGATAAGAAATCAAGTAAAATACAACCTTTAAATAAAGAAATGAATAAATAAATATATACATTTCATTTTAATGACAACTGTAATTTAACATAATTTTAATAGATTTGTTTTAGCATTAATTATTTGATAAATGCAATTTAATAAAATACTGTACTGGGAAGATATAACAAAGTGCAGACTGTTGCTGGTAACCTAGTGAACCAGCAGTGAACGATCACAGTGCTCTTCAAGGCATGTAGCTGAGAAGAGAATTAGAAATGTAGCTTGGTCCTCGCCCATTAAGGGCTTTTTATATACAGTAAGGAGGAGGGCCTTAAAATCAACTGTAAATGCAGAGTAGCTAAGCCTGTACTAATGTGGTCTCACTTTGAATGAGCTGAAGTCGTCAGTGTTGCTGTGAAGCTGCTTTGTTAGTCAATTGTATTGTGAGAGTTAGCTCCTGAGCTACTGCCCTACTAACAGTGGGTTGCAGCAACGTTGCACATATGTTGTACTTAGGTAAGTTGCAACGTTACCATCAGGCGATGTTGTGACAGCGTCCATCTATGGTCGAAAATAACTTTACCCTCCTAAGTCTAATTAGACTTTACTGCAACGTTGCAGAAACATTGGCAACATGGGTCCCTGCAACGTCATTACATAACGTGAGAGTAACGTCGTATTACAGTCCTATTAGGCTAGCAATCGGGCTATCCCGTGACGTCACTGCTCGCTGGTTCACAGTTAAAGTAGGCGGTTCTTTGCCAAACTGCTCCTGTATTATTATTATTTTTTAAATTTTCGCTTATATCCTTCATATTGTACTGTATGTTGAGGTTAATAACTCATCTTAGAAATGTTATTGATTGTATATTTCTGTGTTTGTTATAAATTGAATGCTTTTTCATTTATAAAAAAAAATTCTACTAACTTTTCGGTGTCGACCAAGATATCAATTTTCAAAAGACGTGTCGAGAAAACCCATTCATTCTCTCGGCATTGTGGAACGCTACCACTAGGGGGCGATGAGATTACTTTCCCTCCCTATAGATGGGTTCGCCGCCTACGTCACAGCAGAGCGAGCACGCAGCCTGTAGGCAAAAAGGCAAACAAACTCGCCACAGTAGCCAGGAGCTCAGTTTCATGTAGCTAATTATGCCTCAAAGCTGCTGTGCTGTGAACTGTACAAACAGAAAAGAACGAGATGATGGCCTCAGATTCTTCATCATCCCCTCGAGATGTCACCCTTTTCAGAGGAAACACCGAAAGCTGTGGTTTAAAGCCATAAAGAGAACAGATTGGGGACCAGCAAACACTTTTTTGTGTGGTGCGCACTTCATCTCTGGTAAGTTATCTAGCTAACGTCACCTCGGGGTTTTTTTCTCATCAAATTACGTTGATTTGACCGTTGGTTTAGCTATTTATTTGTTTACTTACCGGTAATATAAGATTTAAGTAAACAGAAGTAACTCATAACCTGCACGCTAAACTAAGTTCAGGAATTGGAAGCCCAATGATAGCTAGCTAACGTAAGCTAATGCTAGCTAGCACGCTACCTAGTGTTAGCTAGCTAAGTCAAGGCCCGAACTTGGCTAACGTTTAGACAATATTGCAAATACTCCGACAAACTATTGCAAACCTTTTTTCTGTTCCTGCTGGCTTTGTGTTCGCCGCGAACATTTGCAGAAACATAAGCGAACGGTCTGAGCTGGTAGTTTGTGTTAGTTAACGTTACTCTAAAATGGCCGCTGGACTGAGGGAAATGTGAATTGTTTGTTTGTTTGACTGCTTTGAGACTCACATTGGGAGCTCGCTCGTGTCAGGCTTTCAAAGGCCATCACGAATCTTAGGCTAATTTTACATAGGCAAGAGTGAAGGCAAAGCCAAGATAATGCTTTATATATTTTCCATTTGTCTGGAAAGTGGGAGACTGAGAACGATGCCACCCACGAGGTAAGCGAGGTACCATGGACAATAACGTTAGCTCGAAACAAAGATGGAGGCAGCTTTGTTTGCCACATTAGTAGTATCGGTGTGTATTGTTGGAGTTCACGAGTCAAAAACAGGCGTTCCTGTTAAAACTGCGAGTAGTAACGGGTGATTCACGGGCCTTATACATTTAATCTATGCACTGCAGTGGCTAATGCCTAAACTAGCTTAATGTTTCCCACACTGATGATTGACCGCCATTGACCGCATCTGTCCTGGGCAGATGCCGGCAGAGAATTAAAAAAAAAGAAGAATAGTATAGAATAGTGGTGTGTCACTAATTACTTATCGGCTGTAATGACTTGTTGAATTGTTGTTTTAGTCGCTTCTTCCCCTCTGCCTACTTTCCCATAGGGTCCTTATGTGTTTATAACCTTAATATTTTTTTGTTTATTGGGCAGACTGTATTGCAGTGTGGAGTTTCTGGGGGAGGACAGTGTCGGTTGTCTCAGTATCCTGGCTCTCCAAAAAGGATGGGGTAAGAACATGTTTGTGTGAACAATGTTTCTGATTGGTGTGCTACTTTTCAATTGTACAGGGAAGCGGGTACTAACATGGTTTCACTCACAGTTGCAGATGTGTTCCTGGCCAATGAACAAAGTCAGCCAACGGATAAAGAGCTGTGTGGAACCTAACCCTGGCTGGGCGCTCCACAGAGTCCGGGTTTTCCCAAAGTCACAACTGGTACTGTTTGCATTTGTGTATGACACTCTTCAATGTTCTAACACGTAAGAAATGGTTCATATTTTTAATATTTTTTAATACATCGTCTTTGTTCCATGACCGATGTGAATTTAAACCATTACCTTTCTTGATAACTTAAAGGTGCAGTTATGGTCTCTATGCCAAAGGCTACGATGGCGGAGGTGGCCGCCCAGCTGCAGGAGACATTAAAACATGCCCCTGCTAAATGCAGAAGGGTAAGTGATGTATTTTTTGGGGGGTTTCTCCTAATAAATATAAAGAGCTGTGTGGAACCTAACCCTGGCTGGGCGCTCCACAGAGTCCGGGTTTTCCCAAAGTCCACAACTGGTACTGTTTGCATTTTAAGCTGTCAAAAAATACTGATGGGGGGGGAAAAAAGATCATGACTCATTATTCTGAGGAAAAAGGATGGCTGAAATGTATTGATTATGGTACTTTATGCACACAGATCATTACGAAGGTGCCAGGCTCATGGCAAAAGTCTTTGAGCAGCAGTCGTCAATGGACGAGTGCCAAGACGTTCGAAAGAGACGGCGCAACACGCGCTATCACTCCAGTGACGAAGGTAATATACTAAAGTGCATTCAACAGTCCCAAAAGAGTAGTACTTTTGAAATCGAGTAATCTGAGCTAATATACTGATATTCCACTAGATATTCCAAGCCCAGGACAGCCATTGGTCCCAACAATGCAGGCCAAAGACAGTATGCCAGGTGCCGGAGTTAAAAAGGCCTCTGCCGGCTGTCCAGTACATTCCACGTGTGCTGTACAATTCAGGTATGCATGTTTGTGTTGAAATGAAATGTCTATGCCTACTGCACACTGATAGTTGGACTATTTTTTATTTATTTTGAATACCATTTTACTCATCTTGCAGATTTTCCAAGCTTGTCCCATGTGAGCGAGCGGGGCCCAGACCCCAGGTATAGCACCCCAGCCAGATCATATAGCACCCCAGCCAGACCAGGTAAGAGTGGCATGTACTGCTGTGGTGTTGTGATGTCTACCTGTTAATGTCTTAATTTATTTTCCTTCAAATGCCAGAAGCCAAAACATGTTGCCAACACCATACAGTTTCCTGCTAATCCCTTTCCTTTATCCCTTTTGTTTTTCAGTTAGGTCTGTGATGCCGTCGCCCAAGAAAACGGCTCCAGCACCATTGACTCCATGTACCCCTCTACCGAATCGATGCTGCTCTGCAGATGCTGGTATGGAACTACTTCATGTTGCATGCAGGGATATATTTTGAGTTTCATTTAGTTTTATGTCAATGTACTTATAGCCACATCTGTGTTTATCTAGATTTCCAGAGGTCTGTACATCAGCAGTTCTCAGACTTGCGGGAGCAACTCTGTGAGCTTGCACAGAGTGTGAGGGAACTGGCCCAGAGCATGCGGCCTGGGGAGTCTGGAGCCCAGGGAGAAGTGCTGGATGTACTGGACCCTGCCCAAACGGAGGAGGAGCTGCAGGTCTTTGAGGCCAGGTTGAAGGACCGGGAACATCAGAGGAAGATGGTGAGTGTCTGCAGGGCAGAACTTTGTCTTATTTTTGCAGGGAAGGGTACAGTAAATGACTGTCTTTGTTTTGCAGACAATACCTAGGTGCCACTGGTGGCAGAGACTTGGCGGACACAGTCCGACGGGTGCTGTCAGCTGTTGCCACACATGCGGTGTGGAGCGCCTACAGTGTGCACGGGAAGAAGCCACTTAAGAGTATGACACTTCAATGTTCTAACACGTAAGAAATGGTTCATATTTTTAATATTTTTTAATACATCGTCTTTGTTCCATGACCGATGTGAATTGAAACCATTACCTTTATTGATAACTTAAAGGTGCAGTTATGGTCTCTATGCCGAAGGCTACGATGGCGGAGGTGGCCGCCCAGCTGCAGGAGACATTAAAACATGCCCCTGCTAAATGCAGAAGGGTAAGTGATGTCTTTTTTTGGGGTTTCTCCTACCCAGTGACACTGCATGGTTCCAAAGATTGTGTACCACTTTTTTGTGCATGTATGTGTGTTGTGTATTTACGGCCATTTCATTATGTCTTTAGGTATCTGCAGAAGTCCACCTGAGCACAGCCCATCCAAGAACAGTCCATCTGAGCACTCCCCAGCATTCTGATGAGGAAGACTTCCCTTCCTAGCTGCCCCCCAGCCCATCTGACGCCCACCCGCAGCCCATCTGAGCACAGCCCCCTCCCCCCAGCCTATCTGAGCACAGCCTGTCATTTTTTTTGTAAATAACTTTTTTTTGTAAATAACTGTTTTTTTGTTGTTTTTTTAAATCCTTTTTGTTTTAAAAACTTGTTTATCATGTTGCAGGCCAGACATTGTGTGTACTTTTTTAATAAAATAAATTGTTCTTAACTGTTAATGGTGTTGTCATAACTTTTGTACCATAATTTTGCTTGCTGCATTGACTATAGCATTAATAGGCTCTTTGCACAAGCTCCACTACTTCCTGACACTCTACAGGCATATTTCTTTCCTGTCCTATACTAGTGGATGGAAGTGATTGATCAGGTGTGCTGCACACCAGTTTCATCGCAATTGCTATCCAATAGTATAGGACGGTAAAGAAATATGCCTGTAGAGTTTCAGGAAGTAGTGGAGCTTGTGCAAGGAGCCGATTTGTTTTGTAATGCAAATTATGAATGTAGCCAACGGAAGTGTAGATATAGTAATATATAAACGTGTATACAACGTTGCAGCCATATACATCGAAATCATCACGGAAACCACAACATTGTGTGGACATTGCAGGCACGTTGCAGACACGTTGGAACTGCACGTTGCGGCAACTTGTGTGCAGATACCGCGTTTGCGTTGCATGCACGTTTAACTTGACGTTGAGTGGACCATACAAAAGTCTAAATCGCACGTTTCTGCAACATTGCTGCAACCTGATTGTGTTAGTAGGGTGTAGACTAATTGCCCTGGTGACTGCCCTAAGGGAGTGGCCTACTCTCCTGGCAGACAATTAGCAATCAGCAGCAACAGCGGCAAACACTGCTGCCCTAGACGGCGACAGCTCCCTCCGGCATGCGACCGAAGGCAAGGGCGACCAATGGCACTAGGAGATTTATTCAAGAGCCACTTTATCAAGAAAGACTGTGTCAGGAAGGTATTACATCTTCATTGGCTTCTTTACCTGTATTCTCCCTACCTGTATATTTCTTTGTTACCACTATGTGTTTGCACCCTATTCCTGTCCTTTCCCCTCTCCGGCGGTCACGCAGACATTGGGTCACCCCCAGACTCCCACCCCTCTAGCCTCATCTATCCTACTCTCTCAACTCATAGAGAGCATCCTCGCTCTCCCTTAACTTTCTCGCTCTCACCGAGACATGGATCACACCAGAGAACACTGCCACACCCGCAGACATGGATCACACCAGAGAACACTGCCACACCCGCAGACATGGATCACACCAGAGAACACTGCCACACCCGCAGACATGGATCACACCAGAGAACACTGCCACACCCGCAGCCCTGTCAGATGAGTACTCCTTCTCCCACACTCCCAGAGCTGTGAGGCGAGGTGATGGTACTGCTCTGCTTATTTTATAAAAATTCTCTCTTCTCTGTTCCACTGTTTTCCACCCTTAACCTCTCTGTCACTCCCCTCCATCTCTTTGACCACTATTTCATGTCCTACCCACATGGTCACTACCCATAGCCACCTCCACTCACTCTCCCATACTGACCTTTCCTCTGCCGTTAACTCCGCCCTCCCCGCCCCTGAATCCTTCTCTCTCCTACCCTTCGATACCGCCACAGATTTTCTCCTTTCTACTCTTTCCTCTTCTCTGGACAATCTCTGTCCCCTCACCTCCAGGTCAGCACGGCCAACTCCACCTGCCCCATGGCTGTCGGATACAGTCCTACTGATAGACGGAGCCTGAGAATAGCTGAGCGTAAACGGAGGAAAGGAAGACGAGCAGAGGACCTTCTGAACTTCCAATCTCTTCTTTCTGCATTCTCCTCTTCCCTATCTGCTGCTAAAGCTGCTTTCTTCCACTCTAAAATTCAAACCTCCGCTTCGATATCAGATCCTCTTTCCCCACGCCCCAGTCGACACCATACACCAACCTCACCTCACCTCCCCACCCCCACCCTCTCTTTCCTCTCTGCCCCCTCCTCTCCACGACCCACCTTATCCCACTTTTCTCCCCTCTCCACCAACAAGGTCCTCAATGTTGTAACATCCAGCCCCCCCACCACGTGCTCCCTAGACCCTGTCCCCTCCACTCTCCTTTAGTCTGTTGCACCCAAACTCCTTCCCTTCATTACCCACCTCATCAATGCGTCTTTTGCATCAGGATGCTTTTCCTCTGCTTTCAAGACTGCCAGAGTCTCCCCCCTCCTGAAGAAACAGGCTTTGGACTCCTCTGACGTCCAAAACTACAGACCAGTTTCCCTTCTATCCTTTCTATCTAAAAAACTTGAACATGCTATCTTTAACCAACTATCTTCGTATCTCCACCGGAATGGCCTCCTAGACCCCCACCAGTCTGGGTTTGAGGCTGGCCACTTGACAGAGACCGCCCTCCTTGCAGTGACGGAGTCACTCCATGCTGCGAGAGCGAGCAAACTCTCTCTATTCTGTCCTGATACTCCTAGACCAGTCAGCAGCATAGACCACCAGATCCTCCTCTCCACCCTCGAGGAGAAAGGCGTCGCTGGCTCTGTATGCTTCCTGTTTGCATCCTACTTGACGGGCCACTCCTACCAGGTGACATGGAGAGGGTTGATGTCTGACAAGGGTCTGTCCTGGGTCCTCCCCTGTTTTCCCTCTACACTACATCTCTGGGTTCTGTCATTCGCTTGCATGGCTTCTCCTATCACTGCTATGCTGATGACACCCAACTGGTCCTGTCATTTCCCCCTTCTGACATACAAATGGAGACACGCATAGCTGGGTGTTTGGCTGACATCTCGGAGTGGATGGTGACACACCACCACAAGCTGAATCTGGACAAGACTGAGCTGCTGTTCCTTCCGGGGAAGGGCTGCCCACACCGGAACCTGGCCATCACCATTGAAGACACAGTGGTGATGCCGACCAGGACTGCGAGGAACCTGCGTGTGACCCTGGATGACCAACTGTCAACTGTCTCTGCACATATCACATCCATCTGCACATCCATGCAGATTCTGTTCTACAACATCAGGAGGATTCGCCCTTTCCTCACTGATGAAACGGTGCAGGTGCTCATCCAGGCCTGGTCATCTCCCGCCTGGACTACTGCAGGTCCTCCTTGCTGGAACCCCGGCGTCAGCCATTAAACCCCTGGAACTTGTCCAGAAAGCTGCTGCTCGCCTGGTGTTCAACCACCCCAAGTTCTCCCACACAGCTTCCCTTCTCCGTTCCCTACACTGGCTCCCTGTAGCGGCTCGCATCCAGTTTAAAACTCTGGCACTAGCCTACAGGGCAATGAAAGGAACAACCCCCTCCTACCTCTAGGCCATGGTCAAACTCTATACCCCCTCCCGAACAATACGCTCTGCTACCTCCAGGTGACCGGTTGCCCCGTCACTCCAAGGATCACGGCTCTTCTCTGTCCTGGCCCCACAGTGGTGGAACGAACTGCCCATCTTTCGTCACAGGCTCAAAACCTATCTCTTCAAGAAGTTTGGATGAAAGTGTCAGCTAAATGACTAATGTAAAAAAAAAGTTTCTCAGTGTTTTTTTTGGGGGGGAGGGAGCCAGTGAAGAGTCCATTACAGTAATCAAGTCGGTTTGAAATAAAAACATGAATAAATTTTTCTGCATCTGTTTTAATATTATATTATATTCATATTTATAAATGGTCATACTTTAGCTAAGTTTCTAAGGTGGAAAAAACAGCTTTCGTCACCTAGTGGCAGTATGTACAGTGAGAATAGTAATGGACCAAGGCAGCTCCCTTATGCAACCCCAAAGCAGGTGTCATGTTTCTCAGGCACACAATCTCCAAGCCTGATGTAGAACTTTCTCCCTTTGATGTATGTTCTGAACCAGTTTAATACAAAGTCAGAGAGACCAACCAGCTTTTCAAGACGATTGATTAGGATGGCATGGCCGATTGTATCAAGCGCTGCACTTAAAGTCGCACTGAAACGGACGTTTGAGATCATCTAACTTCCGTAGTTTGACGTATTTCCGACGCAGACAAGCTATGAGAGTGGGACATATGTTTAGAGGAATTTGATTGGAACATTGACAAGTGGACGGGTTTTAAGAACTTTAGACAGATTCGATAGAAGGATAGCGTTGATTGACGGGTGGATGTCGTGGTACCTGTTGTCATTGCACGTGACCTACTGTTTTCCAGGAAGTAAGAAATTATACTTTGATATAAGATTACAACAAAAGTAGAATTTTGAATTTTTTTGGCATACATCGTTGAATAGGTGAACACTGACCAATTATTTGAACCAAAATGGGACAGAATGCTTTTTTCATTTCATTGTGACTTTAAGATCTAGTAGGACAAAATTGAGACCTTTTTGCATCAGAGTTTAGTCTGAGGTCGCTGATTATTTTAATAAGAGCAGTTTCAGTGCTGTGGTGTGTCCTAAAGCCTGATTGAAGTTCCTCCAGGATATTATTTTCTTTAAGAAATGAATTTATTTGTACTGAAACTATATTTTCAAGTATCTTACTAATGAATGGAAGGTTGGATATCGGCCTGTAGTTGTTCAGTCCATTAACATATTGGTTGGGTTTCTTTAGTAGCGGCTTTACAACAGCTGTTTTAAAGGCATCTGGGAAGATGCCTGTTTGAAGAGACATATTTATGATCTTCAGGCCATGACTTGAAACACTGTTGAACACCAGCTTAAAGAATTCTGTAGGTACAGGTTCAAGACATGAGGTAGAGGAGTTACACAGTGACAATCTTACAAAGCTCTGGTAGTGCGATACGTGAATTTTTCCCTGAAACATTTTCCCTGTTACTTTTCCCCTAAAGCAAAAGTCTGAAAGAATAACATTCTTTTCCCATTATTACAATCATGCAGAGCTACTTTTTAATTTCCAGTAATTATCTGAAGCAATTATGAGAGGAATTAGGCGTGGGCAAAATCTAGAAAAACATGGGCTGTTTCAGACTGGATTTTGTTCAGACAGCTGCAAAACAGGTGTACTGCAATGATCAGGAAAGCAAAATCTGCTTATGATCTAAATTCCTTACACATGAGTGCTGGTAACCCAGCAGAATTTTGGAAAACAATTAAATCAACAAAGAATAGCTCTGCCCCAGCAGTTACTGCTTCGTCCCATAAGTGACAAGATGGCGATTGGTTGCTTTTAATTATTATTTTATTAGTGCAGGCCATGTATTTGATAGCATGGATCCTATTCTGTAGATATCATCAATTCGGTGGGACATCATGAAGAAAATGAGACTTGCCAATCAGGACCAGAGCTCTCAAATGACAGGAATGCTTATAATTTATCTTTATCCACTGAAATGGAAGTATGTGTGTGTTAGTATGCCCATCAGAGACCCAAATGTATGTGCACTGAAAAAGTGACTTTCATAATAGGTCCCCTTTAACATATAATGTAATAATTCACTTAGTTTGAGAAGTGTACCAAAGATTTGGAAAACTGCTCATGCGCTTCCACTTCATAAGACTGTAGAGACCTTAATAATTACACAATTTCCCTTGAATCTTTGGTTATCTGCCAGCTTCATTTAGTTCTTGAGCAGAATTGGCATTTTAAATACTTTTCAGTCTGGTTTTAGACCTGGTCACAGTACTGTATTAGGAGTCTCATTATGACAGACATTTGGGATCTCAGCCTTCTGAACATCTGGGGTTTTCCATGTTGAAAGAGTCATTAGAATGCTGTTGAGAAGGGCTGGTGGTGAGACTATGCCTAATGCTTTGGATAAAGCTACGCCCTAAAGACTGTATTCTGCAATGCAGTTGTTTGTTTTTGAACTCACTTGGAGTAAAGTGTCTGGGATGGGTTCTGCAATGCAGTTTTTAAAACCCTCTTGGATTAAACCTTCTTGGAATGGTTCTGTAATGCAGTGTTTTTTTTACTCTCAAATTGTTTCCACCCACTTTAAGCAACTAAATCTGAATGAAAGTCTTCCGTCTCTAGTTGAGCGAAGCATTTCGAGTCTGACTGGTGAGTCTACTGTAGCAGCTGCATCCCTTGTTGTAAACGATTGTGCTCTTGACAATGGGCCCTGTTCATTGACCTGTTCAAAGCCTTTGATACAGTTTACCATTCACTTTAAGTAGTGTTGCTGACTATTCAATCAACTTTACTGGATTTCACTAAAAGTGTACTGCATGGCTCCATTTTAGGACCTTTACTTTCACCTTGTATATCAGTATCAATTAGCCTCATTCACCAACCATTTTTATGAAGCAATTTAATCTTAAACCCAATTTAAGAAGTGTCTAGCCAAGATTCTAACAAACCAAAACCATGTTTTCTCATTTGGGATTTGTTTGTAGCTAGAATCCATGAACACTGAAGAGCAGTCCTAAGTACATTTGAGTGCTGATGTGAAATTATTGGTTATTACTTTTTCTCTTTTCCCAATTCTACAGTTGTATAATATTATTAGATTGAAATACAATAATATTTGTATCATTTTTAATATGTTTCAATAATTATTGTCATTATTTTACAATGCTCTGGTCTAGCTATAACCCTGGGCAAGCATGTCCCCCATTAACCTAGAACCCCAATATAAAAACCTGCAGGAGAACGGATCGCTCTCCACGGGTGAAACACAGAGGATACACTGGTGACCGCTAAATGAATGTGTGTGTGTGTGTGTGCGTGTGTGTGTGCGTGTGCGTGTGCGCATGTGTGTGTGTGTGTGTGTGTGCATGTGTGTGTGCGCGTGCGTGCGCTGAGAGAGCAGCAGTGGCGGCAGCGTTGGGCGGGACTCCTACAAGGGAAGCTCGCCTGCCTCCCATCACACGACCTCTCTGTGTCACCACACAATCCTCAAGAACGCAGCAGTTAATGAGGAAATCCTCATCTTCATGGTGACAGCACGTCTCCCATGTGTTACCAACCAAACTCAATCTATCCATCTGGTATCCCCATATGCATAACTTTCTGTTTACACCATGGACAGCATCAGTTAATAGAGTCCATGTCCCACATATTAAACAGTCGCCATTTTTACAAAAGTCTGTTCATAGCCAGACACGATAGAATTGTGGACATCATAACCAAGGACCCTCTGTTCTAGTAAATAATAACTCTCCTGAATCCAGCTCTCCTCTGTAGTACATAATAACTCCCCTGAGTCCTCCACCCCTCTGTAGTACATAAGAACTCTCCTGTCTCCTCCTCTGCTCTGTAGTACATAAGAACTCTCCTGTCTCCTCCTCTCCTCTGTAGTACATAAGAACGCTCCTGTCTCCTCCTCTCCTCTGTAGTACATAAGAACTCTCCTGTCTCCTCCTCTGCTCTGTAGTACATAACAACTCTCCTGTCTCCTCCTCTCCTCTGTAGTACATAACTCTCCTGTCTCCTCCTCTCCTCTGTAGTACATACATAAGAACTCTCCTGTCTCCTCCTCTGCAGTACATAACTCTCCTGTCTCCTCTCCTCTGTAGTACATAAGAACTCTCCTGTCTCCTCCTCTGCTCTGTAGTACATAAGAACTCTCCTGTGAAACTGAGTGTTCCAGTGCAGTGACCCCCCATGTATTTTCAAATGCGCCAGATGTCATTGTGATTGATAAGGACCTCAGTGAGGCGTTCCTGTTGGATGTGGGCTGGACGTTTGATGCTAGTTAAGAGGAAGTGTTTCTAAAGTACCAGCCACTGGTACAGGCTGTAACAAAGGGGTACTTGTGGTACTTTGTTACCTATACAAGGTGCATATTTACCTATACAAGGTGCATATTTATCATAACTGCAATATTTGCACAAGCATACATTTGCACAATATAATGATGAGACATAGCCAATACTTATAGTATTTATTGATTGTTGAATTGTTTGTTGGTGCACGTTTGTCTTGCTCAGCAGTATTGTGAACTTCACCTGAGAAGAGCAAACAAAAGATGTCAAAGTATCATAAAATGGGATTTGTGCAATAGGATGGTGGAATTGAACACATTTTAGAATTGTTGGTCAAGTACTTACCATGCTCTCTTTGGTCTGCAGGTGTTCGGGCAAAAGAATCCCCAGAGCTCCGAGCACCTGTATTTATAGTTCCAGGAGGGAACCATGTGCTAGAATTATAGAGGGGGGGTAGAGTGTTTGTTTGATGGGAATGTTTAGATTATTCATAGGAGCTGATATGTATTGAAGTAAATGTAATGTTGTATGATAATGTATTTGATGTTTTGTAATTAATAGAGATGTGGAATGTGTAGTGGTAATATTGAATTAGAGTGTTATTTGCATTTCCCTTTGACATGGTATGGTCCAGGTTAATTGCCTAGCAGTGGTATAAAAGGCTGCCAGTTCCGTTCAGACACTGCTGTAGGTTGGACCTAGGTGAGCGTAGCTACAGTCATGTTGCTCATTTTTAACGTCTTTATGATTTTTCTACTTTTGTCATGTCTTGTTTTTGGATAATAAATACACCCTTGATCGAACCTTTACCTCGCCTCAGAGCCTCTTGTGCTGGGAGTTAGGCCGCTAAGCAGGTCAATCTAACACAGGCCATTATACAACCAGGCTACAAGTGGCAGCTAATTGTGTTTATATTTGGCAGCCTGGGCCATGTCCATAGGTTAGTAGTCAGAGGCCTGAGGATGATGGCGTTGGCCAAGTGTGGAGCAAAGCAGACTGATAAATATTGCTCAGTCTCCTCCATTATTGGCAGCCACTGCATTTGGAGCAAGATGTTTTCTGTACCCATAACTCCCCTGGTGTTAGTGGTATTTTCTGCATGCTTACTGTACATCATCTATTATGTATATTATAACATCAATATGTATTTGTGTGTATGTATGTGCATGTAAGCATATTGTGTATATCCATAGCTTGCTTGTATCCATGAAATGTGACACTAAATAAATAATTCAAATGTGTGTGTGTGTGTGTGTTCTATATCACCGCTCATTACCTGCATTTATACCATGGCCTGGGTTTATACTCTTTTCTGGCCAGCAGACGTGCGTTAAAACCGTGTATACGCACACTAGTCCGGGAGCCATAGCCCGATTTATAGGTGAACCTTGTTTTGTCGGGTAGAATTTTTTTCTTTGCTGTTTCTTGTAGCTTGGGGGTATCTCTTCAAAATACAAGAGGGTGATCGGTGATATTCCTTGAGCATTTTCAGATATTAACCCCTTCATGCCAGAAAATGCCAAAATCACACAAAAATAGAGACTTGATATTGCATGCTGAATATATAAATTAAATGCATGCAATTTACGTTCTCGAATGTTTTTTCATACAAGGAGTGATGGGAAATGTATTGCATTCCAAATTATTAGTATTAACCCTTTCAAGTCAGGCCTGTAAAACAACTTTTGGAGCAGGAGTTATTAGCTGCGACACACAACTCAAGTTTGCATTGTGTTGGTCCATTTATTGATACGGGCAACAAAACATGAGCAACAGCAAAAGGGGTGCAGCTCTTCCCCCCACAAAATGTATCTAAGTAAATCAAACAAGTGCATCCCCACCCAGTGAGTATGCATCCACACTTATGCACATGTGCATTACAAAAACAGTATGGGAAAAAAAGCATAACTAATGTGTGGTGTAATTATAACAGATCATTCTCTACATACTACACATGTTCCCCCAGAATTCACCTCAGTAGAAAGATATTGGGGGTACCTCTTCAAAATACAGGAGGGTGCTCAGTGATATCCCTTGAGCATTTTCAGATATTAACCCCTTCATGCCCGAAAATCCTCACACAAAAATAGAGACTTATGATATTGCATGCATTATAGGATTAAATGCATCAAATGGATCGTCTACAATGACTATTAATAAAGGAGGTTATGTATCCTAAATGAATACTGCAGAGGCGTTGCCAGAAATCATCTGGTGGGTGGGCGGAGGCACAAAAAAAAAAGGGTGGGCAACGAAGCACAATTTATGCCCAAGTTATGGTAATAATATTACGGATTAGGGTCTTGAGCATCCTACCCTGAAACATGTACAGAACATTGTGCATGGCAAAGTTTCACTCTTGCAGCCACACCGGATCATCTTCAGGATGTAGTCTGGAACAAGTTTGACATCTTCTGGTACAGGGGTGGCCAACCCGCGGCTCGCGAGCCGCATGCGGCTCTTTGCCCGTCAATGTGCGGCTCCTCCATCCATCCCCCCAAAAAAGTTGGCTTGCGGCTCTTACATCCTTTCATTAAAAAATAAATTCATTCATTCCATAAGAACGTTTCTCTCTCTCTAGTTTCGCTGTGCATTTCTTCCCGCCCATTTTAGTTTATTGCAGATTTGTCATAAAATCATGATTCGTTTCGCTAGTGAGGAAGTTGCGTGAGAACCACTTCAAACCAATCATATAGGTAGCAAATGACCTTGGTAACAAAATTATTAGGTGCGTTTACATGGACAGTTTGAATCGGTTTCAAATAGGTTTGGAAGACCAAACCGATTGAAAATATGTCATATAAACACCTCAATCCGACTGAAACGCCCCAACCCGATTGAAATTCCAATCGCTTTCAAGGAGGTAGTTTAACCTTTTCGAAACCGTTTGGTCCGTCATGTATACTACCTTGAAACGGATTGATGCTGCGTTCTGCGTTCATTTTGCGCATGCTCAAGACTTGACTAATGCGCATGCTCGACAGTTCCGTAGTCAGCTGTTTGTAACCATCGTAACGCAATCACTCACGGCTGCATGCGCGTTCGAAACATTTGTTTCGTCGTCGCATGTAAACATCCAAACAGTTTACTTTGTATCCCATGTATACGCTCGTCAACCACATTGAATAATATTTGTCATGTAAACGCTCCTATTGCAAACAAAATAATTTGCTTTGCGTGGGTCATTCTCTTTTACGACAAAAGCTAACGTAGCCTAGGCTACTACTGTACACAACCAAAGAATGGCTGGAAAGAAATGCGCAGCTAAAAGAAAATATGAAGACGAACACAGGACATTTTTTACCCGAGTGGGGAGAGTAATGTTTTCTTCATAGAACGTAATGGTAAGCCATTCTGTCTGATATGCCAGACATCATTGGGACATTTCAAAGCCTCAAATCTCGAGCCCAGTCCAGTCCAGCCCAACCCAGCCTAACCCAGTCCAGCCCAGCCTAACCCAGTCCAGCCCAGCCTAACCCAACCCAGTTCAGCCTAACCCAGCCCAGCCTAACCCAGCCCAGTCCAAAATATATTATGTCAGACAATATCTTGTTGTATGTATTAATTTTAAATAAATTAACTTTAAATGTATATTTAATGGACAATAATGTTTTTCTTCTTATTTTAGACTGGGGTGCCTTGGGATTTTAAGTACTTATGAAGGGTGCAGTGACTGAAAAAAAGGTTGAGAAACGCTGGTATATATGGTGTGGCTCTGGGTGGTACCACAGTAATTTTTGTGGCTCTTAGTCTCTGACTGGTTGGCCACCCCTGTTCTGGTAGGTGGATTGGGATCAGTGCCCCGTAACTGGTGTCCTTTTCCCATCCAAATTCCTCTGGGTTCATTGCAGGTGGCAGATTGTTATTGAGATTTCGCCACAGGTACACTTGGAAGTGGGCCCTCTTTACATTTTCAGTGAACACTTCCTTTGTTGGAGGTATAGCAGCTAGATTTGGTGAAGACATATGTCCTTTCACGTTCTTTTTTCCCAAGACAAGTAGCCTTGTGTGTGTCATGTCCATGCTCTCCGTTATGCCATAACAGGCTGAGATGAAGGCAGTGGCTTGGTCAAGGACTTGCTGGAATGGTGCATCCACATTGCCAATAGCTGATAGATCGTAACCAGCTTTCAGGGCTTTGATGACAGAGCCTTTTCCCAAACCATAGTATGACGCTACAGTGTCACATCCTGATATGGCATGGGCTGGTAAAAGGTGTTGGTCCATGGAAAAGCTTCCTCCACATGTCCAAAGCCCTTTCCTCCAGGGGCAACATGTCACGACACACGTCAGCGGAATATGGAATGGCCTGTGGAGTGACCAGTTCATCGAGTCCACCTTCATGAGGTATGGCCACAGTGCAGGCGGGATCGTTAGGATAACCCTAAAGCCAGAGGCTCTGAAGATCTGGGCACTGAGCCGCCACATCTGCTGCAAGATCGAGTCAGAGTACATATATATATATATTTTACCACACCTGCTAGCCAATCAGAATCAAGTATCCAAACTCTCCGTTGTAGAAATATGGGTACAGTAGGCTATGGAATTAGCTAGTTTGGGTTGCTAGGCTCATTGTTTGGTTGCTAGGTCGTATCCAGGGTTGAGAGACATTGCTGAAAGAAAAGGTAACGGACACTTTCCATTTCACTTACGGTTCCAACCCCATGTTAACTATTGGATGTCATCGCTGTTCCTCCAAGAAATATGATATTCAATTCCATAGCAACGTGATTTAGCGGTTAGGGACTATAATGACACTCAGCAATGAGCAACACATAAATAAAATGTCTTTATATTTTAATGTAGAAAATGCGAGTAAATGGCACATATTTATTTGTCTTTGGCATGTGAGGCCATGGTATAAGCGGGATAATCAACTCATAGGTGTGCGTTAAACGGTTTTAAGGCACTTCGCGGAGGCAACCACCCTCCGCTGCGCGTCAGGTGGTTCTTCGCCTTCACGTCGTGCCTTAAAACAGTTTATACAACGGTTAGTTCTGGTTCTTGATTCTGATTGGCTGGAAGCTGTGTTAAAATACTTTAGCTGTGTTCGGAATCACTCCCTATTCACTATATAGTGCAATATATAGGGCGTCAGCCATTTTGTTTGTAGTGTCCGAATTCTCCACAGAATTTTCGTTCCCTATATAATCCACTATTTATTACCCGCAATTCACCTTGATTTCCAGGGAACAGTGCATGTACCCTACATTTTCTGCGTTACCTAGGTAGTTCACTACATGGTGAACCCTATATAGGGAATAGGGAGTGAGGGGACAAGGGAGCGATTCCGAACACAGCTTTTGTAACACACACCTGGGACCGCATGTCATTCTATTTTCAGTATTAATGCGCCTCCCATTTGATCCAATGCATTGTAGTTGTTGTTGGAATTGAGGGAATGATGCTTCGTTTTGAATAAATGTTAATATTTTACATTGCTGTGTGTTTATTTTACACTAATAGCTGTAGTAACCGTTGTATAAAAGCAATAAACCACGAGAGGCCGTGTGTTATAGTGTTTTATAACAGCTAGGGGGGTTTTAGGCACTCCACTTCGCCTCGTGCCTAACAACGCCCCCTAGCTGTTATAAAATCACTATAACACATGGCCTCTCGTGGTTTATTGCTTAATTAACGCACACCTACTCGTTGATTATCCCTTACGTGTGTTGGTGTGTCGATGGCTATGGGACTAGTAAACAGATAAATGAACAGATTTCATTTCATTCATTCATACATTCATTTCAGTGGTCAGCCTCTCTTTTTTCTGTTTGTTTTTTTTTTACTCAGATCAAACCTTGTTTTTACTTCATCAGTTCTCAGTGTTCACTGAATGAGGAGGCTAATAGCTTCTCCTGCATCTTTGGCGTTTATTTTACATCCACTATATATGACAGGTCATTCGCTGTTCATATCCTGCACTACCTCCATTTCAGAATTACTTAAGTTTTTCTTAGGCTACTTTTGGAATCCAGTGCTCTGTGGCATTATTTTTGTGCAAAAATTCTGTGTGTGTGAAGGGATATTTTGAGCATAAAGAGATTAAGAGCTTAATTTTGGTTTTGGTCTATTTAGTACTCAAAAGTTGATTTACCTGCCTGATGAAGTCCATATGCATGCACGAGGCCGGAGCTGCATCCTCCACATCTTTACTCTGGGCCACTCAAAGCTTTGCCTCATGCGGCCTGTAGCCGGGAAACCACATTTCCTTGCGTTGATGCGTAGCAAAACCTTTGCCAAATCCAGCTGGAAGAACATATTTTACTCTGAGAAACTCCACTAGTGCATACTATTGTTCTTGTTCAATTGTTGTTATTGAGTCTATTTCTACAACAGATGCACTTGTATGCACATGTCTGTGTTTACTCTACTAATGTTAGCATTATCACTTGTTGCTTCAGGAGACTGTTTTACCAGTGGCCTGTATTTCATTTTCACTCATCAACTACAGGAACCAATCAGGGGCTGCATTCTACTGGGGGGCAGAACAGCAGTTCAAACACAGTCTCTGATTTGCCTTGTTAAAATGTAATTTCTGTAAATCCATGTGGATGGGGAGAGGTACAGACTGACGCGTGGAGAGCAGAATGTGAGCTCACAATCTGGATGGTGATGCCAGGCTAACAGCTTTGCAGTCTCAACCCTTTATACAACAGGTAGTTCTGACTGCTCATTGTGATTGGACGAGAAACATTCTGAATAGAATGGTCAAATCACCTGTAGATCTCTGCGCCGCTGTGTGCTTGCAACTGTAACAATTCCCACACATCTGTTTTTTTTCTTGTCATTCCAGGATGCTTCCTTGCTAGTAATGTTTCAAAACAAACTTGATGTGACCTGAGCGTCACATCAGTGAGCGTTTCTCTGCCTGCAGGTTGTCTGAGTGCTGTGTCATGGTTGTGATTACTGTGCACCCAACTGCAAAATTAATTAGGGAAGAATATCTCGATATCGCAATATCTTTACCTAGAGCTCTGCAAATTACAAAAATGAATACTGTAATTAGTGTTAATTTGTAAACTTATGTTAATTTGTAAATGTTTCGTAATTTCTAAATTTGTAACTTGTAAATTTGTAATTTGGAATAGAGTATTAGAGTTTATCTGTATCAAGCATAATCTTCTAGGCAGCAGCAGCATTTCACTATGACTGTACACTGTACATTACATGTGACAAATAAAATAATCTTGAATCTTGAATTTTAAACTAGCTAGCTAGATGGCGTTCACAGCGAGCGTAAAAACCTAGGAAGCTATTGGTGAATGAGGCCCAATGTCTCTTCTATGCTAATGATACAGTGCGTTTACCCTGGCTCCAGCCACAGAATCTGAATTTTTGAAATGCAATTCAGGGTCTGGAAAGGCTCTCGTCCACAGTGATCTCCTGGTTGGAATTCTAACCACATTAAATGCAAAAAGCTAAATGACTGTAATGTCAATGTTAATGTAATGTATCCAGCACTCACTTCTAAAGCTTCAAAATAAAGCAAAAACTAAATATATGCAAATCTCTAGATCCCACTCATTGAAGGACATTGATTTAAAAATGTGCACTTTGGATGGTTTTGAAATTGAGAGTGCCTGTCGACAACCCTGGGATATCTATTGATGAAAAGGTGTCTTTTAAAATGCAGTTGATGAGCTAATTAAAAACATGGGTTCTTTAGAAACAGATCATCTTTCTCATGTGATAAGCTTTGAGTATATTTACTATTAATACATTTATGGATCATTTACAACAGGTGAGGAAAAAGGCAGTCCTCAAATAACTGACATTTGTGCATGGTGAATAGTTTCAACTTTAGATTACGGGCTGTAAAAACCTTTTCAAATGCTTTATAGATTTCTTCATGAATGCTAAAGGAATCTATTTGTTAAACATGAAAAACAAACTAGAAAGTACATTTCTTGGAGAAAATGTGAGTGGGGCCCGTGGCGTAGATAGTGGCGTGGTGGTGAGACTCCGCCCCCTCGGGTCAGAGCTTGTCGAGGACAGTGTACCCCTCTCCGGGCCACCTACCCGCCCGCACCGGTTGACACTCTCTCTCTAGCCCACTCGGGCTGAGTTGTGGGGCCCGTGGCGTGGATAGTGGTGTGCTGGTTAGGCCCCGCCCCCTTGGGTCACAGCTAGTCGGGAACAGTACAGTGACCTCTGGGCAATTTCCATGCATCCACCAATGAAGACTGTGTCTCTAGCCCACTCAGGGGTTGAGTTGTGGGGCGTGGATAGTGGCGTGGTGGTGAGACTCCGCCCCCTCGGGTCAGAACCGGTCGAGGACAGTGTACTGCTCCCCAGACCACCCACATGCACCCAACCGTGAAAACTGCGTCTTTAGCCAACTCAGGGTCTGAGATGTGGGGACAGTGGCGTGGATAGTGGCGTGGTGGCGAGACTCCGCCCCCTCAGGTCAGAGGTTGTGGGGGGCAGGTCAGTGATTGCCAGGCCATCCCCATGCACCCTTCATTGGAGACCATGTGTCTATAGCCCACCCCGGGCCGAGCAGTAGCTGTGGAGGTGTTGTATGGAAGTTGAGGTTAGAAGCAGTAGCAGTGAAAAGCAGTAGGTGTTTGTTATAAGTACTGCTAGTACTACACTCAAAAATAGATTTGACCACTCATCATAACTCATAGTTTTATTGAGTTCAATAGCTGAAAGAGGAGAAAATATATTAATATGAGTTTGCAGACTGAAAAAGAGTGTCATTCTGAATATTTCTTTGAATATAAAGAGAGAAAGAAAGAAAGGAAGAAAGGAAGGAAGAAAGAAAGAAAGAAAGAAAGGATGGAAAGAAAGAAAGAAAGAAAGAAAGAAAGAAAGAAAGAAAGAAAGAAAGAAAGAAAGAAAGAAAGAAGGATGGAAGGACGGAAAGAAAGAAAGAAAGAAAGAAAGAAGGAAGGAAGGTAGGAAGGAAGGAAGGAAGGAAGGATGGATGGATGGAAGGAAGGAAGGAAGGAAGGAAGGAAGGAAGGAAGGAAGGAAGGAAGGAAGGAATGAATGAATGAATGAATATGAATGCTACCACAGTAGTCATATAAGGGTGCCTGTACAGAGAGCCTGCACGTGTCCCCAAATTCAAATCCCAACTGACACAGTGAGCATCCTCTCATTCACTTCAATGGAAAGGCATGTTGGCTTCAGACAGCTCTCTCTCAAAAAGTATAAAGGTCACAGCCTAGATATTAACACCGTAGGAATCCTGAGAAAATGCTGAACATTTTAGGCTATGATATGTCCATGTAGCTTAAAAACTGTAGGCATGGCGACGAGTTAGAAAAAGGGTAAAAATGCAAAATGAGCAGCTCAAAAGGTAGAGTGTGGGCCCATACGTTTCAATGGAGAGCGCAGTTGCCGAACAAATCGTCATACAGCGAAAATTATAAGTCACACGCCTTAGATACTTACATTGTACGAATCAGCACAGTTATGGGAACGTTTCGATATATAATATGTGTATGAGCTGTTAAAACTGTAGGCATAGCAACAAGTTAGAAAAAGAGTAAAAATGCAAAATTAGCAGCTCAAAAGCTAGAGTGCGTTGCCATACGTTTCAATGAGGAGCGCAGTTGCCGAACAAGTCGTCATACAGCGAAAACTATAAGTCACACTGCTTAGATACTTACATTGTACGAATCAGCACAGTTGTGTGAACATTTTGATGTATAATATGTGTGTGAGCTTTCAAAACTGTAGGAGTGCCAGCAGTTTACAAAATGTGTGAATATTTTCAAAGCAACTGCTGCCACCACTCTAAAAACATAAAGTTTCTGAACATTCCAAAAGCAGTTTCAAGCAGTTTCAATGGGACAAAAAATAGTTTTAAAAGTTACATTTCTAAAAAACTATAACAAATATCAAAAATCTGAATGGATCCGTTCAAGAGCTAAACATTATGAACATTTTAAAGTTTGAATGAAGTTTCTAGGACAAAGTATGAAGAACTAGTTAAGGTTCAAAAAAGTGGGGAGAATAATAATAAAGAAAGAAATAGTGGGAATATCACAAGTTGGGCTAGCTTCTGCAAGCTAGCCCACCTAATGACAACAGGCCTAGTAATTGCTTAAAGTACAGTATCAACTGAGGTGTATTCTTGCAAGCATTTACAAATATGTTACTACACTTTAACAAACATTATTTCATGTTGAAAAAATAATTTACAAGTAACGATGATGTGTTATAGGCTAAATAATGTACAGATCATTTGTGAATGTTAAACTACTATTATTACAAATTATGTATTAATTAGTGCATTAGTCCTTCTTAACAAATACTTTGTAAATTCCTTAAAACTGATCACTATTGTGTATTTATAAGCGTTATGAATTATTAGAAAGGATTACAAGTATTGAAAATCCATCCATTAACTCAAACATTCTTCTGATAATCTACCTGCTGAAAATGAGCGTCACAGAGAGGCAAGACACCATTGAGTGAGTCATAGAGGGGTGGGGGGAGGACCGTTTGAAGGGGGGGTCCAGTGTGTGTCTGACGGTCCACCACCAGACCAGACGTGGGGGTAGGGGTTACATTTTGGGGAACTTCATTCACAGAAATCCCCCTGCCACCCTTCTTTCCTACTCTGAGGGTCCTTATCGCCACGCTTCACACTGCGGGGGGGAGGGGGCGTAGACTAAATAAAAACATAACATCAAAAATACAGCTAATATGGAAAAACAGAGCTCCTGTTTTCATCGTTCTGCTATCTCTCTCTTTCTCTCTCCCTCTCTCCTCTCTCTCTCCTCTCTCTCCTCCTCTTTCTTCCGTCTCCGTCTCCTCCCTCGCTCTCTCTCTGACATTTGGAGCTGAGTGCCACGCAGGGACAGGGCTGGTACGCTCGGCGCTGACCTGTCCGTGACCCCTGGCTTCGTCTTCCAGCACCCTTATGGGCGTGTCACAGCCGGGGCAGCTAAAGGGCAAGATCACCACCGCTGATAAGCCTGGTGGAGTGTTGGCTGCACTTAGTGCAACAGTGTGTGTGTGTGTGTGTATGTGTGTGTGTGTGTATGTGCGTGTGTGTGTGGTGGCATGTTGCGTGTCTGTGTGTTAGTGCGATGTGGCGTGTTGCGTGTGTGCGCGTGTGAGTGTGCGATGTGGCGTGTTGCGTGTGGTTCTTGTTGCACACACGCCTGCGGCCCAGAGAACGTGTGGCTGGCAGGGCGGGAGCTGGTCCAACCTGCCCCGCCGTCGTGAGCCAGCCTCGGTCTGCTGACGTCACCCAGGGGATTTTTCTGAGTGGATTTGCACCCTGTAGCGGATGAATGGGTATTATGTGTGTATTACGTGCCAGTGTTTTTACCTGTGCTAGTGCAAGATTGCGTGTGTGTGTGTCTGTGTGTGTGTGTGTGCGCGAGTGTGTGTGTGTGTGTGTGTGTGTACGTGTGTGTGTGCATGTGTGCGTGCGTGTGTGTGCGTGTGTGCATGTGTGTGTGTGTATGTGTGTGTGCGTGTGTGTGTGCGTGTGTGTGTGCAAGTGTGTGTGTGTGCGTGTGTGTGTGTGTGTGTGTGTGCGTGCGTGCGTGTGCGTGTGTGTGTGTGTGTGTGCATGCGTGTGTGTGTGGGTGCGTGTCAGTCCTAGGGTTGGCTGCCCCCGCTTGTAGCTCCCAGGGAGATCTGTGACCGACGCCTCTCAAGTTGAGGGTTCATCGTCAGTTCAGAGAGGGGTTCAGCTGGCGGTCAGCAGGCCACTACTGGGGCATTCATTCATCCTCTCTCTCTCTCTCTCTCTCTCTCTCTCTCTCACTCTCTCTATCTCCCACCCTCCCTCCTCCCTTGTTCTCTCCCCCTCCCTCCCTCTCTCTCTCTCTCTCTCCATCCCTTTCTCCAGCCATCTTTTTTTGACAGAGATTGTCAAGCAGTCAGGTGGTACTAACTGGGTGTATCACAAACAAAAGCTTGTGCCGTGTTGATGTTGTCCCCTCCGTAGCGGACACAGCCACCATGTTGCGTGCTCGGTCCTTGTTTGATAGATCTGTTTGTTTGACAGGAGTGTTGCACTTGGCTGCTCTCCTGTTCTCTGGGCATGTGTCCTTCCTGTTTACTGTCACATATTCAACGTGACATATAGACTATACTTGTTGTTATTGTGATGCTGCTGAACTCTTGACGAGGACACGGTGTGTTTGTGTGGATAAATCTGTTGACAAATGCATGGTCTCAAATAAAAAATAATAATAAAAAAATGAATAATAATCTCTTACTTTAGGATTTAAATCATGACCTATTTTAGCAGCTGACCTGACCAAGAAAAGCCGTGTGCAGACTGCAGACAAGATTAAGCTCATTTGAATGCTTGATCTGTGGGCAGTGCCACAGAGTTCAAGACCTACGTGACCCCAAAACAACAAGCTTGACACCTTACAGTTTCTGAATGGCACCATTGTGTATCAACTAGACCAGGGGTTCCCAACCTTCCTTCCCCGGAGACCCCCTAACTTACACTTGATGGATTTTGCGCCCCCCCCCCCCCCCCCCAAAAAAAAAAAAGATTTGCTGTGAATGTCCAGTCTGTGTGTGTTTCTATGTAAATTCCATCAGGTGTAAGCTAGGGGACAATGAAGTGCTTCGCCAGTGTAACAGTAATATTAATGTTGACACGATTCATAGTCTCAGATTAATTTGTTGAGTTTATATGGTATTGTAGTGACGTAAATACAAGGCTTTTTGACCCTTCATCAGATATGATGTATATTGTTAAAATTGTTGTGTGACATGTCAATAACATAATTCTTTGTCTAGTTAATATTAAGGCCTCAAACTGTCTGGGGCCTGGCGCCGGGGGGGGGGCGCGGACAACAGGTTGGGAAACCCTGAACTAGACTGTATTCACCCACCATTATCTCCAACTAGGGAACCATTTGAGTCTGCTAATGGACTTCAGCTACAGTAGTTGCTGATTATCTCAGGATATTGTCTTCAGTTACAAGGGAATCATTGGTTACAAATAAATTGTCTTCAGTTACAAGGGAATCATTGGTTACAAATAAATTGTCTTCAGTTACAAGGGAATCATTGGTTATAAACAAATTGTCTTCAGTTACAAGGGAATCATTGGTTACTGAAAAGCCAGATGATATATATATATATATATATATATATATATATAGATAGATAGATAGACAGACAGACAGACAGACAGATAGATAGATAGATAGATAGATAGATAGATAGATAGATAGATAGATAGATAGATAGATAGATAGATAGATAGATAGATAGATAGATAGATAGATAGATGTCATGCTATGTCACATGTTCAGAAACAACATCTTAGACATATGCCATCTTTTATCTTATTTGACTGGTCTCTGCTGTGTCTGTTAACCAGTTTTCACAGCCAGACGTTTTGTGCTTGACCTAGCGTAGCGTAGCGTAGCCGGGGCTAAGCGTCCATGGCAGCGGCCGAGCGCTAAACAGAGAGTGATGGTCGTCGCACACAAAGGTACTAGCCACCGTCTGATGGGAACACATGCTAGATGAGCCACACGGATATGGATACAGCTACAACACCACAACATGTTAGTAGGGTGGATACTGTAGGTAAACTAGCCTGAAGCTTGAAAACAGCCCCCCCTCCGTCAGCAATGGTATAACCCAGCTTGTTAAGCCAGTCTTTGGCCTGGTCCCAAAATGCCAGATTGGAGGGGGAAAAGAGTTTACCAGATAATACTGTCTGGATCCAACACAGTTTATTGGATTTGTTAGATCTGTAATAAGTTGCAATTTCGTGCACTGTATGTCTGACTGAGGATAATAGATTTGTTCTCCTAATTGTGAAGAGCTCTCTGGATGCAAATATTTCACGATGGAAAAAATGCACAGAGGCCTACAACACTGCAGACAGGCAGTTGAGTCCAGTCGTGAGGTTAGAGCGACTCCCGCGTCTCCCAGTGTGATGAAGGCGTCCTCAGATATCTGAATTCCCACTTTGCTGGCTTGGCTCTTTGGCCGAGGTACCAGCCGCCATATTGGATTGCTGACTCTCATTTTGCGAGAGAGATCGAAGAGCAGTCCCGTTCTTTATGGCGGATGGACACGACCTTTGTCAGCCTGGCAAATTAGCCTAGAAGCTGCGCCGGCCCTTTTCTGCCAGCTGTCCTATTAACGGAGTGACGCGGCGGAGTGGGGCGCGCTCGGTAACCTTATCTTGTAATTGGGTTCAAGGTTAAGTGACCTCGGAGCAGGGAGGTCCGGGGGTTAAGGTCGCCGTCAGCCAGAAGGGGCTGCCTTTAATCACAGATGGGAGAGAGAAATCAAGGCCCAGGCTTCAGCTGTCTGGGTAGGCCGGGACCACCCCCCCCTTCCTTCCCCCCTCCCTGTTGAAGCCTGACAGTTTAGTCTGAAAAGAGTGGTTGCCAGGCAACCCATATTCAAGCCAAGGTCTTATAAGCTTTTAACCTTAAGACAAATCGATATGGACAGCAATTCAGCTAATATTCATCTAGCAGATGGGAAAATTAGAGATGAGTCGCGTGATAGGAGGGGTGTGGAGGATGTGGGTGGCTATGTATGTAGCATGGAGAACGCTCCCTAATTGACATGCATGTGGACGGATAGAAAGAGAGATAGAAAGAGAGATAGAAAGAGAGAAGACATGAGAGAAATATGAATAAAAATGATGGTGACAAGCTTTCTGTGGAAGCTCTCTCTCTTTCTCCCTCTCTCTTCTCTTCTCATCTCTTTCTCTCTTCTCCTCTCTTCCCCTCTCTCCCCAGTCCTTTACTAGCCCATCCCTCTCTTTCTCTCTTCTCTACTACCTACATCCCTTCATCTCTCTCTCTATCTCTCTCTCCCTATCTCTCTCTTCTCCTCTAATACTCCCTCCCACCCTCTCTCTCTCCTCCTTTACTACCCCATCCCTTCCTCTCTCTCTCTCTCTCTCTCCCTCCATCCCTCCCTCCCTCTACTCCCCCCATCCCTTTCTCTCTGTGGGAGATGAATGACCAGCAGTGGAAGAGTTCAGCTAGCGTGACCCATAGACCTGTCCATTGCCAAGGGCGAGGAAATAGGCCAGATTAAAGAGCTTGTAAATAATGGCCCATAAACATCTGCCTGTTAGGAGGGCCAATCCATCTCCGTCCTCCATCTGCTGCTTTCCAGCTTTTGATTTCCTCACCGAGCTTCGTCCACAGGGTAAGTGTATCACCGGGACTGAGTTAGTCATATTCCAAGACAAACAAGAACTAGTCTGACCGACCCCCGCGGTCCTGCACAGTTCAGAACCTGATCGCTCACAGACACCGCGGCCGGTCCAAAGACAACAACGGAGCACATTAGCCATGTTGTCTTTGGGCTGCCCTTCTCCTCACGCTAAAAATAGCTGTGTCTGGCGAGCGCATTGTTCAAATGAAGACTTCAGAGATTTGTGAAGTGCGAGTGAGTGGAGAACGGTTACATGTTATTTTTGAATAGCCACGTTTTCATACGTCTCTTTGTTGTCCTAATCACCACTTTGCCAGTCTCCCTCCTTCGCCGTCATTAGCAACCTTCATTTGCCACCCTGCCCTAATTAGTGATTAGGCCTTGTTAATGGTGAGCTCCTGACATCTGCTCCGGATTCTGGCCACGTGCACTCTCCCGCCCTCTCCCACGTTGAAGCAGTCTAGAGCGGCATGAACCCATCCAACGACCCTTGGCACGGGCGTTAGTCACCTCATTTGTGGGTAAAACTACAGGTGGCGAATTACAGCAAACACAGGCAAATTGTGGGTAGATTGAGAGGGAGCGCTTGCCAGCAATGAGAGTGAATGTTTGCCAGCAGTTTGCATTGGTGAAGATCTGTGTTGTTGATTGTGTTTAAAGCAATACATAGCGTTTTCTCGGGTTTTCTCTGAACTGCGCCCCCACAGGCTCTGCGAGTAAGTGCACTGTTGTACTGTAGTAACTTTATCAGATTGTCTTTTTCTTTTTCTGGCTTCCTCCGTGATGTTTCGCTTCGGTTTTCTCACCTCCGCCATGATATCATTGAGCTAAAAAACGCATGATATCCATAGACGCCGGAATAGTTAGCTACTACTGTGTTCTTTAAGCACAATGTTGCGCATACGCACTTCGACTGAATGCTGCGTCCCGGGGGCGCGAGTTTTAAAAGGTAATAAATGTCAATGTATTATCTTTCTGAGTAGACTGTTTGGACGATTAAGCTTACTTTTAGTAGGCTAAATCTAATTGGAGAATTAGCACCAGACATGTTTGTAAAGGTCCAAATATCGCAGTGTATTGCTTTAAGTGCTGGGAACATTGTGTCGTGGAGTGTTTTTTTCCATGCAAACTGTCTGCTATCTGCTCAGTCTCCAGCTGGCATTGCCATCTCTCCCAAGCCGGAGCCTCCAGACCTCTCTGTGGTCCCTGCGGACGATCACAACCTCTTTCCCGTGTCCAGTAAGCACCTTGCCCTGTCTCCCCCCCCATCAGTGCTATTGAACTCAAACCTGGGTCTGGTCTTCCTTGTAGTTGGTTGTACAACCTCTCCCGACCAGAACGAGCAGCTATGGAGCAGTACATCCGAGACTCCCTGGCAGCCTCCCTCGCAGATATCATTCATCCTGAAACTGCCCTCTACTATGCGTGTCCACCCCACCTTCCATGTGTCTCAGATCAAACCAGTGGCCTCCAGTCCCTTGTCCCCACAGTCCCACCACCTACCCTCCTCAATGATGGTCCAGTCTACACGGGCTGTCCGTCGCCATGGTCGGGACCTGCAATATCTGGTGGACTGGGAGGGTTATGATCCAGAAGAACTTCCTGGGCGCCTCGTAGGGGGATCCTGGACTTGTCCCTCATCGCTGACTTCAATAGTTCCCGGCGGGCCTGTGCCAGTAGGCCGCTTGGAGGCGTCCGTTGTGTGTGTGTGTGTGTGTGTATGTGTGTGTGTGTGTGTGTGTGTGTGTGTGGGGCGGGGGGGGGGGGGGGGGTGCTGCTACGCCCTGGCTCTCCACTTCTGCCCCTGCCTCCTCCTAGCCCCTCCCTGCTCTGGAATGCACTCACCTGAACTCATCTTCAATCCAGTCCAGCACTCACCTGTTTTCTCTTGTCTCATCTACATATTGAGTAGAACCTATGCCCACCCTCCCATTGCTCTCTGTAAAGAAACTATATAAATAAAGTTTGATTTGATTTGATTTGATCTGCGACTGGAGTCCTTTATATACCCTGGGCTTCTTCTCCTCCATGCCAGTTCGTTGTTAAGCCTGATATTAGTAAGACCTTGCTGTGCCCTTCTGTTCTGTGTTTTCGAGAGACTTTTGTCAAACACGGTTTTCTTGTTTTTGCAGTTTTGAAGAGACTGCCTGCCCAGCCAGCCTGGGACCGCTGATTATTTTTGTGTTGGTTTGTGACTTCAACCTTTAGTTGGAAGATTTCAGCAGCCTTGTTTTTTGGGATAAAACCTTTGTTCGATATTTTTAAACCAAAGTAAAATAGTGTTAAGCATCTCTCAGAGTTCCATGTCTGCTTTGGGGATCCCTTTGCCATTCCTAGCAAAACTAAACTGTGATTTGTCAAGATACCTGGAAAGGGGGCTGAAATAAGCCAAGGAGGTTTTGCCCTACATGGGTTTTCCAATATTAACATGCCCTAGCTGATCCAATCAAATCTTGTCAGACAGATCCCAGGTGGTGGGAGGCAACCACACCTTATCCTCCCTCAACACGGGCACTCCCCAGGGCAGTACAGCCACCTTTGACTCCAATACCACTGTCAAGTTTGCAGACGACACAGCAGTAATAGGCCTGATCATCAACAATGGGTGAACTGTTTTTTTGCGTCCCTCTGGAAAATATAGCAGTAGGACCTATGTCCAACCCCCCCCCCCATTGCTCTCTGTAAAGCGCATTGTGTTGCCTCTGTGTATGAAACGCACTATACAAATAAAGTTTGTTTTGATTTGAACAATGATGAGAGGGCCTACCTGGAGAAGATGAGAGTCCTGACCCAGTGGTGTCAGGAAAACAACCTCCATCTGAACGTTAGCAACACAAAGGAGACGGTGGTGAACTTTGGGAGGAAGAAGGAGAGTAACTAGCTGCAAGTACCTCGGCGTCCAGATCACCAAGGACCTGACATGGTCAACACACCTAGACACTGTGGTGAGGAAAGCATGTCACTGTACCACCCACCAGATTCAATAGAGCTTCTACTTATGCATGATAGATAGCATCTTGACTGGGAATATCACCACCTGGTACGGGAACAGCAGCTCTCAGGATCGCAAGGCCCTACAGAGACTGGTACGGTCAGCTGAACGTACCTTTGGGGGGCCACTCCAACACCTCGAGGACATCTATTCCAGAAGATGTAAGACCAGGGCCAACAGGATCCTGAGAGACACCAGCCAGCCAGGAAATGGACTCTGCTACGGTCAGGGAAGAGATACCGCACTCACATGGCGAGCACAGAGAGGCTCAGAAAGAGTTTCTTCCCACAAGCCATCTGGCTCCTGAATGACTCCATCTAGAACAGCTAGTATATGTAGAATATCTACTGCACATAACCACATGCAAATGCAAATATGTATATACCTCACCCGATGACTATGGAGAAAAGAGATCTGGAATATTTGGTGAAAAACTATTTCACAAAACTACACATAAGGGAGAACAACAGCTTTTTGCCGAAAACTGGACTGCTAAGCTAGTTAAGTTTCAAAAGCTTTCCACCTGTGATGTGTACGTGCATGCATAGGGTGCCTGGGTCAAATATAATTGTATTTTAATTGTATAATATTGTACCGTCTTCAAGAAAGGAGTCAGACAGCAGTCCAATCTTCGAGTATTGGGCTTTATTCACGTGCACCTAGACGATGACAGACTGCTCGAGTGTTGGTAAATTCGGTTCTTACCTACGAACAAATACCAAATAAGAAAACATTGGTGAATATCTGAGTCTTCATGGAAACTGCGTGATTGGGGTTTAAGAAGGAAATGCTTGGTAAGAAGGGCTGGTGAATCTTAATGAGACAATGACTGACAGACTTTATGTCATGAAGGGTTTACCAACCACCTCACTGTTCAGATTTTATTTTCACATCTCATGTGTCGGTGCTGTATGCTTACCTTGTCAAAGCACTCTTGTCATTTCACAGGAGGGGGTGTGTAAGTAATTGTCAACTGCAACGCTGCAAAACTGGCAATGAAATAAATGCAAGCTAAGGAGCGCTATCTATCGATCTCATTGAAATTCCAAAACCTTAAACATAGTCTTCTTTACACAATGGCATGACAGCAGATGTGACTTCAGGTTCCTGTAAGGCTCTTACAGCACTGCCATAAAAGGTTATTTAATTCAACATCACACAGAACAAGGTAAAGAGAAAATCATTGTTTTATAAAATCACTGTTTTATATTACTATAATATTCAGTGTAACTTAAGACATCAATTGAAAATGTCTCCTCTTAATTAGCACTGTGACTGCTGGTGACACTAGTTCATATTGACGGCTTTGCTGTAAATGTGATAGTCTATAAGGTAACTACAGTTGTTCTTATGACATGTGAGTAAAATTCCATCATTTATTATGAAAATGCGCCCGAGTAGCGGTGTTTTTGTGATCAGTGTGAGGGTTTGTTTTTCAGGCAGGTGAGCTGTGAGTACAGGGTTACGTGCTCGGAGGGACACTGCCCTTCACTCCTCAGACGAGGCCTCTAACCTCAAACTGTCAGAGTGAATGATTCGCCATCTCAACACCGAATCCCACTCAAGGTGAGCTCTCTCATGCTCTTGGCTCAAATGTTTAAGCTTTTATGTTTTTATAAAGTACCCCATCTCCTGTTTGAATTTCACACTTTAATTTATTTTATTTTCACCAAATTGTAAACTCTGTCATCATCACCAGACTCTTCCCCTCTCCTCCCCCTCAACCTTGATTTATTGGCTGCCATCTTTGACCCGCTGAGTGACCCCTACCTTAAACACATTTCAATGGAGCCAACACATTTATTTGGCAGATAAATCATTGCTTACCAAACGCTCGTGGGGCAGAGAGAGAAGGTCAAAGTCGTGGACGGAGATAAAAATTAAATGACAGAGATAGTGAGTTCAAATGAGAGGTGCCAACATCAATGTAACACACACCTCACGGCTACTGGTTGGACCCGATTCCCTTCCTTTCAGGTTGTCCCATGGGTTCGGAACGGACAGTGTTAGTGAGACGGAAGGTAGGAGAGAGGGTGACGCACAGCAGTGACCTCGTTAGGTGATACTTTGAGGTCAAAGTTACAGTATAATTGTCTCATGTGATTAGTGTGCACAGCAGAAGTGGATTAAGTACATACTGTACAACACTGTAGGTAAGCTGTCGTGTGAGCCGGAAACTGTGATAGCATTCCATTTCATCATCAATCAAATTGTACTAGGACAGCAATTCAGAATTTTCTAATTAAACTGAAGTAATCCTTTATCAATACGAGTACCGGAATGAATGAAATTAAATGAGCAGCCATCTCATCTAATTCTTCATGGACAGTGATTTAAGAGGGGATCGCGAGGGGATGTTAATTTGATTTGTCTGACCAATCAGCCAATAGGGCTGGTTATCCATGACCTCTGAACCCTGGGGTTTTCCAGTTGGCTGGCTGGGGACGGCACCTTTGCGTGACCCCTCGGTCGGTATGGTAATGTCCTGTTGGGGGAGGGGCTCACGTCAGAGAGGACAGGTACTACACAACACAGGCTCAAGGCCAGTGTCCTATATCTATATCCAGATAACCATCCACATGTGTGTGTGTGTGTGTGTGTGTGTGTGTGTGTGTGTGTGTGTGTGTGTGTGTGTGTGTGTGTGTATATATCGTATATCCAGCTACAGTATTCAATATCGTCTGTCTGTCTGTCTGTCTGTCTGTCTACTGTATACCCACGTCCCTGCATTTGTACCCCACATACAGGTAGAAGATTATGATTATGATTCCCACCAGCCCTGATGACACCATGATAACAGGTTGGAGTAGAGGGATTTCCCCCGCTGCTTCAAAGCCCCTGTGAGAGCAGGAGAGGCTTAACATGGAAGCACTGTGATCAGAGTAGGGCTCAATTAGCTACTGTTGTAGGGGGGGGGGGGGGGGTGCGGGCGTGGTGGGGGTGCAAGCCTGTCCTGCAGGCTCAGCCGGGGGATCAAGAGGGTTTCCTGTCCCACGGCTGACCCCTTCAAAGCTCGCACAGATGTCCTGACCCCCCCCCCCCCCCCCGAACTCCCTCTTGACCCCGCCATCCAAGACAAAGCACTCAGGTGACACCTCTTATCTCAAGGGCTCTCTCTTTCTGCCTCTGACCCCTTCTCTCTTTTTTCTCTCTATCTCCATATCTCTGACCCTCTCTCTCTCCACCTTGTCTCTCTTTCTCTCTCTTTGTCTTTCTCTCCATGTTTTTCTCTCTTTTTCTCTTTACCTTATCTATGTCCCTCTCTTTCTCTCAGCTACCCATTGGTTGTTCTCCTGGTAGAATTTCACAATGGCAAAACTAGTCCCCCAGTCTAAACCCAATACTGTGTCGTATCTCTGTCTTGAGGTGCACTACCAAGGTCAAGAGAGCCATTGACTAAGACATCTACCACATGCGTTTTCTTTGTTTGATTTTTGTAATATCAAGACTGTAGATTGTTCAAATTCTGTGGGTGACCATCTCGCTTGGTGAAATAATATTAGGCCCTTGAAGCACACCATGAATGACAACAAAGACTATCTCGCCCCTGGTCTTGGGCGTATCTTGAAACAGTTCTTGACCGCGTCCGTGTCGACCACGTGTGGGGGTCTTCGTACGTCTGCGGTGGTCCTTCAGGGGTCCTGACAGGGTGATCCTGCACCAAAGGGACAGAGGGCCACCCAAAAGGAAACCCCATTGGTGTCCAAGAGAGCATGGAGAGATGGAGGGATTAGCACACACAGGGTCGTGATCATGGAGAGATGAGGGGTGAGGGTACCCAGGGTCGTGATCTGGATTTATCTGCATTTATCTTGAAAGGCTCCTGCTTGGTGCTTCCTTGGTGGCTTCAAGAAAGAAAATAGGAAATGTAGAATACGGCACATTGTCCGGATGTTGATACATATCCTTCCTCCTCTATGAAGGCAGGGTATAACATGGATGCTGGGTAGCTGCAATATGTCCCTCTTTCAGTAAGTGTGAATTGGTGAAATGTACAGAAGCTGTTCTTGTTTAGTCAAATATTCTTTCTTTTCTCTTTTTTGGCTTTGAAAGCGTATGGTGTTGATGACGATGATGATGTGATGCTGACTGGTGATTATTAGTATGCCTTATACTGTATGTCCTTTGTTGTTGTTGTTGTTGTTGTTGCTGTCTTCTACTCTTGCTGCAAATCAACTGCCACACAGACGACAAATAAAGTTGAAGTTTACCGTCTACCCTCATCTATATACCCTCATCTATCTACCCTCATCTATAAACCCTCATATATCTACCATACCCTCATCTATATACCCTAATCTATATACCCTCATCTATATACCCTCATCTATCTACCCTCATCTATCTACCCTCATCTATATACCCTCATCTATATGTGTTGCCTCTGGGTATGAAATGCGCTATACAAATAAAGCTTTGATTGATTGATTGATTGATATATACCCTCATCTATCTACCCTCATCTATATACCCTCATCTATCTACCATACCCTCATCTATCTACCGTCATCTATCTACCCTCATCTATATACCCTCATCTATATACCCTTATCTATCTACCCTCATTTATATACCCTCATCTATCTACCCTCATATATCTACCCTCATCTATCTACCATACCCTCATCTACAGTATATACCCTCATCTTTATACCCTCATCTATATACCCTCATCTATATACCTTCATCTGTCTACCCTCATGTAACTGTCCTTTTTCTTGTCCCCATTCTGTTCCGTTTGATACTCACCTACATTGACTCTCCATCCCTCCATCTCTGCCCTCTTCCTCTGTCTCTCCTTCTTCTCCTCCCTCTTCTTCTCCTCCCTCTTCCTCTCCTCCCTCGTCCTCTCCTCCCTCGTCCTCTCCTCCCTCTCTCAATGCAAGGCTGTCAGAGTTTTGGGAGCCAGTCAGCTGTGAAATCGCACAAATTGCTGTTGCTACACGTCTGACCCCGCAACAGAGGGAGAGGACAGAGAGAGAGAGGGAGAGAGAGAGAGAGAGAGAGGAGGGGTGTGGAGGGGGGTAGAGAGAGAGATTTTCTGCTCCAACACTCTTGAACCTTTTCTGCCCCCCTCATTCACACACACACACAAACAGACACGCACACACACACACACACAGATGCACAAGCACATGCACAGCTGCAAGACCGCGTATATCCCCAAGACCCCCACCTTCCAACCAACACTACCACCACCACCACCTCCTCCTCTCCTACTCTCAACATACACGCCTCCCCCGCCGTGTTAAGACACCTCCACCACTTTGCTTCAGTGTCCGGGTCACTTCACAGAACAGAAGAACAGCCGTCAGAAGCCCCCACATAGGAGCACCCCCCACGGACCCGGCAGAGCTATTTCAGCCCAAGATCATGACAAGAACGCATCCATCATAAATTATAACACACCCCAGTGGTGTAGTGGAGGGTTTACGGAGGTATACAGAGAAATACCCATTTCTTTATCCATGGACCCACAGAATACCCACTTCTTTATCCATGGACCCACACTATACCCACTTCTTTATCCATGGACCCACACTATACCCACTTCTTTATCCATGGACCCACACTATACCCACTTCTTTAAACACCACTAATATAAAAACTGTAATATTTCTGCTACAGTATTTCCACTTCTTTAGTCAGAGTATACATACTTCTTTAGTCAGAGTATTTCCACTTCTTTAGTCAGAGTAGACCCACTTCTTTAGTCAGAGTATACCCACTTCTTTAGTCAGAGTATACCTACTTCTTTAGTCAGAGTAGACCCACTTCTTTAGTCACCACTACACCCCTGGGTGCAAGTTACTAATGGCCGAAACACAGACATGAAAGTTACTGTGACTGTGTTTGCACTTGTGATGACCTGTTAGGTCTTTCAGACAGAGTAGGCTATGATAGGCTCACAGTTCTGGAAACACAAGTGTACCTGTATATCTCTCATCCTGCTCGTGAGACAGGCAGTGAAGCCTATTCAATTACACCAACTCTCATTCTGCTCGTTAGACAGGCAGTGTCGCCTCTATTCAATTACACTATTTTATTGCGATACTGGATGTGATTTGCAGTAGCCTAATTCATTATGTAACATCTCTTCCCCAAATGAAATCATTATCATTTAGCCAGTCCAAACCTAAAACAGTTGGCATACACGTTGGATTACTGGGAAACACATTCCATCAATTAAGACGTAAAAGTAGAAGATTCACTAAAGTTTGCTACAGACCTTATATCATATCACTAATGATCTTGAATGACCTTTTTCCATTTTAAGACCCTCCACCTTGAGAACACTGGACCAACATGGCAACTTCTTCTATCAAATCACCATTAGTTACTACATACTGCCCTCTAGTGGCGCTCATGTTAAACCTCCCTGTAGGGCTTTTTCTAAAGGTTATCAAATTATGTTTTCAAAGATGTTGTTGTCAAAAGGTGACATGGGAAACCATTGTCTTCTGAAATATTTGTCTCCAGTATGGCCTGCCTGAAATGTTGAAAATCAACAATGAAAAGCACATAAGTTAGGGGCCTGACTCTGAAATGTCAGACCCTCAATTGTGTCCTCATTTTGCACTGCCAAAAACGTAGGCCCAATTGAGAGGCCAGGAACCCTGACCTACTTGACACAATACGATTGTGTTTGATCAAACCCCTGGACCGGATGCCTATGAGGCTTACAGTGATTATCAACAGCAGTTGCATTTCCATATCACTAGGAGACGCTGTACATTAAAAACCTACGGCACGAGGAAAAGGAAGTGGCATGCAACAACAGAGAAGAAGACAGAACAGGAACAGAATGTGTTAGCATTGCGACCATAACAGTGGGTTTACATATTTTATCAGCTATACTTCAAATATTTTCACCATTTTGTTTGTTAAGTCTTGTCAATTATTATTGAATGCCAGTAAAAATATGTCTTAACGTGAGCTTCTTTTCCCAGGTTTTGGACAGTCCCTGCTAATGCTAACCAGCTAGCACACATCACCATCTGCTTATTTTCTGCACAGTAATAGCTTGTTCCTACTCATTTTGGATGAAACTATGACTTCCCTTGCCCTAAACCACGAGGACACTTACGCAATTGAATCCGCAGTTAGGAGTGCCATTGAAATGGTCATGAACGTGTTTTACAGAGTGAACAGTCAACAACTGCAAGAATATCACAAGAACCTGACCAAGAAGAACCTGGAAAACCAACACCTCAGGAATAAGGTGGATCTAGCTGAACGAGAGCTGAAGACGCTGCGCCGTCGTGTCAGGAACGTAGAACAGTCTTTCGGACACCCCGAGGGTCGTCATGACGGTTCAAGCCACCACGCCTCAGCGGCAAGCGCGAGCAGTCCTCACAGGTTGGCAGCCGATCACGAGCTTCCTGGGTCGGACCACTGGGAAAGCGAGTTCACTGGTGAGTGACAACCTGGCGCACCACTCTTGACTGCTGTTTGTTGTTATAGCCTCACTTTAGGTGCTTCTGCTGAGATGATAATTGAAGGCCTACTCTATGTACTGTCCATCAAAACGACTTTGGGCAGTCCTTGACATGTCCTCTTCCTGTAGCCGAACTTGGAAGTACTTATGACACACATTAGTATCCTGTTGCAATGTAATATTCGGTTTATACAAGATATTAGCAGGCTGCCCACACTCTCTTTACATCTGCTAAGATCTGCTAAGGGTTTTTCTTTTTAACCCCCCCCTCCCTCCCAAGCCCTCATACTTAACCAGAACATGACAGCCGCTGATCTCCAGGACGGCCCCAGCAAGGCCCCCCACCACCAGGACCCTCTCGCTGGTCAGACCCAGGCTCTGGGGGCCGCCCTGTCCCCGCCCCCCATCCCCGCGGCGCCCCTGGTGGTGAAGGAGGAGCCGTGCGAGGCCGAGGCGGTCTACATCAAATGGGAGATGTGTGAGCAGAGCCTCGGGGAGCAGCAGGAGCCCCTGGCCCCCGTGGAGTACTCTGAAGGGGACTGCGGCGTCCGCGAGGAGGGCGGCCTGTCGCTGCAGCTCAGCCAGGCGTCCGCGGGGATGATGGGGGGTCAGGGGAGAGACCGCGTCCACTCCAGCATGCAGCTGATGCAAGACGAGATGATCAGAAACCATAATAAGCAGCAGAGAAGTAAGTATGTCCTCTGTGTTGTTCTCTTATATCACCGTAAATTCTCTACGGCTCTTCGCGTTGTGTGCGTGTGTGTTCTGTGTATGTGTGTGTGTGTGTGCGCGCGTGTGTTCTCTGTGTGCGTGTGTTCTCTCTCTCTCTCTGTGTGTGTGTGTGTGTGCATTTGTATTGCAAAGTGTTTTTAGAACATCTCTGTTCAGCTTTAACAGCTAAGTTGATGTCCCTTTTGTATTATTAGGGAAACAGTTAACTCAACAGTACAGCAGACGCCTGAAGGAGAGAATCTACTCCGACCCAGAGAGACTCCAGGCCTACAGGGAGCGGGAGAGGCGCAGGTACCCTCTCTCTCTCTCTATACAGCCTGTATATTTAGATATGTTTGTTTTGTCTTATACACTCACTATATGTATATTCATATGCATGTATGTTTATTTTTTTCCCCCTATTTTTTCTGCCAAAAGCATTGGCGTCCGTGTCTGAAATGTGCTATACAAATAAAGCTTGATTTGATGACTTCTCTCTTATGCTCTCTATGATAGTCACCCTTGATCCCAGACTGACCCGCTGCTGATACAGTGGCTCAGTACGGGCTCTCACTAGAACTCTCACTAGAACCTTGCTCTCGTCCTCTCCCCCTCCAGCTGATACCGTGGCTCAGTACAGGCTCTCACTAGAACTCTCACTAGAACCCTGCTATCGTCCTCTCCCCATCCAGCTGATACCGTGGCTCAGTACGGGCTCTCACTAGAACCCTGCTCTCGTCCTCTCCCCATCCAGCTGATACCGTGGATCAGTACAGGCTCTCACTAGAACTCTCACTAGAACCCTGCTGTCGTCCTCTCCCCCTCCAGCTGATACGGTGGCTCAGTACGGGCTCTCACTAGAACCTTGAACTAGAACTCTCACTAGAATCCTGCTCTCGTCCTCTCCCCCTCCAGCTGATACCGTGGCTCAGTACGGGCTCTCACTAGAACCTCTCTCTCGTCCTCTCCCCCCTCAGGTACCACAGGAGGAAGGTTCTGATCGCGGACCTGCCCGAGGAGAGCCGGAGACTAAGGAGGGAGGCCTGGAGGGCGGCCGCCACGCGCTACCGCGCCCGCAAAACCTCCACGGGCCTCCAGACGGACCCGCCACAGGCCCATCACCTCCTCCCCCACCTGCCCCCCCAGGACACGGACGACCCCGATCAGGCGGGGAGTCGGCTCAGGGGCCGGCCGCGGGGCGGGGGGGGCAGGCAGTGTGTGTAGCTCATCAACACAACAGCGGATCGTATACCGTACTGTGCTTGACCGTATGCGATGGTGACATTTTGTACATAAGGACTTTTGCGGTGACTGGTTTGCGGGTTGTAAACTTGTGTAAATAATCCATTCATACCTCTGAGGACACATGCTGGGGAAGACACCTGAATAGATGATGGTCAATAATCAATACGTTCAACATAGACATCAACTAATAATGAGCTTATCATAAGGGAGCTGGGAAAAGTAAGACGTTAAAAAACGGTATTTCTGGACTGACACCCCCTCTACTTGCAACACTAAATCTGGTTGGTTCATCTGTAGAATGACTAGTGATTTCATTAACAGAAGCGTCTGCCAAAGCTCTTCATTTTATTCAAGGTTTGAATCTCTCATTCAGCCTCCATTCTCTCTGTGCATTCAGCCATTCATGGTTTTTCTGTGATAGTTAGACGGTGCTTATTAAAAGTAAGTGTACCTGTATTTAAACTCAGGATTTGTGATTAAACTGACACATGAATCACTGAGAGATGTGGTATTTTTTAGTGAAATATAAACTGTTTTTCTAATATTTTTTTTATATAGTTTGCTTCCATTCGTATATGCACCATGGAACAGGTGACAGGAAACATATTTTTTAATTTACTTGAGAATGCATTGCCTGTGAGGTAAAGACACATTTCGGTGCCGTGTGTCCGTTCGTTCACAGCAGGAGATTTAGAATGCGCTGAACATTCCGCCTTTTATGTGAATGGAGATTCAAAATTCTTTAATTTGTCACATGTAATGTTCAGTACCGTCACAGTGAAATGTTGCTGCGAGCTCAAGATGTAACAATCTATACAGTATAAGGATAAAATAGATACCAGCATGGATGGATTGTGTATGTACATGGATTGTGTACGTACATGCTATATACTGTATATGGATATGCAACCTGGGGCATGGGTCTGTTATGTACATGCTATAGCTATAATAAATAATCCCAGGGGTGAGATATATTGACATTTACATATGATTGTTATAAATGTACACTAGATATTCTGATCCACTAGATATAGTGGTGCAGTATACATTAGATAGTCATTCAGGTGCTGGATGGCTTGGGGAAAGAAGTTCTTCCTGAGTGCTCGCCATGTGTGCAATACCTTACAAAATTCCCCAGTGGGGACAATAAAGGTTTTTAATAAATCTTTTCCCTGACCAAAGCAGAGAGAACAGTCCATTGCCTGGGTGACTGGGGTCTTTCAGGATCCTGTTGGCCTTGGTGTTGCATCTTCTGGTGTAGATGTCTTCAAGGTGGGGGAGTGCCCCCCCAGGGTACGTTCAGCTGACCGTACCAGTCTGTAGGGCCTTGCGATCCTGAGAGCTGCTGTTTCTGTCAGAAGTAGTGATATTCCCTGACTGGATGCTCTCGATCGTGCATGAGTAGAAGCTTCATCGAATTTGTTGGGACACTGAATTTCCTCAGTAGTCCGAGGTGGTAGTCTCAGATGTGCTTTCCTCACCACAGTGTTTATGTGTGCTGACCATGTTAGGTCCTTGGTGATCTGGATACCAAGGTATTTGAAACTGTCCCGTTTTCAAACATCACTGAATATTTCAAAAACTATAAATAGCATCACTTAGATATTTGAATGCGAGTGAAAGCATGACAACCTGAACACGGTGTATAATATGTGAAAGTACTGTGAAATTGTAGGAGTAGCAACCATTTGCAAAATGTGTGGATATTTTCAAATCACCAACTGCCATTACTCTAACAACTGAACATTCCATCACTCATTTAAATGGTACAAAAACGATGAAAAAAAGTGCAGCCTATACTTAACGTGTGTCCATGTGTCTGTTCATAGCATGAGATTTAGCCCAATCAGGAGTAGCCAATACCATTGCACACCAGCACTAGAGGGCAGTAGCAATTGCTTAGACTGCTTACTTCACCACCTGGGTGTGAAGTGACTTCCTTGTGGCCCTTAAGTGAGAATGAACGACCCATGCGTAAAAAATGTGTGCTGGCAGGGTTTTTACTTTCTCTAACTGTTAACTGTGTCAGTGCAGCAGTGTGACAGCTGCAAGCATCACTGTGCATTCTAACTCTGGCAGTGGTCTCAGGGATCTCACCACAAGTTAAAGACGGACGGACGGACCGACCGACCGACCGACCGACCACCAGTTCCGACCACCAGTCAGGAACGAGGTGGACTGTCAAGTGCACCAAGGGCTGGCACATTAGGCCCAAGAGTCAGACATGAGATACGAGAGGCCTACGGTGGCAGATCCGGCCCAAGCACCTGGGACAGGCTGGAAAGGTGGTAATAAATATTATAAGTGGATCCCTCTAAAAAAGGGATGGATGGATGAATAATGAATGGTCCACACACACATGGAACTGACAAGCCCCCCCCCCTCTCTAGCCAGGGTCTGGCGCTTATCAGAAGGAACAAAGGGATAGTGTTGGGTGAACTGCCTGAACTTTCCTGTATGAGATTGTGAATAATAGATGTTAAAAGGAAGAAGGAGAAGGTGTAATCAAGCAAGTAACACTGTTTAAAGTGAATATCATTTATTGGAAATGTAATCACTTAAAGTAGAAGTAGACATTTATAAGTCATGTATTTGTTCTTAGTCAAGATCAACTATGTAACCTTGTATACGTGTGAGACAGTAATAACAATGTAACGATTAGAGAATGTATCCATGTATCAACTGTTTGAGTATATAGGTAATGCTTAAAGTAAGATATTTAATAAGATGTTAATTAGACATTTATTCTGTGATGTCCTGCTTTGGGTGATTGTTAATCTGACAGGGAGGAGAGAAGGACTGTGTTCATCCGAAGAGACGTGACGTCAACACCCTACCCTCCTGGAAGGGGGTTCAAGAAACAGCTCGCGAGGAGGGAGAGACACTTCTTCTTTCCATCAATAGAGGAATGGAGTAAGTCACACTTCTTCTTTCCATCGAGGAATGGAGGAAGTCAGACTTTTCTTTCCACCAACAGAGACGTGGAAGAAGTCAGAGGCTGGAGACCTGGGAGCTATTCTCTTTCATGTTTTTCTTTTATATCCTGTATTTTTCATGTAACTGGATTGTCTGTATAACTTATGTATAACACCAAATTTTATATAAAGCTTTTTACCCTTGCATCAGATATTTTCTCCTGGCCTTTATTGGTTTGGTGAGTATAGATATATCTTGCTTGAGTCATTGAATTGATGATTGAGATTTAGCTTAAAGGTCTTACAGCAGGGCGATTAGGCCCGTCCGCCCAGGTGGACTAAAGAGGGTCTAACCTGGGCCTTTCCTCCGGAGAGGGAGGTTGAAGAGGAATGCGTGTGTGTGAGTTGACACTGAGGAGTTGACCTTTGAGCTGTGAGCACGAACAGAGGTCTAAATCAAGTGGCATCGCTCTGTTAGAGAGAGCGTATTGGAGCACACACACACATTTGGGAGAGAGAATTGGGAGATGCATTTTAAGAGAAGCTGTGACTGATTGACTCATGTGATGGTAGTTTAAGCAAGAACATATTAGATTCATGAGCCACGGATAACAATAAAACCTGGCAGTGAGGTTCAACAAAATAAATGCTCTATTCATCCCTGAGGGTAATTGTTGTAATAATACTCATGAAATGAATGGGTTGTTTAAAATGTTACTCTTCAAAAAAAAATCTCCAAACCACGTTAGTCACCACGTTGTTTACGACCTAAATCCAGGATCAAGGATGAGAGGAGAGTGTTGTTAAATTATTTTAGCCCCGGGTCTCCTGGATCATATCTGAATCAACATGACAAAGCTGAATAATGGCTGAATGGTGATGTAGGTCTGACATCTTGCAGTTGCAGAACAAGAAAGACTACAAAACATTACCACGTTACATTATTTTGAAAGATGAGAAATAATAGAGGCCCACAAAATCCTTTTTTAATATAAAAGTTTATTTAATACACTTCAAACTGACATGACACATGTACATTTATTCAGTTTGACTTTAAATGCTACATTTGATGCCGCATACTGCGCACGCTTCTAGCTGTTGCTGTGCGCTCATGCGCGTCGCGTGTGACGGCGCTTTTACGCACGTAGTGGCGCTGCGCTGAACCAACCGCACCGCGCTGTTTCTGTTTGTTTTTTCACCGGTACGTATGGTTTTGTTAAAAGAAAAAAAGCTTATTATATCACCAATTGTTTTCAGCCAATATGTGGTTGATAGTCTTGCATCTCGCACGCACTTCCATTTAAGCTAGAGCCCTGATGTAGGCTGTAAATAGCCAAGCCCATAAGGCGTCTGAATAACATGTGGACATGTAAATATTTATGCTGACTCAAACCGTATTTGCGCATTTTAAATAATAACGTTAGATAGTTATCAGTGACAACAAATTGTGGTTTACAGACGAGTGTTTGTTCTAAAGTGTTGAAACGTGATCTTGGTCGACAGCTGGGGCTGTCCTGATGAACAATAGAGCCAGGGACAGGCGCGCGCCAGCAGCTGACATCCCCCCAGTCGCGTGAGGAGCTCTGCTCTGGCAGAGCCTGCTGGCCCGTGGGCTTGTTTTACTGTATGTTGGTAAAATATTATGAATAAAGACTTATTTTCGGTTCATGATAGGGCTGCCTGTGGTCGATATATTAGAACAGGTGTTAAGATTACCTAAAACGTTGGACGCCGCCAGTTTCAGGTTTGTCACTATTATGAATGTTTGATCTCTTTACACCGCTGCTAAATGGCATTGTTGTTGAAGCCGCCTACTGGGGAGTCGAGTATGGGGATTTGGGGTCTTGTCATGCGTCGCCTGGAGGCGCAAGCTCGGACACGCAGGACAGCAAACAAACACCATGGAACCATCTGTTTTTACTATTACAAACACCATGGAATACGACGGTCTTTCAAAGTTTTGACCATGCGATGTGTGAATATTGGACATTTTAACGGACTGAATAGACATGTAATGCTTTGAATGGTGTTGGAACGAAAACATGTTCAGGTTAGGCTAATGTATACTCACACTATCTTTCTGTCACATTCAAATGATCGTGGCTTGGTCGAACATGATATTTTAGACATGTCTCATTTTAGATAAGAGTTAAAGACCGTTTGAGTTTGAATTGGAGTTTCAACAGTCTGCGTTTTGTTGTGGCTTACAAGATGTGTCAAGTAGCCAACCACGTTGTGCGCCAGATGGGCTAATTTAAGTTACTGATCTCTAGGTTGACATTGTAAATAATTATTAAAATCGTAGAAAATGTGAATTTAAATAATTATTTTACAGATTCCAGATGTCTAACAGACAAACAGCTTACCCAATGCACTGCAGTGAGCAGGTGACATTCTCTGTTGGAGCGATTTATACAGGAGCCCCAAATCAGCATCTTTCTTCAGCCAACCTGGAACTGATAATTCTCTGAGTGAAATATGAAGGAAAATACTTTAATAAATCAATATTTAAACACCAAAAGCTTTTCTATCTCATCCTTGAGATACTTGGATACACCTGTACCCTTTATGGAGAGGACACTTGACGTTTCCCTTCTTTTGCCTGCTTCTGTCATTTTATCGAAATAATATTTTCTTCTAAGTTTGAATGGTCTATTCCGATTAAAATAGGTCTATTTGTGTCCAAAATACCCACAATGAATCTTTTTGGACCTCTCCAAGAGGCTGCAGGGCTTGCCAGACGCACAGGATCCTGTGGAAACTCTGTGAACGGCTTAGCTGCCCACTGAGTGACAATTGCTCTTCAGTATATGCAGTATGACTACTGGATGGACCAAAATATGTTGAAAGCCTCGGGGGTGGACAGCATGTGTTTGAGGAGGGGGCTTACTTGCTATGGCCACTGACATACCATTTGAAAAGAGCATGTTGGAGCTTGTGTGACCATGTGCTCAAATAGGCCCTTTCTGGGCATCTGGGGGGCCTCTGTGCTTGGTATTAATGGTATAGTCCAATATGACCACCCCTACACATTCAACTTACATGGAAGTGTCCTTTTGCAGGGATTGCTGGGAAGAAGAAGGAGGCTATCGAGGTTGTGGCTTTTGAGAGAGAGACAGAGGAAGAGGCACTCTGTAAAGGTAAGCAATCCTATGTTGCCTTATGGCCAATGGTGTCCAAGGATGGCTAGGGGGTGTATAGAGACTTTATATTTGAAGTTTATCATGAAAAGTAGAGGTTTTGAGAATCTAGGTGGTGTGTGTAGAGTGTGATAGAGAAGGGAGGGACAGGACATTATGCTATGCACAAACCAGGAAACATGGAGGAGCGGCTAGGGGGAGCCATAGCTGGTTGGAAGAGCAAGCCTGCTGGCTCTGTGCAGTTGGGAGGGCATGAGGGTTAATGTTGTACTCACAAACACAATAGAACTCCTGAAGGGACCACGTTGTTTTGCTTTTGTCTTATTTAGTCAGTTATTGTTTGGTGCATATTAGCCTGAAGGCTGTGCTCCAAGGGAAAGTGCCCCAACTGCCAAACAGACTGAACACTGCAATGACAAGGAGGAAACTGTCAGAATACTAGAATAGGAGACAGACAACTATTCAAATATGAGGTAAACATGCAAATAATATACTCAGTAGAGGTTTTAATGTTAGATTACATGTAGAATTTGATTAGCTTTCCCCTGCTATGAGCATAGAGAGAACTGTTAAGATGGCCGCTCCACTGTGGGGAAAGCAAGTGTCCACTTCCTGATTGAAGCAGTGTCGCAGCTACTTTGTTTAAAGTCATGACCTGACTTAAGTATGTTGTTTTTATACAAATAATCTGATTTAACTTTGCATAAAGTGAATATATGCTGAATAATAGCAGTATATGGGGCCTCAGGACAGGCCTAGACTAACTGCCACAGACCAGGTGGTGCTACAGTGTGTATCACAGTGCTGATTGGTTAACTGACAGCGTAAACGTTAGTGTAATCTTAGTCTAGGTCTGACCTGCAGATTCTCTCTCATTAAAATACTGGTTAACAGAGGCCGGACATCGTTAATGTTGAATTGAATGTGCAGCCTCCGCTCAAGCATTTAATAACCCCGATTTTCATGAAGACCGTCACTTATAACATCTGTTGCGTGCAAAGAACCGTCAACAGCTGGGTGTGTACATAGAACAGGTTCAATTACTGTTGCCACTAACCTGCAGTCTACAGAAGGTGATGGAAGGAGCATTCACACTTATATGGAAGGAGCATTCACGCTTATCAGGCTGGAAATTGTGGTTTAGATTTGTCAGTGAACCTCTGTCCTTGCATGTTTTGCAGTTCTAGAGATTTAAAAATGCCCTTAAAGTGGTAAAAAAAAAAAAAAAAGATTAACCCTTCCATGACCTTGTTTTTGACGCAGTCTTCCAGCGTTGCAGTGACAGGTAGAGTTTCTGCACGCTGCCGTGTAATCTGAGAGAGGAACACATGAAAGAAGACAACTTGTTAAATATCATCCAACTTGTTTTAATCAACAAGTAATTAATCAGACAAATTACCCAAATCATTCATATAACTTTAAGGAAGGTGCTGTGTATTGTGGTGTTTTGTGTTTAATTTGAATAGCATTGACCACATACACTTTAGACTTTTTTAATAGGCACATAGGCTATATAAAATAAAATAAAAACGTTTCAAAGTCATTCGTGCATCTCAGATATCAGTCAGTATGTCTCTGGGCCACCAGATCTGACCATACTAAATGTTATAGCACTGTTTGATTTCACATCAGCTAAATACTAGCTGGTGTTGCTGTAAGTAACTGGAGTCCAAACCTGCTGACTAATATTAACATGAAGATAAAGGGTTAAACCCATGTGTGAGTGACACCGCAGCTCCGTCCACGCCGCGGTGCTGAACTCCGACAGGGGAGATGTTGTTTGAAATGGTATAATTACTGCCCTCTGTGGTAGACTTGGGCATTGAAGAATGATCCTGACTACAGAAAGACAGCCTGGGTGTTCCTCACATGACGCTGAGCCACCTGAACTCTTGAGAAACCCCATTCTCTCAACCTGTATGTGGGCCATCCTCTGTCTGTCTGTCACATGTCTTCTGTCATCGTTGTAGCCTCAGAGCTGTGGCATGTTTCACTGTGGTCACAGTCCAGCATGGCTGCCCCGCCATCAGCACTCGCTAGGGTGTGAGGTACAAGCAGCAGCGTACCCAGAGAGATTACACGCAGGCTGACCCTTCAACTGCTTACTTCAGCTCTCGGTCTGCTAGGTAGCCTACTTTTCACTCCAGGTCATACGGCTACTACATTAAGATACCTGATGATGAGCAGTAGGTTAACTCCGGACAACTGTAGTTGTGCTTCTGCTAAATGACTAAAAGTGTAAATGATCCTGCGTATAGTCTAGACAGAGAATACGCTGTTCACACTGCACAGTTATACGAGATAACTGCTAACTGTGCACTAAACTCATAGCTCTTCTAATTATATGGCTACCACTGCTGAATCAGTTTCAAAAGACAGCCCTCTTGTGTCGGGCTGTCGTTCATGTTGTGCACTACAGTGGGACTGGGCTGTGGAAGAGCCAGCGCCCGTGGCCGTCTGTCTCCCTCTGTAGCTCAGTGAGCCTCCCGGTGGCTGCTTGCATCGAGTGCGCGCCTGCCACCGGCAAAGCCTGCTTCGCTTACTTCCTTGTAGCCTGCTAGCATCGCTGCTGCTTCGTCGGAGCTATCAGCTCCCCCCGTAGACCCGCAGTCACACCAGCCCGGTGCTGAAGTGCTGAACGGACGGCGCTAGCTGTTAACTCTTTCACCGCCTGGGAGACCCAGTCAGTCAGCTGCTCAAGCTTCTGTTCGCTGCCTGTGGTTAAATTTGTGTCCGTTCAGGCCTAGACCTCCGCAGAAACAAATGATTGACACTAGAATCTGTTCACGTGCTTCCTACATTTCCTCCCAGAATGAAGGGGATGAATGGGTTCATGATGTGTGGTGACGCCGCACCCCTGCGCTCCCTCAGAAACAGCTGACAGACAGACAGGGTTTCAGTTACGCGACAGCTGTGGGACTGTTGTTAACAGCTGTCTCAAAACGGCAACAATGAACACCCTGGCCTCTCCTCTCCACTTCTACAAATGTATGAAAACCAAACAAAACACTGTTCAACTGAAAGTCATATCTTGCAGACGGTGGTGTGAGAGCCAATCACGAGTGCCTAGAAGAGCAGCTTTGCTCCTCTGACCCAATCAGAATGATTATGCATGAGTCACACCTACAGCAGCTGCCCATATATGGCACAAAGGACTAATCGGGGTGTCCAGATGGGAATATATTCAGATGGCTAGAGAGCTGCACCACTAAGAAGGAGACTGCTACCAACTTTGCACAGGTAAGACCAGCCAGTACTTTAAATTATGCCTTGTATAATATGAGTAGAAGTTGCTTGTACCCTATAAAACTACTTTGGGCGACTAATGATTTTAGATGATCTTTTGACTAATGAGCACTGACACAGTCCATTTCCGTACAGAATATACTGCCTAGCCATTACATTAAATTACAGTCATTTAGCAGACACTTTTATCCAAAGCGACTAACAATAATTGCATTTAACGTAGGAAAAGCCAATGCACTACTACTTGCCAGAACTCCCAAGTGCATCTTCTTTCTAAAACAAGTGACTAAGAGCATAATCTAGTGCTGAAGGCAAAGTGCAAGAATAGCAATCTAAAGAAAATTAAGAAAAGAAAAGTAAGAAAAATTCAAGCCATATACCGTGAATATACTCGGTCCTAAGAAAGAATCTCTTTGAAGTATTAAACATTGATATCATAAGATTCTACATTCTATTCTATAATACTATATACAGTGTATAGTGATATTCATCTGATAGTAACAGATACAATTAAAACATTGACGGATTGGGTTGATTAGAGTCAGATGCATGGTACTGTACCATCAAGCTTAAGATTGAACTAGTTTGTTTCCTGTTTACATGCCTCTACATGACTGAATCATAGGCCACCAGGTCATGTTGTCCCCCAGACCAACATCTATTCCTGACATGGTTTCACATATTTTTGGTCTTTTGATCCTTCTCACATTTACAATACATGCACTCTTTTACAGGAATACAGGGAGCTCAAACTGCGGCAGCTACTTGCGAGACGAGGAGCAGCTGTCCCTTCTCCCGAGGGGCTTAGAGAAAGTCTCCACCCTCTCTTCAAAATAGTTACCGCCATGGTGAAACGGTGCAAAAAAAACATGCTAGCCTGTTGAAGACGGCCAAAAGCTGCAAACAATTCAGCGAGGTCCACACCAAGATGGGCAGCATCTCCCAGGCCAATCAGAAGATCCTACAGCAGATCCACCTGAGCGAAGTCAACAAGACCTACGGCAAGTATGAAGATCACATCAACCACCAGTACGAAGCTCTCAACGCGATGCTGGAGCAGGTGGAGAACGCCCCTGGGTGTTCCCAAAACTACATGAAGACATTCAAAGAAGTCTACGAGGCCAACAAGAGTGATATGGGTCTGGACATCTACTACAGAGGTGTGGTCGGAAGGCCGGTTTTGGGGCGGTCATTGTCTGCGGTGTACCTGCAGGTCTGTGGAAGAAATCGACGCGCCGTGGAAACGACATGCTCCAACCTGGCCCAGCTGTTCCGCAGGGGACTGAGGGCTCTGATGGCGTACACCTTCATCACTGAGGATGATGGGGATCAGGTTATGGAGAAATGGTCATCCCGAATGGCAGAGATCCAGGCCAAAATGAATGAGATGCTGGACAAGTGTGAGGGGAACTGATCATCTGGCACCACCGGAGCTGGCTGAACGTTAGGGGCTGAACGTCTTTAATGTTGAGGTTTAAGGAAGCTTTGAAAGGTTACTATACAGCACTAACTCCTAATGCGTCGCTATGAGTCGAATGATCGAATGTGGATTCAAAAGTCTGAGCGTGTTGGGCGGGGGGTGGGCACCATCACTTGAGTGTTCCACTGAAAATGAATCATATTTTTGGGGGAGGAGGCAGGATTATCACTTGCAGAATAGCAAACAAGTGTTTTTGTTTTCTAATCCTGATGGTGTTCTTGTTTTTATGAAAAGTGTAACTAAATAATTGTGAACTGAATGAATCTTATGAATTCACTCGATTTTACTTTTCTAATTTTGGATCAAATCATGATCATTACTTCCTTTTATTAATTGCTTTCTGCAATCAGTAAATCTTTATATATATATATTTATTTATGTATTTATTTATAAATTAAATATTAATAGTGGTAGTAGTACAGTAGTAGTGGTAGTAGTAGTAGTAGTAGTAGTAGTAGTAGCAGCAGCAGTAGTAGTAGTCGTAGTACAGTAGTAGTAGTACAGTAGTAATAGTAGTTTATTGATCCCTGGGTGTAGATTGCACTCGCAGGTTCCTTCCATGTTACTGTATGTAATTCCTCCATAACATGACTTACTACGTTACTGTATGTGAACTTGGATTCCTCTTCTCTGGTTGATGACTCTTCTCTTGTCGGCAGTCCAGACGCCATTCTGTGCTTTAAGACGAATGCATATTTTATTTCTGAGGTTGCCCCTGACAGATTGGTAATAAAAGATTCTGAAAACCAACAAGCTCAGGTTTATTTTTTCTTCAATTGAAGTATTTCTTCTTCTGGTTCTAGCAAGTTATGAATGATGTTGTGGGGAGTCTGTCTCATTGTAGGCTACTATGTAACCAAGAATTAAAGCTTGATGGAGATTTGAGTCCAGGATCACCATTGCAGTGTGTCGAAACCACCTCCTTTTTCACCAATGAATGTTGTTGCCACTCTCTCTCTCTCTCACAGACTCCTAACAACTCCAGGTCGTGACCCCTGCGCCTTCACCCCTGGTAGCGATGATGTCAGAGGAAATCGAGCAGGACCAGGCCAAGCTAAAGAAGGGCCTGCTGAAGGTCCTGGAGTGCGTGGCCACCATCTCCTCGGCCGCCGCCGTGGTCAACCCCATCTTCGGCGTGGCCGGCTCGCTCATCCGCGTGGTGTTGCACCACGTCGACGACGAGGACATCCGCACGCTGAAGCGCGAGTTCAACTCGGTCAACCGCGGCCTGGACCAGCTGTCCCAGCTACACCGTGGCGCCCTGCTGCACATCCAGAAAGAGACGCTGGACGGTCAGTACTCCCGCGTGGAGGAGAACCTTCGCAACCAGTTCCGCAAGTTCATGGAGATGGTTGAGGCTCGCACGCCGGCGCAGCGCGAGCGCAAGAGGGACGACTTCGAGTACGCCTACGCCAACGACCTGGGCGACCAGAACCTGCACACGCTGTACGACGGCGTGGTGGGCAAGGCCAAGCTGTTCAGCCGGCCAATCCTGGAGGTGTACCTCAGCCACTCCCAGGGTGAGCGTGCCACCATGGAGAGTCTGTGCAAGCGGCTCACCTACCTGTTCTGCATCGGCCTCATCGCCCTCATGGGCTACGCCGCCATCATCGGAGACGACGAGGAGGGCCTGACCGAGGAGTGGACGGAGAAGATGGAGCACGTGCAGGAGAAGATGCAGGAGGCACTTCGGAGGTGCAACTGAGAGAGAGAGGAGGAAGAGGAGGAGGTGTGGAGGATCTTTCTTTTATCGTTCTCTAGCCTCCGTAGGCAGAACTCTGTCCACATTCCCTTTATAACCTATCTGTCTATAACCAGTCTTCCTCCCTTCCCTGTTATGCTCTGTTATGGAGACCTACATACACAGTGGCCTTTGAGGACAAACTTTTTTGACGGGCAGTTAAATTGAATTAAGGACGGCTTGTCTACCCTCCTCAAAGTCACCAGGCTGCATGTTGAGACAGGGAGAACAGGTCGTGCTTTTGCATGAATGTAAGGTCCGCCACTAGAGAGCATATTCCTTAGTAGAATAGCACTTTTAATATCTCTGTCCACTTCCTGCTTGTGGGACACTGTACTACAATGTCACTAGTGATTCAATCTTTACCTTTCAGACATCAGACTAACTGACTGGGTACAGAAGATGCTGCCACTTTATAGTGAATTTATTACCACCAAATACTAATATAGAGTTCACTGATCATTTGTGCCTAAAGTGAGAATGTTAGCCTACTTGTTGTAGTGAATCCTAAGTAACAACAGTAACTGTAAGGTCAAGAGGTTTGATTTAATCACACTATCCACTGCAAACTACACATACCGAATGCTACAGAAAGCCTGAACATGAATGAATAACACAAAAGGTCAAAGTGCAGAACACTACACGCCTGCTGTCAGCAAGACACCTCTCATGCATTCTCTTGTTACATATGAACACAATTACTCAGCGGGAAAATTGTATGTTCTCTGTTTCTGTGTAGTAAATGTAAAAAAAAAACTCAATTTAAAAAAATCTATCTGCATTTTTTCAATGATTAAATCACTATTCTAGCCATGGGTGTAATATTATGTACAAATTGCTAAGTCAGCGTTATTATGAGTATTTCTTGTTGTTGCCTCATATTTGAAGGAGAACCCTGAGAATCAGGAGAACATTTTGCACTTTTGACGTTTCACCAACAGTGCCTCCTTCTACATGCTCTTCTCTCCCTCCTCTACTCTCTCCCTCCACGCTCCTCTCTCCCTCCTCTCTCTTTCCTCTCTCCTCTCTCCCTCCACGCTCTCTCCCTCCACACTCCTCTCTCCCTACTCTCTCCTCTCTCCCTCCACACTCCTCTCTCCCTCCACACTCCTCTCTCTCTCCCTCCTCTCTCTCTCCTCTCTCCTCTCTCCCTCCACGCTCCTCTCTCCCTAAACGCTCCTCTGCTCTGTTAAATTGGTCCAAAGACAGGGTTCTTCTTCATCTGATCATATACAATCTATAACTAGTCTATCTTTATATACAGTCTTTACCTGTAGACTGGTCTGTCTTTATATACAGTCTAGACTGTAGACTGGTCTGTCTTTATATACAGTCTATAAATGTAATCTATATCTATTAGCCTCTGCATTCTCTGTTGTCATTGAGGACATATTGCTTCAGAACCCTGCTTTCTGTGCATATTATATATAACCCCATATTATATATAACCCCATACTGTCTGTAACATAGAGGTGATTCTGTGGTCCTGGAGTTCATATATGCTGTTTATAGTCATAATTATGCACTGTTAACATGAAAACGTGGAAATAGGCTTTTGGAATATGTGTTCATAATCTAAACATAATGGTATTTTTGTTATATTGTGGTTCTTTGTTGCCTGGTTGTAGCCTACTATAGCTCTGTCAATAAAGGTTTTATGAATTTAATATTGTACTCGTTTCTCGTTATGTTGTAGATGTAAACGATAACCTAAGATTTTCATTAGAGGGGTCAACTGTGTGGATATGTTATTCATAGGTACGTCCACCAGGGGGAGACATATTCGCATCCATGTGCATGGTACAACAACACGTTTCGCCACTGACACTCTGGAATGATAATAGGCTTAGCCTACTAATGTCCACAAATGTAGCTACCAATGTCTGAATAGAACATATACTGTACTGACCATACTTGTTAGAAAATAAATCACTATACAAAGTTAGGCTACGTTAGAAAGCTGATACACTCAAAATAAACTTTGGCATAAGGAAGGTAAACACTAAATACTGCCACTTCAAAAGCGGTCAAGGGAGACACACACAGGCATCCACCCACACGCTCTGTGGTATGCCCGCGCATCAGCCTGAAAAACGGGGTTTAAGACGTGGTCTCGGTGGACCAAAACTGGAAATAATTATCTGTAGTTCAGACCGAGGTTCATGGTCAAACCCTACCTGCCCAGCTGCTCTGCAGTTTTCCCTCAGTGGTGACTGTTTTCACCTTGCGCATCAGCGGTGTTCAGGCAAAGACACATGATATGATCTCGTTTTGGGAAATTCGTGCTTAACTGTACCAGAAGAAATAATAAAAATATATTTGTGCAGTCGTATTACAACGAAAACCATTATCAGACAACAACTCCTTAATTATTATGAGAAACTGGCTCTTGAACCGTGCGTTCACAGAGGGAGAGACGGACGGACGGACAGACAGAGACAGACTGTGTGTGTGCGTGTGTGTGCGTGTCCGTGTGCGTGTGTGTGTGTGCGTGCGTGTGTGTGTGTGTAAGAGAGAGGAGAGAGAAAGAGAGACAGACAGGCAGGCAGGTGGGGCGCGGAGGAGAGAATTGAAGGTGATAATTGGGGAACGCATAATTCGTTATTGGTTACAGGATCATTTTTGGTATAAACGTGAATGTCTGTCTGACTGAGTGATGACCCCACTGGTCTGCCGGATGAAGTAATGCAGATTTATGCAAATCGGCAACAATACACGGTCCGCATATAGCCTAGCCTACTCGGATCTGACCCTGTCTTGTTAGTTCACTAATGATGTTTTTGTAGCGTATAAGTAAAGCGTTTAAGATCTACCTCTGAATGTTTAGTGATGTAAAATAAAGAATAAGGTTTAGTCTGCCCCCCGCCTTTAGATAGACCATGATGGTTGACCAAAATTATCCTCTAATTTTAAATTAAGGTCGTGTAATCAAATCTTCACATTTCCAGTTCCAAACCAGACAACCTCTCTACCAGTTAAACATACCGACTCACCTTCAAACGTTCTCTAGACAATAGTCGAGTGTTTTGATGAAGAACCTCACTTTAACCGCACGTCCCAGAACCATTAAAGCAACGTTATGATTTCTTGGCGCAAAATGCGCAATCTTGTCGTTAAGATGTCATTGTCAGCAAAATTTATAGGAGAAGTAAATATTTGACTTTTGTATTTATCCTCCTAAAAAAGAGACTCGCAGGGTCGACCACTTCATGACTGTCCAGGCAGGGAGAGCGAGGGTATCCAGATATGCCACCGTGCTCTCTCTCTCTCTCTCTCTCTCTCTCTCTCTCTCTCCCTCTCTCTCTCTCTCTCTCTCTCTCTTTCTGACTCCTTTACACATACCCATATTGCAGATATTGAGTGCGTAGCGCCTATCCAGCTGGGTCTTTCTTTCTTCAGCACCACGGTAGAGTGAGAGTCGTGGGAAGAAAAACTTAAAAAAAGGGAAACTTCCTTGCAGCTGTTGGAGGCAGATTGAGCGTGAAGGACCAGTCGAGCCGCTATTTCAGGTACAAATACGAGCTGCTGTTGTAGGAAAGGGTTTACCAACCACCAGGACAGGGGGAAAGACAGCAAGGTGTGTCCACTGCTGCTCCAAGGACCTCCGTTTGCGTGCGTAAATGTAGCCGCAAAGAGGCCCTTTTACTGTAGGCGAGTGTGCGCACGAGCTTACCAAATGATACCAAGCAATAGCTGGATTTACAGTAAACTGTACAGTACAGTTTTTATTTTAGCAACTAGAAAAAAACTGAAAATTCGTTTTAAAACTATCTACACGAATGGTATTTTATTGGATTTTCCTGAATAAAAAGGCAGTGGTGTTTATATTAAACCTTAATGTACAGGCTGCTTGTTTACTTGGTTCATTAGTCAGGTCAGTTGGGCACATCTAGAGATGACGCACTGCTGGTTGTGCTAGACATTGCGCAACGATGTCTGGCCAGTGAGGATGCGGTGATTTATGTCAGGTTACAGCAACTCGCTGGAGATGAAAGGGGTTTTTAAATGTGGCTTGGGCTTGGTCTGTCCTCAGTTGAAATGAAAGAATATATGCCAGGGGCATTTATCAAATTTGTATCTAATTCTCGATTTATCTTTCTGACATTGACGACAGGATTAATCCCTCACTAAATGCTCTGCATTATTATTACAGCATGTATTCTGTGTGTACAAGCATCTGCATTGTCTCTCAAAGATAAGAATAAAACATGAATTGACATTTTTCTTAAATGAATCACGTGGTCTGTGGTAATTTACAGTGCGTTTATTATGCGTTTTTAAACCCTCCCTGTCTGCAAACTAAATTTTATTTGCAAGACAATAAAGATTTGAAAGTGATACAGTTTAATGTAATTTAGGATATATAAGAATACAATTATTTTTTTACTTTTACATTCAATATGAATAATAAAACCGAATATCTCCCAGAGCATGGCGCGCCCCCTGGAGAAGGTGGTGGCCCAGAAGAAGGAGGCCATCGAGGCGGTGATGGAGATGTTGGAGAGGGGGGCGGAGTCACTGGCCAGCGCCGTGGGGGAGCTCTTTCCTCTCTGCGAAGCGGCCGCTCCCGTCCTACGACTGGCGCTGGACAACGTCCAGAGCAAAGAGGTCTTCTACGTCAAGGAGCAGTTCCTGACCGTGAGGAACAAGCTGGACGTCCTGTCCGCTCAACTGGAGGACATCGACTGCGAGATCAAGAAAGGTCGTCTGGACTCCCAGTACTTCACCGTGGAGGAGAACATCAGGAACCAGTTCCGGAAGTACATGGACATTCTGGAGGCCAAGCCACAGTTCCGGCAGGTCAAGATCAAACTCTTTCTGGAGCACTTTGCTACTACTGGCGGGGAGAAGAACTTGTATGTGTTGTATGAGGCTCTGAAAGGGACCAACAGCTTCGGGGAGTCCATCTTGGAGGTTGTAGAGAGGTAATGTGTTTTTAAGTTATTTCTCCCCGTGATCATGAATCATTTCAAAAGGCAAAAGAGCTGTGCGCTCATCTAACCTTAGTAGGCCAGGTGCTGGATCTTAGAGTAGCCTACATACGTTTGGAGAGAAAGGGAGATAGGTAAGGTTGAAATGAACGCAACCTTTCGACCCTTAGGTCTTCATCGGCAACTTCCAAGTTGCCTGATGAAGACCTAAGGGTCGAAACGTTGCATTTTTTCAATAAAGTGAACCGGGAGATATCAGTGTGCGGATCTTTCCTCTCTCCAAACATTAATAATTTCAATCTTCCCTATCTCCCTTTCTCTTAAAAATCACATCTGATAATGTAGAAAGCCACGGCAGCGTTCAAGCATGGCACGTCCACACGCCTGTCTTCATGGGTTCTGAGCGGTTGACTGGGAGGTCGGTCGTGTGTTGCAGGTACGAGGCGAGGAACCGACGCCTGCTGGAGGATTTCTGCGTGCGGATGAAGGAGCTGCTCTGCCTGGGCCTGATCGCCCTGCTGGGCCACTGCGCGCTTACCCAGACCCCCGACGAGGAACAGGACGTAATCAAGGACTGGAGCGGCAGAATCGAAGAGGTTGAGTCCAAAATGAAGGCCGCAATCGAGGCGTGCGTAGCAGCCTTCGCTGAGCAAGCCTGTCTGGACGCCCAGCGTCTTCTCAAAGAGAAAGAGGGGCGGAGCCTGCAGGACACGGCCCAGGAACTACAGGAGTTTCTAGCCAAGAAGTACGACTGGGTGAAGTGGTCGGTGCGGGCGGTGAAACACTCCGGAAGCAGCTACCGAAACTGGCGCGCCGGGGAGCACTTCCAGCACGCGGCCGGCCAGAACTGGTTCGAGGTCCTGCAGGTGAACGACACCAACCTGGTGGTCTCGTACAGCGCCGCCCCCCAGCCGGTGCCCCGGGACTGCGTGCAGCAGCTGGTGGACGGGGCGGGGAAGAAGGCGGACGCCCGGTCGGTGGCGGAGGTCCTGGAGAAGCAGCTGGCCGGGTTCGTGGTCCACGCCGTCAGCCGCCACAAAGAGAGCGCGGCGGCGTGGAACTTTCCGGAAGACTGCCACTACTGGGAGAGGCACAAGAACGTGACACTGTGTGTGCACTCTGAGTAAAGTCTGAGAGATATAAGCTATTGGAGGAATAAATACAATGCAAATTATTGGACCAATCAGTACAGTATATACGCGGCTGGATCATATTCATATAGTATGTTGTTATACCATATTTAAATGTTCATCTCCAATAGGCTGATGGCAGATTGTAGCCTACTAATGGCACTGAGAAAACAGATACTGTCTATCTAGAACAGGGGTTCCCAACCTTTCTCCCCCAGAGCCCCCCTAACTTTCACCTGACCCCCCCCCCCCAAAAAAAAAAATCTCTGTGAATGTCCAGTCTGTGTGTGTTCATATGTTCCACAAATTCCATCAGGTGTAAGTTAGGGTACAATGAAGCGCTTCGCCAGTGTAGCAGTAATATTCATGTAACATGATTCATAGTCTCAGATTAATTTGTTGAATTTATATGGTATTGGAGTACCGTAAATACAAGGCTTTTTGGCCTTTCATTAGATATGTTCATGTACCTATTTTGTTAAATTTGCTGTGTGATATGTCAGTAGCATGATTCTTTGACAAATATTTCTCTAGCTAATATTAAGGCCTCAAATTGTCTGAGGCCTGCCCCCCTCCCCCCGCGATCGTTGGTGCCCCCCGGACCCCAGGCTGGGAAACCCAGATCTAGAAGATATGAGACTGAGGATTGGAATAGCCATGTGCTTTTACCGTAGTATTAACTGCATCCCATGCATTTGTGATTTACTAACCCTAACCATATCTCATGGATGTTTCCATAGCTTGAAAATAACTCTTTATCTCTGTGTTCTGTATTCCCCATCCCTGTGTGTGTGTGTGTGTGTGTGTGTGTGTGTGTGTGTGTGTGTGTGTGTGTGTGTGTGTGTGTGTGTGTGTGTGTGTGTGTGTGTGTGTGTGTGTGTGTGTGGTCGCTGCCCACGGTCCCATGAAGATGATTACGTTGCTGACATTGCATCTGCTGAGCGGTGCACCCATTTTATCTATCTGAGACGGACTGGCCGGCTTAACGATGAAAAGGGCTTCTCCAACTATGACAACAATTGCATCGCTAAACCTTCTGTAGGCTACCTTGGGAACACTGAGCATTTGATGTAGGCTGTAAGCATGGATGAATTGTAGGCCTAACTATCAGAGCCCATCGATGCATAATTTAGTCATTTAAAACAGCATATCATCAACATTTCTAATGTTGTTGCATTAACCACTATACTGTCTATAATGTATACATATTCTATGTTTCCAGTCTTGTGAAAACATGATTGAGGTGCACTGTTGACGTATATACTACCATTAAAACAAGCTACAGTGCACCACTGACCAGGCCTCCGCTAATTTAATTGATATGCACATAAGTCAAGTCAGAATTTCCTGACCACAGCTTTCGTTTGATAGTCTATGAATAACCTCTGGCTGCGCTAATATCCTAAAGACGAGCTCTAAAGTGCTTGACTCAGCGCTGAGGAATCGCTCGTTACTGGTGGTGGGGAGCGGCGGTTATAGCCATCATTTTTCGTAGCGGGCAGAGCTCTGTCAGGGCTTTAGCCCCAGTGCTGATAGAATCGTACATCACGGCTGTCAGAACGCATCGAGCACCGTCTCCATTATACACGGCGGCTCAGCGGAAATGGACCGCCTGTTTTCCCTGCTGGACAGCAAAGATGTGTGTGGAGGGATGAGTAGGTGAGGCAGATCTGAGGGCTCTGTGTGTTATTGTATTGGAGTGTAGGACGCTGGAATGTTGTTGCATCCTGCATGCGTAACCAAGTGGAAGGGGAGGTCCCTATTGGCGCAACTGTCAGCGCGTCTGCCTCCCAAGACCTGGGTACTAATCCTGTCCTGGGCATACCGAAACAGATGGGCCACACTCGTTTATGTTTGTTATGAAAGTGGTTAAAAAGTGGTTAAGTAAACTATAGTATGATACATTTGTATTCCCAGATAGCAAGCGGATCTGGGCCATATATGGGCCGGAACTAAGCCACAAGGGCCAGATCTGGCCTGTATATGGCCCAGATCCGCTTGCTATCTGGGTTATTATTAGTGAGTTATTGTATATTTTGAGTTGGGTAGTTACTGCCGAATAAAATTCACTATTTCCGTAGGCCTTCTTGGGCAATATCTAGCTACGCGGATAGATGGATGTGTCACACAACAACTGGTCAAACAACAGAAGAAGAGAGTCTCTCCACAGAACCTGTCCCACAGACCGCTGTGATGTCACGACATACAAGGAAACAACGCCACTTATCCTCCATTCTACGCCAACCCAGCAGTTCAGAGAGGAAATAGCTCAACAGGTGGTCTTAAGACATTTTGATGATGAGTTCAAGTAAACCTAAGTCTTGTGCAACCCAAGTTAAGGTCTTTGCCCAGGATTCAAACCCACGTTCAACATGCTCTAACGCTAGGGGCGGCTGTGGCTCAGTGGTAGAGTGGGTCGTTCAGTGATCGAAGGGTCAGTGGTTCGAATCCCAGCTCCGACTGTCCACATGTCGAAGTGTCCTTGAGCAAGACACCTAACCCCAAAATTGCTCCCAATGAGCAGGTTGGCGCCTTGCATGGCAGCTTCGGCCATTGGTGTGTGAATGTGTGTGTGAATGGGTGAACGAGAGGCCATTGTAAAGCGCTTTGTCCCTTAGGGGTGAGAAAAGCGCTATATAAGTGCAGTCCATTTACCATTTACCATTTGTGAGGCGGACACACTGACCCCTACGCCAATAGGGACGTCCCTCTTGGAATAACTGTCAGCTTCCTTTGAGGAGTGAGTTTCACCAGCTACTCTCACGTTTCACTCGGTTACACTTGCAATGCGGAACAGATTCGTTGGGACTGTCAGATTATGTGTGAGTGTAACAGGCAAATTAAACATACTGTATGTGATAATATTTTATCGCTAGTCTGGCATTGCTGTAAGATGTTTCAATGCCATGCCCTGCTCCTCGGTGACCGAGTGGAGCACTCTTGAATTCATTAGTGGTTATGTGGGCTTTGCCTCGGCTGCCTCTATTGATCCGCAAGGCTGTTCCCTGGCTTTAACTGGCTTGTCTGTTAGTAGGCTAGCCTATGTCAATCCCAACTGCCACTGTGGAACAACCGAAGCATCTGTTTGCTAACCAGACAAGGCCCCCCAAGAGCATCATCTGAGTGGATGGTGCCTTGTTTTGTGGGGAATTATGACATTGAGCCAGAGCTGCTCTGCAGACAGAGGGCGCTGTCAACAAACAGATCAACTACAGCCATTCCCTGGTTTTCCCTCAGGACTCGCTCAGAATGACTGGTTTGACCTGGTGGTTTTCAGTTGGTCAGCAGCCATCAGAAAGGATCTACAGATCACATTTTCAGAGCACATTTGTTATGCTATTGCACGCGGCCTTTGATGTGATATAAATCCATTAGAATGGATGTCAAATGTACCCCAAATCCTTATTATATTTCAGAACTGACCCTTTTGAGGACATATTTGGGTAAGAGGTAACTGGATCTATATGCTGTTGTGTACAAGCAGAGGCACATCTGAACATGTGAATGTCAGAGTATTGATCTCCACCACGACCCTCGTTACTGATGAGGTAGAAGATGGTTCACATTTCCAGCAGGCTTGTTATATCCACGCACGACCACCGTGACATGATCAGCCACGAGTGGACAACGAGACACCAACCACATTCTCTGCACAAAATGGCAGCTGAGCATCAATCAGGTAACTACGTCCAGCCCCAAATGATCATAAACTACTCATCCTCGTCCCCTAACAAACCCATCTAGGAGATCAGAACGCCTGCAAGTAGATGTTTTCCTCTCAAGCCGAATCTGCCCGTCTCCAGAACGAGTCGTCAGCCACTATCAATATTTCACGAGCAACAGGCAGGGAGGAGGAAGTGTGTGAGTGGCCCTGGAGGGCTGGATGATGGAGGCGGAGAGCCTGGCCCACTCTGCCAATCCCACCCCAGCATAATGCTATTACCCCACATCAGGCCAGGAGGACCATCGACCAGCACGCTGCTCTTAAAGCGGGCTAATCCAATAAAACGCATTAAAACATTTGTTCTGTGACACAGAGAGGCTGGCCCTTCCCAGCACTCAGGATACACACATTCTCGCCGCCATTTTGAGCTCCCTCCTGAGTGGAGGACTGGCCTGTAGAGGCTGGGGGGGGGGGTCACGTACATGTTCAGTCCAGGTTCACGGGCTGGTGCTCGGCCGGCCTCGGAGGGCGCTGTGCTCCGGAAGGTTCTGCGGAACATCTGTGTGGTGAGGAGCCAGGGAGGAAGAGTGTTCACTGGAACACATGTCTCAACCATCTGCTGAGCCTCAGAATCTCCCTCCGAACACTTCCTGTCTCCTCTGGGGCCCTCAGGCCCCCCCCCCCCCCCACCCCAGGACTCGGCATGGAGAGAGAGTTTGTGTTAGTGAATGTCTTCTGCTCCTCCTCATCACAGCCAGACCCCTCTCCCTCTCTCACTCTCTCTCTTTCTATCTCTCTCTCTCTCACACACACTCAATCTCTCTCTCCCTCCCCCCTCTCTCCTCACAACAGCAGGTCATACATGATCACGTCAGCAGCCAAGAATTTGAGCAGATTTGTCTGTCATTGCTTTCTCTACCCCCCCTCTCTCTCTTTCTCTCTCTGTCTCTCTCTCTTTCTCCCTCTCTCTCTTTCTCTCTCTCTTTCTCCCTCTCTCTCTCTCTCTCTTTCTCTCTCTCTCTCTCTCTCTCTCTCTCTTTCTCTCTCTCTACTATTGTGGATAATTGTACACAGAAAAAAGAAGTCTTTAGTTTCTCGAATGTATAAAACTTGTTTAATTTTCCCAATGCAGGAAGTTTTCCAAGGAATGTTTTCCAAGCGTGACAACAGTGTCAGTCAAAAGTTTCCTAAAAAAGTAGTTTGAACATATCACTGTTTTCGACTGCATCGAGATACATCCCAGAACTCCTCTTTTCTCGCCTCCCCCAAACTCACTACCGCCCCCGTCCCACCCTAACGCTGACCGAGCAGGGGGGTGGGGGTCTTCTCCCAAGGCAGAACACGTAGTATTAGAAAAAGCGTGAGAAAGAGGAAATTAGGGAAATCTGGAAACTCCACAACACTAAGCGGCCACCATCAGCACACAGGAAGCAATAGTGCACAGAATCCCCAAGCAAACATTCCATGTCATAACAAGCACTGTGACTTTCTAGTCTGGGGTCAGGCTTCTAGGAAACTCTCAGTACTCTGAAGCATTAGGAGATTGTGTATAGTTGTTGTATACTCTAACAGGCCGAAGCCTTAGGAAACTGTGTATACTGTACTGTAGTTGTATACTGTAAAAAGCCGAAGCCTTTAGATGTCTGAGGGTTCCTTAAGCAAGGATATAAATAGTCCCCCAGACTCTCTCTGATTTGTCTGTCCACAAAACCATTAGCGAATTAAAGTTGTAATCGGTATATTGATCTCAGCTCTCGCTCGCTCTTTAGAACATGTGCTCTCTCTCTCGCTCTCTCTCGCTCTCTCTCGCTCTCTCTCTCTCTCTCTCTCCCTCTCTCTTCCTCGCTCTCCATACCTCCTGCCTTCTCTCTCACACACAAATACGCAAATACACACACACACACATGCACACACATCTCTGTCTCACAAATACACAAATATACACACTTCTCTCTTACAAATACACAAATAACTTACCCTGACTTTTGATTCTGACATATCCATACTGAATTAATATAAAACAATGCAGCAGATATGGACATTTTACCATAAAAATCCTAACCGTTTTTTACAGTAGCATGGTACACTGTCATTCCTCTACTTTGCAGAGCAGAACTCCACTCCTTCCCTGAAAGGCTTGGGTTGTTTGGCCGGGAGAATGGGCCTGTGTGTGGAAGACCGGGGGCCCAGCAGGGGGCCGTAACCACCACGGTCAGAACAAAGAGTAAAACATCTGAAAGAACCACGCGAACACTGAGCTGCATGGGCACATAACCCACTCACATACCGATGATGAGGTCAGAGTCCTGGCAGGCTGCGGAACCTGCTCACTGGGTCGCGCTGCTGACCTCGGTCAAGAAGATGGACCAGACAAAACAGTGATGTTGAGTAATGGGAGGTATGAGTGTTAAAATATGATAATTGAAATATTTATTTTCTCACTGCACTCTTGCCATCCGGCCATAAAGCATAGATAATGCATGAGTCACATGGCTGAGAACAGCAACAGTAACGGTCAGTTCTGGGGAGGATGGGAATAGAACAATTGGGACTGGAACAATTACGCGTAAACGAGATTCACGGTGGCAGGCGGAGTAACTGGATTTTCAATTTGCCTGAAGTCTTCAGGTGGCTGTCTGGGTTCTGTAGGGGCCAGGATGGACCCGGGGGGAAGGTGAACTCGTCTACGATCAATACGCTGCCTCTCCAGGCCCAGAACCTTTATCTGTTTCCTCTGATCGGGCCCTGGTTGGTATCGATCCACAGGAGTGACGGATGGGTTTGTGTCTGTCTCTGTGGTGAAGAGACAGACTCCAGCGTCCCTCAGACTCTTGCTACTACAGCCACTGCATTCAGATCCCATCAGAGACAGAGACAGGTCCCATCAGAGACAGAGACAGGTCCCATCAGAGACAGGTCCCATCAGAGACAGAGACAGGTCCCATCAGAGACAGGTCCCCTCAGAGACAGAGACAGATCCCATCAGAGACACAGAGACAGGTCCCATCAGAGACACAGAGACAGGCCCCATCAGAGACACAGAGACAGATCCCATCAGAGACAGAGACAGGTCCCCTCAGAGACAGAGACAGGTCCCATCAAAGACAGAGACAGGTCCCATCAAAGACAGAGACAGGTCCCATCAGAGACAGGTCGCATCAGAGACACAGAGACAGGTCCCATCAGAGACAGAGAGACAGGTCCCATCAGAGACAGGTCCCATCAGAGACACAGAGACAGGTCCCATCAGAGACAGGTCCCATCAGAGACACAGAGACAGGTCCCATCAGAGACACAGAGACAGGTCCCCTCAGAGACAGGTCCCATCAGAGACACAGAGACAGGTCCCATCAGAGACAGGTCCCATCAGAGACAGAGACAGGTCCCATCAGAGACAGAGACAGATTTCCTCAGAGAGAGAGAGACAGATTCCCTCAGAGAGAGAGAGAGACAGATTCCCTCAGAGAGAGAGAGAGACAGATTTCCTCAGAGAGAGAGAGACAGATTCCCTCAGAGAGAGAGAGAGACAGATTCCCTCAGAGAGAGAGAGAGAGACAGATTCCCTCAGAGAGAGAGAGAGACAGATTCCCTCAGAGAGAGAGACAGATTCCCTCAGAGAGAGAGAGAGACAGATTCCCTCAGAGAGAGAGAGACAGATTCCCTCAGAGAGAGAGAGAGACAGATTCCCTCAGAGAGAGAGAGAGACAGATTCCCTCAGAGAGAGAGAGAGAGACAGATTCCCTCAGAGAGAGAGAGAGACAGATTCCCTCAGAGAGAGAGAGAGACAGATTCCCTCAGAGAGAGAGAGAGACAGATTCCCTCAGAGAGAGAGAGACATGTCCCATCAGATCCACCGCTCCAGACAGGCAGGTTCAGCTCCGCAGCAGAACGGCTTCACAATGCAGACTGTGGATTATCAGGCAGGTGTCAGAATCAGAATCAGTTTTATTGCCAGGTAGTTTATACACATATAAAAACACATACTATTAAGTTTTTAATTTAGCTCTGTTCTTTTATTTGTATGTGTATTGTGCATTGTGATATTGTGTGTTTTTTTTTACTGCTGTGAAATCAAATCAATTGCTCCACTAGGGGAAATAATAAGGTTTAACTACGTGTCAATGTGTGTGTTGTATATACTGTGTGTGTGTGTGTGTGTGTGCCGTTTGTGATATGTGTGTGTAGTACGAGCGTCTGTACATAGCAACACTGAGCCATGAAGGAGAGGGAGAGTGAAAGAGGAAGATGGACAAACTGCACTGATAAGCAGCACACGGTTGACTACCTTGGTAATCACCAACCCCTAATCTAAATACACTTTAACCACTGAAATACATACAAATGTTCTTTTGGTGCACCTTCCCTCAATGTTGAGAGAGAACCCAGAGAGGTCATGACTACAAGTAGGATTGACAGGAATTTTGTCATGTTCATTTCACTTCCTGTGAGACCTTCCTCCCCCAGCAGGGGAAGTGGTGTGGTTCCGGTCCATCCCGGACGGTCTTAGGATCCACACAGCGGTGTTAGAACCCAGAACACTGATCCGCCCTCCTGTGTCATGTTCTCTGTGACCTGGAAGCGCGTGCAGAGCAGAAGGGAAGTCTAGTAGACGTTGCCAAATGGTGCTCAGAGAGCACAGACCTCCGGCCATGAATGCATTCCGTGGCTCTGTGCGCGTGCAGGTGCGTGCAAGCAGGATATGTCTGGTTTTGCTGCATTCGTTAGGTTGAGAGCTTTATGTGGGCCCAAACCATATGACCTTCTCATGTTGAGATATGGCTGCTTCAATTCCCTCCGTTAACAAGTTCAAAAAATGAATGGAGGTGAATGGCCGGCCGTGTTTGGGTAGCTTATGGACCTGCCCCGTGATTCGGATCCGCTCCAAATTTTAATGGGTTCTAAGTTGGCTCATGTTACACCCCGCCACTGAATGTCGTGAAAATCGGTTGGGTAGTTTTTGCGTAATCTTGCTAAAAAAAACAACCAACCAACACTCTCCACCGAAAACATCACCTCTGGCCTTGCGCTCTCCCTGGGCGGAGGCAGCTAATTATTCACTGACCAACATCACTCAACAAACAACAACATCTCTGATTACATTTTCAACATTTTATGAAATTATGGAATTATGTTGCAACGGTTTTCTGCTACTGTGCCACTCCCGTATATACTAATGAGATGATGCACATGACCTGGCTCTGACCCAGTTATCCGGCTGGTGTCGAGAGCACGGTGGCAGTATCTCACATCTCACAGCACCTTTTACGCTTGGCTCAGCTTCTTTTATTCCCGGCCCACATTCATTCCCATGGGAGCTGCTCAGACCCAGCATGCCGTCTGGCTTCTCTTTACCAGAAACTACTTTCTCTATGTGCAACAGTCCCACACTCGAATCTTCAGCTGTGCTCATGTGGTTTATGTAAACATACAAGCAGTTCTTATCTGCGACTGTGTTTGCTGATTATCACGTGTTTGCTCAAAGACTGAATTCTGTTTTATGAGGCGCATGAAACATTTGTTTACTTACGACAGTGCATCATTTTGCTAAATGGCACACAGTTAAAGCCAGATAACAATTCACTGGTAGGGCACTGTCTATGATGGTGATCTCATCAGGGATGTTATTCCTCAGAGACCTCTCCTCGTGTTGCCCCTGTCCGTTCATCTCCAGGATCTCCCATGATCAAAATAGGGGACTCTATTTCTCTGCCTTCAGTTTGCCTCACCGAGTTCATCCCCATGTCTACCGAACCCCCCTCTGACAGAGTGGTACAGTCTACCTCTTGGATGAGGCACTGGGGGCCTTTCTTGTGAACTAAAGTGACATCTTGTGGCAAAAGAGGAAATATGAGCCAAAGGCCAAGGTCAAAGAGATCAAATGTGGTCAATACCTTGGCTGGACACTAAAGCAATTTATCATTTGAACAGCCCTAGGCAAGGACAAACATGAGACAAGTCCGGACAAACATGAGACATGTCCTTCCTGATAACCTTTCATTTCATGAGACGTAGCCAGTCGTGAATAGTAATGTCTCACATTAACCTTCCAGTCTCCTTTTCATGTTGTGAAGGCTCACTCATCGCAAACCAGGTGAAAAACCCTGTGTGCTGCTGGCATATGACTTGAATTAGTTGTGGCATAATACGGATATACACGACTACGCCTCTGTACGTTTATAGATTCTGAAGGGATCAGGGCAGGACTGTATAGCCTCAGTACTTCTGTCACTATAACATTTCCCCACGTGTTTGTAGGCTCTGATAAGGTCAAACATCCATAGCATTATAGATATATAATTATGCAGTATTATTATGTACAATCATCATATTTATTGTATTTATTTGCTGATATCTAAGATTTTGGGCATGTTTAATGGTTGTGTCTATGAGCTGAAAACAGCCAGACAGAAGCTGAAACCATAGTGACCTGTCCACACTCCCTGCCCACCTGGTTATAATTATCTTAATGGCTTTAGCTTCAACCTTGTTCCATCTGGAGTGCTGGAACCCCCTGACTACAAAAGGTAATGTTTCTCCACAAAATGAATTCTTTCCATTGGTGCCATTTTATGTGAGATTTCTTTGAAGCCTCTGGCCTAAAACCTTCAGTTTGCCTCAGAAATTGTGCAATGGATCAAGTAAATATGAAAAACCCTGGGAAAGTTGCCTTCTGTTCTCTTTCCTCAGAAATGATGTGATTGTGTAAATGTGTTAAAACTCAGGGAAAGAAAGACGATTAATTTATTTATTTCACAGTGGCATAACTCTCAGAGACAGGAAGTAGGCTATTAATGCATGTGAGCCAATCAAACCCCGGCCTCCTGGCTGGTGTGTTTACCAGGGCCGGCCGGTACCACCCATCACGCCACATACCGCTGGGTCACTGCGAGGCATATTCTCTCCTTTCTGATGTAGCGAGTTAGCATAGTGCGACATATGACAGCGGGACGACACCGCACAACCCAGAAACCCCCAGAGAGGGACGAGGGAGGGATGAGGGCGCTCGCCAGCCCCTCCCCCAGACCAGCTGACCGCCGTCGGGTCGCTGCGGACGTCCCCTCCTCCTCCCTCCCTCCTCCCATCTCTCTCACACAGACACAGAGGTCCTTTCACTGTCCTGCTCTGCCCGGTGGCAGAGGGGCTCTGGAAGGAGAGACGCCCCACGGCTGGTCTCACCCCTCTTTACCACGCTTGAACAGCCAGAACCTTCCCCTCAGTAACGTCTCTCCCAGTGAAGCAGCCCACTATGCTACTCGCCAGTCCATTGCCTCTTGAATGTCCAGTAGCTGATGTGTTTATGACGGGTTGTAACAGTGTAGACTGTGTATGAGATGGGGCATGTTTAAGAAAGTGCAATGTGTTATTTACCATGTAAACAGTGTAGCCTGGCCTGTGGAGTAGCAGCTGTAAGGTGCATTATCTTTTCAAGCACGCACGCTGGTGAAGTCATGACCCTCAGCGGAGACACAACAAGGACGCATTTGTGTTTGTGGGCTGCGACCCCTTTTCTGTGGCTGCCTTTCCTTTAACTGCTCTCTCTCTCTCTCCCTCTCGCAAACACACTCTCTCTCTTTCTCTCTCTCACTCTCTCCCCCCCCTCTCTCTCTATCTCTAGCTTCTCTCATTCTATCTATCTTCCTCCAGCTTCCTCTCTTTCTTTCTCTCTGTATTTCTCTCTCACTCAGTGGAGCCTGTGTGAAAGGGAGTGTGGTGTCATTGCATGGGGGTGTGTTTACAGGATGTTATCTGTCTCAGTACTGCCCCTCCAAGTGGGTTCCGTGGAATGCACAGAGGGGATGGAGGAGTTCCAAAGGGGGAGTGACGGTGGAGAGAGAGAGATAGAGAGAGAGAGAGAGAGAGAGAGAGAGAAGGGGAGAGAGAAGGAGAGTGTATTTACATCCCAGTCCTAGGAACCTGGTGCTCAGAGACACAGCTGGATTACTGAATAACTGGACCTCAGCCCATTGTTACTTTTGAGAACTAGAGGTGAGTGTCATACTTTTTTTTGCTCCATTTTGTTTATTTTTCTGAATTGCTAGAAGGGTGTCAGAGTTTTTATTGCAAATTGACCTTAACTAAGATGTAGGGAGACCTTTGAAAAAGTGAGGAACTGGTTTTGAAAGACATCACTATCTGCTCTTTACACGTTTGTTCACTCTAGAGACAAACAGGTGAAATTTGAGGTGCAGTTTGAGATGCTTGGATAGCACTGGTAACGGATGTGTTGTTGAAGTCTCATGACAAGGATGTGGTTTCCATAAGAGCTCGGCTGGTTTCGGCCTCAGGGGAATGGAAAGTAATGGCCCGTAATTACTGTACGTTTTATTCAACATTTCTATCATTTCTATGTTCAAAAGGATTAAGGAAAGTTGAGAGGCACTGAAGGAAGACAAATATAGCACTATTGGCTGTGAGACAACTGGTTCTCTTTTTTTTAGGAGTTCTAATTTTTCCCCTCATAAGGAGTACACATTTAAATAAAAAAAAAGATATTTTTGTGTGGCAAGTGACGACTTGAAATATTTGGGCAAACACCAAGACATTTTCTCTGTAAGTATTTTTTTCTTTCACTCATTCTGTGAGATAAGAATGCCTTCTGTTCATTTTGTGATGAGTCACAAGTGAATTCTACCAAGTAATTCTACATGCAAATTCTATGGATTAATTTTAACCACAGCCTACCCTATTCATTCAACTGACAAAATTGTCAATCAAAAGTGTGATTTGACAAAAATGTGATAGCTGGTTATGTTAGCAGGACCTATTGGGGCTAACCTAATTAGTGTAGTAGCATGTAAAATGACACCATTGATCTCAACACTGCAGCAATTACTGGTAAGCCCTATTTATGGATAGAGATATGAATCAGTATTTTATGTTATTCACAAACAGATTTAAAGTCTTCCATCTAATTGGATGGTCCAGTTGGGTTCTAGTCAAGTTTGATATTTCAGTGTGAAGAGAGAAAAAAAGGTTTTCCATGACGGAACAAGTGCAGAGCTCATGTTTTTTTCTCAGATCTGGGTGTGCCTTTTTCTGTAGTGGCTTTGGGCTCAAGGGAATGAAATATATATGCGTGAGCTCATCTCTCCCTTGTGTATTTCACATTGAAAATCATATGTTCAAGAAAGTCAATCCCATTTTCCCCAGGTTGTGAACATCTGTGTTTGCTTTGGGTTTTGGCCATTGTTAGGTCAGTAAATTACATCCCAAAAGGCCAGAATGTTACACAATCGTCCACGTCATAATGACAGAGAGTACACTCTCTGTTTGATGTTTGCTCTGCCGTAAGTGTTCAGTATGTTTATTCTTATCCATGGTTGGAATTGAGTCAACGCCATCGACGAGTCCCCAATCGAGTCCTGTTGTTAAATCAAGACACACAGGGTGTGGTGTGGAACTAGGCTCCTACATGTTCAGACATGACCCGCAGACTGTTCCATTGCTGGGTTTGGTTCCATTAGACAGGCTGAGTCCTGTGACATTTGGGTTAGACACTGTTGGTTCATGTCTCTTGACAATGGCCCTAGCTAGAAGATGCAAAGTCACCTTACAACCCTCTCCCCCACCAAAAACAAAATAAATTGTGTAATTCATTCTTCAAAAGAATTCACTAGGTTCTATCTTTTTTCTTCTCTTCCAGACACCATTGTAGTCTATTTCCCTGGACACAGTTGGGTCCTGTTAGTCTGTGACAGAGCGTCCAAAGATGACCAGCGTAGCAGACTGGCTGGTGCAGAACAGGGGCAAGGTGGAGAAAGGTGTGGAGATCATGGGGCAGGCTGCTGAGGTCCTGGCAGCCACCGTGGGCCAGATCCACCCGGTCCTGGAGGCTGTGTTCGTGGCCTCCGGCGAGCTCCTCAGCAACCCGGATGGCAAAGACGCCCGCTACCTGGCCGAGCAGTTCGACCTGGTCAACCAGAAACTGGAGGGTATCCAGGGCGAGATCGAGCAAATTGGCCTGGAGCTTCAGAAGACGTCCATGAACAAGCAGAACTTTGACCGCGAGGCCCAGATGCTCAGCCAGTACGAGAAGTTCCAGGACTTTGTTAACGCTAAGCCAAAGTTCAGGCAGAAGAAAATGGAGAAGTTCCTGAGCCACTTTGAGAACACAGACGGGGACCTGAACCTGGACGCCCTCTACAACGCTGTGACTGGGGAGAATGCCGCTGGCGACCCAATGCTGGAGACCGTAGTCGTCACGGAGCAGAGGAGCAGGAGGGCGGTGGAGGATTTCTGCGCCCGGCTGAAGAAGCTCTTCGTGGTGGGCATCATCGCCGTCATGGCCCACGCCGCCCTCAAGGAAGGGGAAGTAGGGGACGAGATGGCTAAGAAGTGGCAGGGGCGAATGGAGGACGTGGAGAAGCGCATGAAAGACGCGGTGGACGACTGCATCGAGAACTTCGCTGATCAAGCCAAGCTGGACATCGAGCACCAGTTTCAGGACAGACCCGGCAGTGTCTCCCAGGAGTTCAGCACGTCTCTCCTGGACGCCCTGGTCAAGAAGTACGACTGGGTGCGATGGTCCATCAGGCTCTTCAACGACAAGGAGCGCATTTTCTTTTTCAATTGGCTGGCCGGTAAGAGGTACCACGGCAGTGGCGGCGAAGCGAACCACTTTGACGTGATGACCAAGAACAACATCAAGGTTGTGATCTCTTTCTGCGTCGATCCCAAGCCCATCAACAAGGGGCAGATTCAGGAGCAGATCGAGAGGCAGAAGCTGAAGGGGAATATGATGGACGTGGCGCTTTCCCTCAGCAAGAGCTTCCCCAACTGCCTGGTGCACGCTGTCAGCCACTATAAAGAGGTGGTCGAGACTAACAACTTCCATGAGGATTGCTACTACTACGGGAAACACAAACGGGCCTACTTGTGCATTCACCCCGAGTAGCTTATCATGAACTAGAGTGATGGAGGGGAGAGAGAAGTTCATTTAGAGGGAAAATTTTAAATGCAATTATGAATGTTTATCGCTGGATTCTAGACATGTTTTTTTTATATTATAACTGGCTGAGGTGTTTATGCAATCAATGCTTTTGTGAGAGCTTTGGACTTCAAGGCATTTCTTTACTAGCTATGTGGAACTGATATATTCTGAATGTTCAGTATGTGTTGATCATGTACAGTAGGCCTATTGTAAAACTGCTCACCGTTAGCAGACTTTGCTAACTCTTCCCAGCAGAGATGTCCATCCAGTATTTCAAAACCACACATACAGCCAGAAAAAATATATATTGTGCACTGGGTGATGCATTTGGCACATTGTCTCCTAATCAAAGTATTGATGAATTAGTTGGTGGATATTTAGGATCTACTCCCAAATGTCATTTGTAATTGTTTGACACACAAGAGTATACAATAAAACTTCAGGTTTTAAACACTTATATTCTATAGGCCTACATATAGGCTACAGTATAATCGACATTGTTCATATGCCACCAGGCTACAGGCTACACGTCTCTTTTTTCCATTTGATGTATATGTTGTCTTTATTCATAATAAATCACAATATGAATGAATCTGTCATCATTGGTCATTACACAGTACTGGAATATAATCTAACTGATCATATCCACAAATGCATGAACCTTATTATTCAGTCGCCTTCAAGTAGCCAATAAGGCAACACTATTACCAGGAACTACTTTTTCTTTATTTCTCAAAGGGGCGTTATTTCGTTAGTTAGCTACCATTTTGTCCTTAGGGAATAGCCAATCATTTGTTGAACTTGTCTAACCACCACCTAAGTTTGGCCCGCAGCAGTGGGTGTGTCTGTGGTTATATGAGCGCCATATGACCAATAGGAAGAGAAAAACACGGAGTTCTTCCGCAAACTAAAGCAAATAGAAGGGTGAGTTCTGCTAACATTTCTAAATTCAAACGCGACGATATTGTTATTTAACATTCATGCATAATATGGATAGGTAGGCTAATGAATTTAGCACAATCATCAAGTTATCGCTGCTCTACCGCGTTGTATTTCTTTTTTGGAATTCCTACGACTTATGCGGGTACAGTAGGCTATATTTTAGAAAACCGTTCGTTATGTTCAATAGTGTAATCTGACCATTTTATGGCGATCCACAAACTTTGTATGCGTACATAATTATAACTTTAAAAGGCCTAGTTGGGCGTTGGTTGTCAAAGCTCTGTGAGTGTGCATGAACAGTTCCAGGAAGCGCAGGCCAGGGCGCTCGACTGTTCGTGTTGTGTGTTGTGTAGTCGTGATGGGAAGTTGTACCGATTGCAGTGCGTAAAATCAACACATTGTAACCAGATCCTAGGGTATATCTTGTTATACCTCGACACGCGTTATTGCAGGGGATCAATGAGATGCAGAAATGATCCAGTTAGAGCTCGTGTTGGTCTAACGAATCAATACATTTCCCATTAAGGGGCCACATAATCAGCTCTGAACAGGGGTTTTATATCTCATTGCAAGTAGGAGCGAGGCTAACGGTGTTGTAGTCTTATCAAGTTGTCAGTCACAGGATTTGTCCACCCTTCTCCGAAGCATGACGTCACCACCTCATGTCAGCTTTGGAGAATGACGCTACTGTGAGCATGTTTTGTGCATTTCTATTCATTTGGACCAATGACCATTACGTAGGCCTATGTGTTGATTTACAAACAGATCTCTTATTTCTTTGGGGGTAATTTACAGTGCCAATGAATCCATGAAATTAATTCAAATAATTCTAATGAGTTGATCCAAACAAATTGACAGTAATATCCATTTGCGGAAATGTGAATAGTTCTGTTTTAGATACAGCTATAGAGACCTGAAACTCTCACTCTCTATCTGAAAATGTCCATCCAGTGTAATTGGCCCTTGACCAGTCAGACTGCTACAGTGTGAATCCACCCCTGGGACGGAGGCTTCAGCGGAGTGCTGAAATCCTTCATTTCTAACATCAGTAAATCCGATGAGAGGGAGGCTCCTCTTTCCTAATGCATGCTGCTCTCTGCCATTATTGCACAGACTGGTCACTGATGCATTTCAGATGAGAGAACTCCATAAGTACCAAAGTTAATTGTGTACATCGTTACAATTAGGACAGATCAGCTAATATTTTGTCTGTTACAAAATATTCTGGTTAAGATTCAGATTAGCATGATTATAATGAGGTATTACTGTTTGTTAAATGTATTCAGTGCTGTTTCTCTTTGTATTATTCACATCTATGGATAGTTTCTGTTCTTCGCGGACTCTTTAAGACCCTCTCTCACCTCTGCCAGCTGTGGAGGTATGTGATGCGTCAGGCAGAGAGCGTGTGCAGAGTGAAGCCCCCTGGGAGATCTGGGTAGAGAGAAGGAGCTGACAGAATAGTTTCCTTTTGTCTGGTTGCCTAGGTTACTTGCTGAGCTGCAGTGGAAAACGCACCCTTGCCCAGCAAGTCAAACCTCCTGCCGTTAATCACTCCCCACCCCCACGCTGGCGTTGACTGGACTAGCAGAGAGGGAGAGCTACACCAACAGACAAACATGAATAGCTTGAGAATAATATGCTTTAAACTATGTTTAGGCTCAGGTGAACATTGTTAGTTTATGAGATATGTGCGCCCTTATATTTGGAAAGTCACAATTATGCCTGTAATTTTCAATGACCTTGATCAGTTAGCATTTTAAAATATATATTAGTGTATCCAGTTCATGTTCTCCTTGGTAACAATTTATTTTGAAATGTCCTCTGTTGAAGTATAAACACAAGCCGACTGTACTCCTCTACCCTCATGGGTGAATTCCCTTCACATTGCTGGCTCATTGCTCACTGGGTGTGTCCAGTTGTAATCCAGGAGGCCTCTGCTTGTGTGCTGAGACTCACCCTGGTTCTCTCCTTTATCAGCTCTTCCTGCGCGGCAGCAGAACTGCGGATTTCAGTGAGGGATCAGGCCAAAGTCCAGCAGAATAGGAACAGCACTACGTAGGTTCCAGACTCAGTCTGTGTGTGATCGGAGGGAGGTAGTCAGCTGTATGGGTTATCCGCACACTGGATAGCTCCCAACACTTTGTCAATGTCTTTTGCCTGAAGAAGACCCTGTAGGGTCTAAACATTGCTTAAACAAAGTGTTGGGAGCGATTATATAGTGTGTGGATATCATTTTCCATTTATAGATTAGCTTTTTTTTATTTTTATCCTGCACCTGGCCTAAATTACAGGTTGGATGTGCACACTGCCATTTCACTTAGTCTGCTGTATGGGCCCACAGTTAGTAGTAGATATTCAGGCTTTTGGTGTTGCTGCCATTTTTGTTTTTACCTTTTACGATGTCAAACTGGGGAGTGATTGATGTGCTTATTGTAAAATGTTCTTCTTATATTCTCTTTTCAGATCGGCTACTGATATCTTCTGAGTCGTATCAGCAAAGATGGCCGACCAGCTACAGAAGCTCGTGGCAGAGAAGAAGAACGTGGTGGAGACGGTGATGGACGTCTTTGAGCAGGGAGCTGAGGTCCTGGCCAGCATCGCGGGGGACCTCTTCCCCATTTTTTCCATCGCGGCGCCGATCGTGAAGCTGGCCCTGGACAACGTGGAGAGCAAAGAGGCGGCGTTCATGAAGGAGCAGTTCCAGAAGGTCCGCGAGCGCCTGGAGTTGGCCTCTGAGGAGATCCAGCGGATCAACGAGGAGATCAAAAAGAGTGGAGCAGATGCTGCCTACTTCTCGGTGGAGGAGAACATCACCAACCAATTCCGCAAATACATGGACATCCTCAACGCCAAGCCAAAGTTCCGCGAGGTGAAGAAGAAGCTTTTCCTGGACCATTTCGACAAGACCGATGGTGACAAAAACCTTCATATCCTCTACAATGCTGTGACTGGGGACAACTTCTTCGGGGAGTCGGTGCTTGAGATCACTCTGAACTACGAGGAGAAAAGTCGTAGAGCGATGGAGGACTTCTGCGCCAGGCTGAAGAAGCTGTTCTGCATCGGCATCATCGCGGTGATGGGCCACGCTGCTCTGAAGGGCTGCGATGACGAGGAGGAGGCGGAGCTTCTAAGAGACTGGCAGGAGAAGATGAAGGTGGTACAGGCGAAGATGAACGCCGTCATTGAGGATTGCATCCTCAGCTTCCCCAAACAGGCCGAACTGGATTCCCAGCGACTGGTTCGGGACCAGTCTGACCTGACCAATCAGCAACTGGCTGATGCTATAGTGGACAAGCTGAGGAGAAAGTACGACTGGGTGCGCTGGTCCGTCCGGATATTCAGCTCCCCCGCCGGCCTGTTCGCCAACAAGAAGGACTTCCACTGCCCGACAGGGAAGAGTCGCTTCCAGGTGCCAGTGTCTGGCGAGAAGCTGAACGTCATAGTGTCCTTCAGCGCCTCACCGGAACCCCTGGACAAAGCCTGCATTCAGCGGCTAGTCCAGAGCCTGAAGAAGCCGACGGCGTTGAGTGTGGCGGAGCTCCTGTTCGAGCAGCTGCCCGGTCCGTGCGTGGTCCACACGGTCAAGACCAGCTGCAAAGACCTGGCCTGGGCCTCCAGCTTCGTTGAGGAGTTGCACTACTGGGAGCTGCACAAAAACATCTATGTTAGCGCTCACACTGCTTGAAGTGTTCTAAGGCCCTAGAACGTCAAGGTTCTACTCAGTCTGGTGTGTGTTCTAAGGCCTTAGAACGTCAAAGTTCTACTCAGTCCGGTGTGTATTCCTGGCTTTTAGTACGGACATGACCAAAGACTTTTATCCCCTGTGAATTCTGTTCCTCAGTACTGAGAGTTGCACAAAAACACCTACAGTATGGTTGATGGTTTTACCAAGTCTCTCAATTCCATGATTAGAAAATGTCCCCCCTTTCTATAGATTGATCTGAGAGTACTTGTATATGTTACAGAGGCACTGACAATTTATCCAAATAAACCATATACAATACAATTTAAAGGCTGACTGCCACAATGATAAAATCTACAAAGTTACTAAAAAGGTGTAGTTAAGAGGATAACTTTCCTACCTGCTGCAGTAAAAACCTACCTGTGGTGATGAATTCTATCATGTTTTTTTAATTTGATCAAACTGATGCCTACCATATTATAATGGCAGCAGTGGCCTTTACGTCATTTGATTACTACAGTACCCCTAATATTAGGATTACACTACAATAACGTCGCTTAAAGTGTCGCTTAAAGTGTAAGATTAATGTAGGGTAAGTGCACATTGACAACTCTCCAGTAGACACACGTCTCTGCTTCTTCTCTTTCTCTGCTGCCTGGTCCAGACCTCTACTCATCCCATAGGATCTGATCAACCAACTACACCGGCATGTTGAGACATGTTCACTTTAAAGCTGACTGAGAAACTTGTTCAACTATGAATGCCTAGCATATTCTTATGTCACATATTTAGTTTTTGGTGTTGTGCAACATAAACAGTGGCTCCTGTACTAGTCTCAGTATCTCACAAGAGATATTTTGCACATAGACATTAGAGCCGCATAATACAGCATAATTCTGTATCTGTTTTTAGATTGTACTGCTATTCTTTGTATGTTTGTTAAATATTTTGATCAGTGATGGGTCTGATACTCTGTGATGTCACTAATACAGTACATTACCAGTGATGTCAGCCTGTTTGCAGGTGATCAGAGGAACAGACCATGTTGATGGAAAAACCTAGAGAATGTACAGTGATGCTTTGCGAGACTGCACGCCGTCGATCAAACCACTGATGATTTATGATAATCAACAGTTAATGTATTGTATCCTGTTCTACTGTATGCCACTGTTGGTGTAACATGTACAGCAGATCTTTTCTCTTCAAATATTGATTCAATTTATTTCTGTAGCCTTCTGTGGTTGGGTGTTACACTTTTATAACATAATGTTCCTTATTTGTCTTCCAAATTAAACATGGATAACCATTGTTTGAATAAAGTCAATATAGTTCAAATACTACACACAGTGTACTGGACCATTTTGAGTCTTGACTCTTTTACCTTGTCAAAATGTTTGCAAATTATGGTTTATCTAGTTTTTCAGCATGTGAAGAAGTTGCATATTATTTGACACAAGCTAATCTTGAGTGACTGGTCAGGTGACTTTCACAATGGAGATGTAGATACATACTTTGGCCTCATTAATTAAATAGATAGATACTTAAATGATGCCCCTAGGGGGAAATTTGGCATTTCAGCAGTGGAAACTTTACAGCAGAGGCTGGAAATGCAGATAGACTATGCATAGTAGCAATAAGCATAAAAGGAACAAGGACTATATACATCCATATGTACAGCAAATAACAGTGGAGATAACAATTACGGTGTTAGTTATATGTTTTTATCCAGCTAAGTTTGTCTTTCATAATGTATTTTTAATAGTAACTAAAATATGATGGTATTTAATAACTCCACATACAGTAGTTAAAAATAGCAAGCTGAAGCAAGATGTTGATGCTTTGGTCTGGAAGTTTGAAAACACCCACTCTGGTGTATAATTTTGTGGCTTAAGCTGTTCTATGTTGGGCACCGGATTGCGACTTCACTTCTTCAGGATGAACAGGACTATGAAACGCAAGGTTGAAGACGAGGAATGAGAGAAGAAACACTAAGGAAGGTGTATAAGATAAACACATGATACTTTCATAGTGTATCAGAATGTGTGTGCATCGTTTGTGAGGTTCCAAGTGCTGGCATGATTTGGAAGACGACTACACACTCAATAGCTGTGTTCTGAATCGCTCCTTATTCACTATATAGTGCACTATATAGGACGTCAGCCATTTTGTTTGTAGTGTCCGAATTCTCCACGGGTTTCTCGTTCCCTATATAGTCCACTATTTATTACCCACAATTCACATTGATTTGCAGGGAACAGTGCGTGTACCCTACATTTTCTCCTTTCCCTAGGTAGTTCACTACATGGTGAACCCTATATAGGGAATAGGGAGTGAGGGAGCGATTCCGAACACAGCTAATATCTAGGCCTACTTTCAATCAATGGCCGTGTCCGAAATGCCTGCTACTATCCAGCTGAAACCAAGGGGCCAGGAAGCGATTTACTTCCTGAAACATTTTGATCAGCGCCATCTTGCCGAATCGACCCCTTTTGACATGCGCAGTTGTGCTTTTCTCAAACCCCGCCGCGTTCACGATTTCCAATGCGCATTCACAGCTCCCCCCGCTCTGTTAGTGTCTGAATTAGCATTAAGAACTAGCTCGCGTAAAATACTGATTGTGTCAAATATATCGTTTAGAAAAATTATTTCTTTATCCAGGCATCTTAATTTTAACAGTTTAATTATAGCGGAGCCGGTTATATTTGCTCGTATGTGGTATTTTTTCTGTTCACAACTTTGCGATCGTACAGCCAGGCTACAGAGCTCCAGAACCCCTATGCCAAGCCGAGCTGCATCACATTGTGGCCGGCCCAGAGAGCTCTTGTTGCGGGTACAAGCACAGGGCTAATAGCTCAGTTTGTGGTGCTATTTTCCATTCGCTGAGTACGGTTATGATAATAATAATATTAAGAAGAAGAAGAATGGATATGTTATAGATATGGATTTGTGTTAGGATTCATCAAGGGCGAATGGAAAATAGCACCACAAACTCCCCTATTAGCCGCGTTTCTGTACCGCAACAGGAGCATTCTGTTCCGGCCGCTCCTCTGCTATGGCTACGGTTTCTGGAGCTCTGTAGCCTGGCTGTACGATCGCGTAGTTGTGAACAGAATAAATACCACACACGAGCAAATATAACCTGCTATAATGAAACTGTTAAAACTAAGATGCCTGGATAAAGAAATAATTTTTCTAAACGATATATTTGACAGAATCGTGATTTGATGGCTGGTACTTAACAATGCTAATGAAGGGACATGCAATACAGCGGGGAGAGCGGTGAATGCGCATTAAACATCCACATGAATGTGTAAACTTCGTGGACGCGGCCGGGTCGAGAAGGGTATCTCTCATGGATGTATTATATAAACTGGATACAGCCACTCCATTCACTGGCCGCTATCAACAATGAAGCCCTATTGAACCGCGCCATCTTGGCAAAATTTGTAGTCATTTGACTATTTCCGGTGACTTTTGACTTGCGCAGTTGAGCTTCTCTGGCCGACGCGCGTCCACGAAAAAGTTCACATTTATCTGAAATGTAGACGCGCGTTCCCGGCTCTCTCTGCTCTCCCCGCTTTGATTTAGCAATGAAAACCGGCTTGCATATTAACCTGTTTTTGTCAAATATATCAATTGGAGAAATTATTTTTTGATCCTGGCATCTTAGTTTTAACAGGTTAAATATAATTGAACATGTTTTGTTTGCTAGTAGATGGTATTCATTCCGTTCGCGATAACGTTATTGCAGCCAGGCTAAATTCCTCCAGGGAGTCAGTGACAGGCGAGTTGAAGAGCTTCACTCCCCGCCAGCAGGAGCATTGGCCGCGGCTACCGCATCTTGGATAACCCGCTGAGTTCCTGGCTGCTATTTCACATTCGCCCTTGATCAATCCCAATACCGATCCATGGTAACAATGAATCAATCGTTCAGATCAGATCGGAAGTGCTGCATGCATGTTACAACATCATTGTTAGCTTTATTAACATAACCATAGCCTACATTTATCTCTCTAACGTTAGGCTATCCATCTTACACCAGTCGGCCATTCGATAAATGGAAGCGGTGAACGCCAACGTTGACTGAAAACACCCAAACTCAGTGTATCGTTTCATCTTCATGCTACACATCAACTCCTTTACATTGTATGTGAATAAATTTGGTTATTTGGCAATTTGGTTTGGAAATGCTCCCTATTTCTGAGGTCCCAAGGTTGGTGAGTATGGCAAGCTATAAGCTATTAATACAAGCATACCGCTCAAAAAGGGCTTAATACATACAACAAACTGATAAGGCTAATCATTTTTTAATGAAAATGACCACAAGACAACCTCCTGTGCATAGTTGAAATGGTAGTGGGATACGGTGATAAACTGGAGTGATCATTTGACAGCAATTATTAGCCTTTTCCAGGAATGGACAGAAATGGGATATTTTTAGAATAACAGGAATTTATTCACATACAATGTAAAGGAGTTGATGTGTAGCATGAAGATGAAACGATACACTGAGTTTGGGTGTTTTCAGTCAACGTTGGCGTTGACCGCTTCCAGCTATCGAATGGCCGACTGGTGTAAGATGGATAGCCTAACGTTAGAGAGATAAATGTAGGCTATGGTTATGTTAATAAAGCTAACAATGATGTTGTAACATGCATGCAGCACTGCCGATCTGATCTGAACGATTGATTCATTATTACCATGGATCGGTATTGGGATTGATCAAGGGCGAGTGTGAAATAGCAGCCAGGAACTCAGCGGGTTAACCGAGATGCGGTAGCCGCGGCCAAAGCTCCTGCTGGCGGGGAGTGAAGCTCTTCAACTCGCCTGTCACTGGCTCCCTGGAGGAATTTAGCCTGGCTGCAATAACGTTATCGCGAACGGAATGAATACCATCTACTAGCAAACAAAACATGTTCAATTATATTTAACCTGTTAAAACTAAGATGCCAGGATCAAAAAATAATTTCTCCAATTGATATATTTGACAAAAACAGGTTAATATGCAAGCCGGTTTTCATTGCTAAATCAAAGCGGGGAGAGCAGAGAGAGCCGGGAACGTGCGTGGACGCGCGTCGGCCAGAGAAGCTCAACTGCGCAAGTCAAAAGTCACCGGAAATAGCCAAGTGACTACAAATCTAGCCAAGATGGCGCGGTTCAATAGGCCTTCACTTTAGTTCTATTTCGTGGAGCTCCGCCCCACAGGGCTAGCTCCTATTGGCTAGCGAAACCCAGCTAGCTACATTGACTGAAGAAAAAAACATACACGCACCTGTGTCCAACCAGGTCCGGTGCACCACTGTATAAGCGGGCTACGCCCGCACATCTGCTCCTTCGAAATTTTCAGCTCGCATTGCTACTGGAGAAGATAAGAAGATGTCTACTCAGCGGACCCAAGCGGAGCTGGCGGCGTCCTCAGATGACCCCCTGCCGGCGCCGATTGATCCGCCGGATCGTTTCTGTGTCTGCGGCTCCCGCTACAGCGACGTGGGACACCACCTCTGCTTCCGCTGTCTGGGGCCGCAGCATGCCAGAGCGGGTCTGGCTCCGTCCCCCGCCTGCGAGATCTGCGCCCTCCTGGACCCCATGGAGAGGATGCTCCGGGCGCATTTCTTCGCTCCGCCGCCGCTGGAGACTGAAGGTCTGGTCCAGCTGGTCGGCGAGGACATCGGCGCGCCCCCGCAACAACCGGCGGCCCCGATTACCTCCCTCGCGCCTACGGATGATGAGGAAGAGCTCTCCGAGGCAGACGAGGGTCTCTCTGCGTCGGAAGCTACTACGGATAGTGGCGCCTCCTTCCCGGGGCGGGGTTCCTTCGATCGCGACCTGCCCCGGCTGCTGGAGAGAGCCGCGCATCACCTCGGTATCTCCTCCTCCATTGCTATGCTGGCCATTTACATCGGCCAGCTAGCTACGGAGCAAACCCCCCCCTCTATGGATGAAGACAGGAGAGCGGAGATGGCCGAAGCCGCCGGAGCCGTTGCTCAGCTTGTGAGAATCTCCGCCTCCTGTCTGGGTGGAGTGATGGCCACGTCGGTGGTGCAGCAGCGCCACCTATGGCTCTCCCTGACTCGTCTGCGCGAGGAAAACAAGGGTGTCCTCCTCAACTCACCGGTCAGTAGGGAGGGGTTGTTTGGGGCGGCTGTGTCTAACATCCTGGAGCAGTGTCGCAGCCAGGAGCAGGACCGGCTCCTCCTCGCTCGCCACCTCGCTGCTCCGGGGGAGTGCAGTGTGCCGGCACGTCCGCGTGCTCCGGCTGATGCTGCCGCGACTGGGAGCAAGCGCCGGCGAACACACAAGGCTAAACAACCTGCCACGGGGTCCTGCCCCGCTACGGCCCATGGACCGGCTCGCCCGGGCTCCTGGACTGCGCACGCGGCTCCTCCCCCGCGACCTCCCCCTGCCTACCCCGCCCAGGGTGCCGGGACCGGTCCGGCGTCTTCAAGCGCGCCCACCGCTCCGCCTCCGGCTTGGGGTAGGAAGAGGCGCACCTATTGACGGTGCGTGGAGATGCGTGACTGTGTTGTGCCCACACCACGCTCTGTTAAGAGCGGCGGTGAGCAAGTTTCCCTGCTCAATAAAGCAAACACGATGCAACGTTATCAAGCTGGTTGTAATGTGCAGTCCGCATCTCCTCCCTTTTCAACTACTGTAATGTTCTCGGCTAGAGCCGCTGGGTCTTCTGTGAAAGAGTCAGAATTGACCACGGCAGGTCTCGCCGCAGCTGGAAGACCGGCTCGAGCCGCGGAGTCTTTTCCTGCTAAAGCAGACGTGACTCACGCGGGGCTCGCCGGCTCAGCTGATGTGATGTATTCGGCTAGAGCCACCGGGTCTTCCGTGAAAAAGTCGGAATTGACCATGGCAGGTCTCGCCGCAGCTGGAAAACCGACTCGAGCCGCGGAGTCTTTTCCTGCAAAGAGAGCAGACGTGACGTGCGCAGCTCTCGCCGGTTCAGCGAATATAATATATTCGGCTAGAGCCGCCGGGTCCTCTGTGAGAAACTCAGATTTGACCACGGCAGGTCTCGCCGCCCCTGTTCTAAACAGACCGTTTGGGTTTTTAACAGAGGGGATGTGTGCGCCCAGGCCAAGTGCTATGGCTGTACTGCCCTGTTCGGAGTTTTCTCGGGACCGACCGCTGGCGGGGTTTAGCGGCGAAAAAGATGCGCTAGACCCCCAGACGGCGTTCGTTCATTCGGGCCGAGCGTTCGAGCCTCTCCCTGTGTGTTCGACAGGTAGAGAGTTTTCACGCTCACCGGTCAGTGAGAATACTTCCATGTTTACTGCCTCGGCTGGCTATTTTCATGAGCAGCCGAGGCGTCGCTCCGTCAGTGTGTGTGATACCAACGCTCGGCCTTTAGCTAAAAGGAGCAGGCCTATGGTGTCTGATATCCACACTTCATCTCACAACGTGCACCAGTCGCATGGTTTTCGCCTGGCCGCTTTGTGTGATGTTGGCGCGAAATCACTGCCCGCCTCTCATGTCCCGTCTAGTCGGTCTGCGAAAGACGGCACCTTGACAGATCATGCAAATGAGAGGGCGGGGCTTCCCGCATTGCAAAACTCAGCCGTTTTCTCTCAATGGGATGAGCAACGGCGGCTTGTTAGCAATGCGGACGGTGTCGGCTCACTTCCTCTTTTTGTGAATGAAGTGCTTCTTGACAGGAATGCCATTCATCCTCGCGCTGTTCAGGGACATGGAACTCCCAATGGGGATTTTTCATCTCCCTTTCGAGGGTGGCCCGCCTTGGACCAGGACAGCAGAGTTTCTCAGCTGTCCGGTGGCGGTCAGGGCCAAATTGAACTATGGCAGGTTCCTCGATCTGTTCCCGCGATCTCCGGCACAACCTCTTTCCAACCGCTTCACAGTCTGGCAGGAGAGATGTCTCCTGGACAGCTGGTTGCAGCGTGTTCTACGGGAAGGGTATCTCATTCAGTTTTGTTGCCCCCCACCGCCCGTAACGGGCGTAGTGGAGACAGTGATACCGCGTCTCGCTCAGGCTGCCGCTCTGTCAGCAGAGATTGCAGAACTGATGGCGAAGGGAGCGGTAACTGTGGTCCCGTCAGACCAGAGGGACGAGGGATTTTATTCCCGCTACTTCCTCGTGCCAAAGAAGACGGGGGGCGTGAGGCCAATTTTGGACCTCCGCCTTTTCAACAAAACGGTGGCGAATCTGAAGTTCCATATGCTTACGGTGCGACAAATGCTGGAGGCATTCCTTCCCGGCGATTTTTGCACCAGCATAGATCTCAAGGACGCTTACTTCCACATACCGATAGCTCATCGGCATCGGAAGTTTTTGCGTTTCGCCTACCTGGGTGTGGCGTACGAATATACCAGACTCCCGTTTGGATATGCGCTCGCCCCCAGAACCTTCTCCAATTGTGTGGAGGCGGCGTTGAGGCCACTGCGCCGGCAGGGCATCAGGATCCTGGCGTACCTGGACGACCTGCTGGTACTGGCTCCGTCGCCTTTGTTTGCTCTGATGCATACCGCCACGGTGGTGCGGCATCTCACCGACCTGGGGTTTGCAATCAACTGGGAGAAGAGTACTCTGTGGCCGGCCCGTCAGATTGTTTACCTAGGTATCAATCTGGACACGAGCGCCATGAGAGCACGGCTATCCGATTCAAGGAGGGAAACACTGGAGAAGAGTCTCAGTGTTTGCCGTCCTTCTCGGAAGATCGCGGTTCTGTCGATCATGCGCCTTCTGGGTCTCATGGCAGCTGCCCATGTGGTAGTGTCACTGGGCCTTCTTCACATGAGGTGCGTGCAGTGATGGTTCGCGCGGCTTCGTCTGGACCCTGTGAGGCACAGACGGCGCCTTGTGCGGATGCCGGGGTCGTTGTCAGCAGACCTCGACTATTGGAGGGACCGGCGCGTAATAGCGCACGGTGTTCCAATAGGCAGGGTGTCGGCTCACGTCGCTGTCTTCACAGACGCGTCTCTAAGCGGCTGGGGTGGTACATGTCTGTCCCAGGCCGTAGGTGGTTTGTGGGCCGTCGGAGAACGGCGCCACATCAACCTCCTGGAGTTGGAGACGGTGCTACTGGCATTGCGCCACTTTGTACACCTGGTACAGGGGCGCGATGTGCTGGTGCGGTCAGACAACCAGACCACAGTAGCTTACATCAACCGACAAGGGGGAGTCCGCTCGCCAGCGCTTCACCGTCTAGCGGTAACGCTGTGGCGATGGGCTCATGTCAATCTCCGGTCACTGACAGCGCGGCACATTGCCGGCCGTCTGAACGTCGGGGCGGACCTGATGTCTCGGGGCGGGCCTCACCCGGACGAGTGGAGCCTACATCCTCAGATAGTGGCTCAGCTCTGGACCCGGTTCGGCAGAGCAGGGGTGGATCTCTTTGCTTCGAGAGAGAACGTGAAGTGTCCCCTCTGGTTCTCTCTGAGACAGCAGGACCAGCCTCCGCTGGGCGTGGATGCGTTCGCGCATGCCCCCTGGCCGGGGGCGCTGCTGTATGCTTTCCCGCCGATGGGGCTGATTTTACCATTGTTGGCCAGGGTGCGGTCAGAGGGTGCATCGGTAATACTGATAGCGCCGGACCGCCACTGGGCGAGATGGTATGCAGAAGTGATGGCCATGACTACTGTAGAACCGTGGCACATCCCTCATTGGCCGAATGCGCTGTCCCAGGCGGAGGGCTCAATTTGCGCACCTCCAGTCTTGGGACGGCCGCTGGTGGCCTGGCTCTTGAACGGCGGAGATTGTCTGATAGGGGACTCTCTCCGGCCGTGATCTGTACAATTCAGAGCGCGCGCGCGGCTTCCACTGCCTTGGTTTACTCTGGCAATTGGGCTGCTTTTGCGCGTTGGTGTGAGGAAAGGGACTTCGCTCCCGAGTCATGCTCGGTCGAGGCGATTTTGGAATTCCTTCAGCACCTGATGGATCATGGTGGCGGTTTGGCAGCATCCACTATCAAGGTGTATGCGTGTGCTATTTCCGCATGCCATGAGGGGTTCGCCAAAACTACGGTTTTCGGGCATCCCCTGGTTAAACGCTTCCTGGCCGGCACGCGCCGTCTTCGCCCTGTGCGTAAGGCTGCGGCGCCGCCTTGGGATTTGCTCTTGGTTCTGGATGCGCTATGTAAGGCGCCGTTCGAACCAATGGAGCGGATATCTCTCAAGTGGCTATCGATTAAGACCGCGCTGCTCCTTGCTCTGACGTCGGGCAAGCGGGTCAGTGATCTGAGGGCGTTGACAGTTTTTCTCTTCACGGGTGATGGGAGCAAAGCTGTGTTGCGCACGGATCCATCTTTCGTTCCGAAGGTGGTCCGGGGCGCCTATAGAGCACAGGATTTGGAGCTGGGAGCCTTCTATCCTCCACCTCATGCGAGCGAGGAAGAGGCCCGCCTGCATTTGTTGTGTCCTGTGCGTGCGTTGACGTGTTACGTCCAGCGCACGGCTGCGGTCCGCACCACCCCCCAGTTGTTGGTTTGCCACGGCCCAGGGAAGGTGGGTTCTCCGTTGTCGAAACAGCGTCTCTCCCATTGGATCTGTGAGGGCGTCGCCCAGTCTTACGTGACTGCGGGTCGTCCTCTGCCTGGTGCTGTTCGGGCACACTCCACAAGGGGTGTGGCCACGTCAGTTGCCCTGTTCAATGGTGTGTCAGTGGAGGACATCTGTGCGGCGGCGACTTGGTCGTCCCCGTCTCCTTTTGTCCGTTGTTACCTTTTATCCATGTCCTCTGTCTCTGTGGCGTCATCTGTGCTAAACACAGCCGCCGGTGCGAGCCAGCGTTAGACAGGATTTTTCATGTAGGTGTTCGGCTCGAGTCGCCGGGTCTTCTGTGAAAGAGTCAGAATTGACCACGGCAGGTCTCGCCGCTACTGGAGGACCGGTTTGAGCCGCGGGGTCTTTTCCTGCTAGGAAAGCAGACGTGACTCACTCAGGTCTCACCGGTTCAGCTAAGGTAGGAGCAGGCCCGTCTAGTGACGTTCCGCTCCTGTTTATGTGTGAGGCTGGGACGGGCTTGTTACGGAGTAACCGCTTTGGTCCAGCTCTCGCCCCACGTACCTCTCCTTGCCCTCGGCTGTGATAGACTGAGTGTGGCGGGGTGGGGCCAGTGCTTGGGTCGGATCAACTGTTAGTATGGTCTCGCCTTGGAGCCCTGGCTTGTGTCCTGGCTGGTTTTTCCCTTACTGGGGCCAGCAAGAGTGTATGGTGCGGTCGTGTAGCTCCGCTTATGCCAATAGGAGCTAGCCCTGTGGGGCGGAGCTCCACGAAATAGAACGATGGTTACGTATTGTAACCCTAGTTCTATGAGTGGAGCGGAGCCCCACAGGGAACAGACTTGCTGACCCCGCAGTCTGCTCGCTGAAAATTTCGGTTAGGAGCAGATGTGCGGGCGTAGCCCGCTTATACAGTGGTGCACCGGACCTGGTTGGACACAGGTGCGTGTATGTTTTTTTCTTCAGTCAATGTAGCTAGCTGGGTTTCGCTAGCCAATAGGAGCTAGCCCTGTGGGGCTCCGCTCCACTCATAGAACTAGGGTTACAATACGTAACCATCGATTTCGAATCCTGGGGGCTTGGTATCTCTGCAGGCCCGGAGACTTCGAGGGGGCGGGTCAACTGTCAATCAATTTCTACTTTGGCCAATCAGAGGCTGACAATCGTCTTGTCAATCAAAAACTCATTTCGCCTGAAACGGTTGTCAATCACTTTTTATTTGGCGAATCGCCTTTCTCTTAGGAGAAGGGGTGTGAGACGCAAAGCTAATTTGTCATTAATAAATGTCAGCTGCCTGCGGACGATCAAGCGAACATATTGGACGTCTTTCGAGGTAAGGGAGATTGACACAAGTAACATAACAATAAGCAGTTATTTTTAACGTATTTTCAATTAGTTATAACATTGACAGCGCCTAAATGCTCACATTTAAGAACGTAGACGAAGATGCTGAGATGCCTAACGTTAGCTAAATAGCTAAGTTAGTGTATATGTTACGGTCAATGTGAGAAAACGGGGAATGTGAGCTTTTCCCGGTTATTGCGCACATTCCCCGACCTCGCGGGGAATGTAGGAGAAACATGTTCGTTTCTCACATCTCCCGGGTAATGTGCACATTCTCCGACCTTGCGGGAGATGTGAGAAATTGGTTAGTATTTCTCACATCTCCCGCAAGGTAGGGGATTGTGCACATTAACCGGGAAATGCTAGCAATTCCCGACCTTGCGGTAAATCTAGGAAAGCGCAACCGTATGCAAAACCTCTGCGCAGCCGGGTGGTGGGAGAGGGCTTATGTGACGCCTCAGAGGGCGTGCACCATAAGAGGCACCCACGGTAGTTGGGCTAACGTTACTGGCGCACACCTGGGAGAGATTTTTCGTCTTTCTTTCGGCTAGCTAACGTGTAGGGTTCCTTTGGAGGTTCCCACCTTCCTGTTGTTGCGATTTTCATTTTGCGTTTGTTAACTTGATCACCAGTGTAGGCCTATCCTCCTAATACTACTCACACTGTGTGCAGCATAGGCTATATTACTGTTCAAGGTAGACCACAGACTGTTATTAACTGTAGGGGAGGACCGGGACGAATGAAACACTTTTTGGTTTGATCAGATTTACACAGAAATTAATAAAGATGGAGATTACATTTTTTGATGATGACAAACAACTTGTACATGTCCTTTACTAACCTATTAGTTGTAAGTTTGGTTCTGTGGTGTAACAGTTCAATTCAAGACGGCCGAGAACAGAAGATGTGCATCGTTTCTCTTGTCCCTGCCGTGCGGGGCGAGTGAAACAGAGGAGTGGGACGAGTGAAACAGTGAGATTGTTTTGCTTATTGTGTTGCGTAGCCTCGCGGCTTGTAGGCTAATTATCTTAACTTTCAACACATGTATAATTAGACCCAATTTAATGTTTCCATTAATGCAATTGATGCTATGTATTCGAAAACCATGGGCAAAATGTCAAGCGCCTCTCGTTCTAAGCGCACGAGCCCTCTCCCACCACCCGGCTGCGCAGAGGTTTTGCATACGGCTGGACTTTGCTAGATTTACCGCAAGGTCGGGAATTGCTAGCATTTCCCGGTTAATGTGCACAATCCCCGACCTTGCGGGAGATGTGAGAAATACTAACCAATTTCTCACATCTCCCGCAAGGTCGGAGAATGTGCACATTACCCGGGAGATGTGAGAAACGAACATGTTTCTCCTACATTCCCCGCGAGGTCGGGGAATGTGCGCAATAACCGGGAAAAGCTCACATTCCCCGTTTTCTCACATTGACCGTAACATATACATCCATGATCCTAGCCGTCACAACGTGGCTAGCTAGGTGTAGGCTATTCTTGACCCAAGTTAACATCAGCAAAGCGGTGTACCTGCGCACATGCACAAACAGAGCAGTGCTAATACAAAGAAATCTATCATATTTATTTTCTCATGTAAACACTGGGCGTTTGGTGTTGCCAAGCAATTAGGCTCTTTGCACAAGCTCCACTACTTCCTGAAATTCTACAGGCATCCTTATGTCCTGTCCTATACCATTGGATGGAAGTTATTAATCAGGTGTGCCGCTTATATAGATAAACAAATAGACAGGTAGGTGTGTATATATATACACAGTATGCATGATTATGTTCTGTTAAAAATATATAATTTGTTGACAGGAAACCAAGAGGTACAAGAGAGTGGAAGAGAGGGGACAGGAGGAGAGGACATAGAGATGAGAGGTGAGATACCTGATGTTAGCCAAAGAGACACTACATTAATTAGATCCTGGCAAGTTTCAAAAATAATGTGGATGGATGGGTGGGTGGGGGTGTGTGTGTTTATAGCTTATGTTTATGTTTTGTTAATTTGTGGACAGGAGATGAAAATGGACACCACAGTGGAGGAGAGGTGACAGGAGGAGACCAGCATGGACAAAAGACAGGAGGAGAGGTGACAGGAGGAGACCAACATGGACACCAAGGTGGAAGAGAGGTGACAGGAGGAGACCAACATGGACACCACAGTGGAAGAGAGGTGACAGGAGGAGACCAACATGGACAAGAGTGGAAGAGAGGTGACAGGAGGAGACCAACATGGACACCACAGTGGAAGAGAGGTGACAGGAGGAGACCAACATGGACATCAGAGTGGAGGAGGCCAGGCTGGGAGAGAGGTGACGAGGAGCTAGTCTCATGTTTCTAATAGATGGTGTGTTCTCATCAACATTCTCTTAAGTTGTGTCCTCTCTGGATGACCTCCACTGCTCTCAGTTAAAGATGATATTAATCCAATATGATGCGTGTTGTTCTTTATAGATCTAGCCTCTTCATTTTGCTCTCAGTGCACCAGATTGAAGCACCACAACTAAATGACCTCGGTATTACAAAAATCCTGCGTACAGCCCTGGTCCTGAATGTTTCAGAGGGCAGATGATAACCTCCTTCTAATCAAGGAGCAGGTGTTCATAACTCTGTCTGCATCACTACACTATGGTGACATTTTGGTTGTACCGTCTGATCACAACACTAAGAGTTCTAATGTAATTTTTTAACCTAATTTTTTAACCTATCTGTCTACATGTCTGTCTGTCCATCTCTATCTTTCATTGTCTGCCCCTGTTTTATTATTGTATCTGAGGCTTCACGTTTGGTGATGGGACCTCAGTGGGTGAGAACAGACATGCTGAATAGACATAAAGATCTAGGCATGGGCAGCATCTTTCCATCCATTTAAAAATAATATGTATTTTATGCCAACCTACATTCAGTCTAGCCCTAACCCTAACCTCTTAGAGTGCAGGAAGTGTCGGCCAGCTGTGTCGTGTGTCTCCATTCTCAGCGTCAGTACATCCAGTTTGATGGTTCACCTGGGCCAGTAGACTAAGCAGAGCCTCGACCCAAACAAGGTGTCCTGAATGGTCTCCCAGGTCCGCCTTGTACAACTGAACTGTCAGCCCAGTGTTTCAGTGTGGTCTACAAGCTATTCAATAAAACCTGGAGAAAATGATCTGTATCTTGTCTTTACACTTACAGCACACATGCTGCACAAATGATAACCTTAATTGTATGACACTTGTTTTGTCAAATGCACAAGGGTATCTCTTGACTTGGCTAGACTGTGGATGTGGCGACTAGTCCAGGCCAGTCAGCATGGTATAAGCTGCATACAGGTGAGCGGAAGCTGAAACGCTTGTTCCTTGGCTAGGCCCAAGGCAGCTTGCCAGCAGGGTCAGGCCTGTGCCGGGAGGTCAGTACATTAGAACCCCCTTAGGCGGGCTGTATGTATCCTAGGTTCTCAAACTTATATTTGTGGTATAGAAAGGTAGAACTTGCTTGTTTGATTATGTAAGTGTGTGTGTGGGGTGCTGTTGATTTTCCTCCACACATCTCTCAGCCATATGTTTCCCCTATGTGGATCTGAAAACTGATGGGGATTAAATTAGGTTGCTAAGAGAACTGCTAGTCACCAGAAGCATTCAAGAACATAACCTGTGCTGGAATACTAGTGTATGAACAAATCAATACAAGTAGAGCACATCTACTGACAGGCTGGCTGAATGACTAGAAGACTGACTTGGGACCTCCACTGAGGACATCCCAAACTGGCTATGGATCAGTAGTGATGCTCCCCTGCCCCTGTAGTCCAGGCATTTTATGACATAACCTTGAACAAATTGCAACAGAAATAATTTCAACTGTTGTAGTGTCATACATATGTTCTTTATAACGTATCAGTTAGTCCCCCCAAATCCCAGTGGTGGAAAGTAATGAAAAATGCAGATGGAAGGTATGTGACAAATATACAAATTTCCAATTTTCGCCTATGTAAAAGAAAATGGTTTATGCATGTTCTCGTCTGATGTCCACACAACACTGTCCCCAATCAACCAGAAACTATATAGGATGCATCACAGTGCATAAACAGAAATATATTTTTTAATTCTATTGGCATTTGGTGAAGAGAAAAGGGGTGAATCTCACACATATTGCAACAGAAAATCTGACATGTGTATTAATCAAATAGCTCAAGAGTCTAGAACCCTGGAGAGGACAGTCTACAACCCTGGAGAACAGTCTACAGCCCTGTAGAGAACAGTAGAACCCTGGAGAGGACAGTCTGAGACGTAGAACCGTCCATAGCAGAGCAGCCAGGTGCTAGAGGGTCCACTTCAGATACCTGTGGGAGAAAATCACACGCGCGTGCGCGCGCACACACACACACACACGATTAGAGGGTCCACTTCAGGAGAGAAGAGATCATGTTGCAAATCATGTTTGTAGTTCACAGTTTGTAGTCCCCCACCTTTCAAATAAAGGGCAAATTTGTACACTTAAATGCATCGACTGTCTTCTTCTACCGGCGAATCGGCGCTCTCCGCTTTGTTTAGCCTACTAACTGCTGCCGCCCATGTCGGGGATGATGCATTACATCTTAAAGTCTCTCAACACCATTTAAGATGTAATGCATCATCCCCGAAATGGGCGGCAGCAGTGAGAAGCCTAAACAAAGCGGAGAGCGCCGATTCGCCGGTAGAAGAAGACAGTCGATGCGCTGTGGATATAAAACATTTAAGTGTACAAATTTGCCCTTTATTTGAAAGGTGGGGGACTACAAACTGTAGCGCTTTAGGAGAAAAGGCTTTCATCTTTCCAACGATGTGTTTACTTTGGTGAGTAACGAAACGGTTTTGTCTGTAGAGTCGGACGACCGGGCCGATGAAGCGCTTTCATAGGCAAATTGCATTGAGAGTAACAGGGCGTTATACGTAGGATATCGCCCTGGACCAGGTCTACTGTTAGGCCTGAGTGGTCCCATTTAGATTATAATGAATTATCTATCATGCAGGCTATATTGGCATTCGTTTAGTGCGGTAGGCCTTATTAGGTGGCTGCTTATATCCAAACTGATAGTCATTATAAGCCTATAGTGTTGTTGCATGGGTAATGGGGTTTGGATCTATATTGCACGTAATCTAATGCTTCATAGGGTGGCCCATGAATAAAATGCCTAACTTATCAACGTATAAACGGGTAAATTTACAATGACATCCATAACAATGCAAACATGTAGGCCTATAGTGACTACTTAAGGCAAGTATCCCCAATTTAACCGTACGACAGATCTGAGGGTTCTTTGCAGCAGCCAATTAGTGTATTTTCTGGGATATCATGCATTTCACATACTTTCTCAAAACATTCTGTAGGCATATAGAAGCTGCGTGTTCTAATGGATGTTGCGGGATAGCCAAGCACATATTAGAACATCTGTGCCAAGTACCGGCATATCCAAGGCCCCGTGCGTCATGGCCTACTATAATCCAGCTATATCAGTGCCTGTATTGAGGTCTATTAAATATATGGGGTCCATGGATGAGTTTCATGTGATTCTATAAAGCGTAATTATAGCTACACACATGACGATTCGGCAAATTAATAATCTAACTTGCTCCCTTGTGTTCTTACAACTTGGAGACGCATCACCTCCATGCGCTGTTTTGCGCACAGCTAATTCTACCAAAGCGGCATGTGAGCATTGGGATGACATGCGTTTTTAGGCCCACATTCCTCGTACGCCTGCTACATGACAATCATAAGACAATATGAGGATATATGATGATGTACAATATAGCCTATAGTTGCCTCAAGTAGGACATTTCCATTCACCGCTCAACATCATTGTAATTGCGGCTTGCCTCAGTGGTCATTCGGGTTTACATAAAAGCCTAATGAAATATAGGCTATAAATACATAAATACATTAACGAATGAATAGGTGGATAATTAAACATACGAATAATTAACTAAATAAATGATTAACTGAATAAATATACTTCAACGCCGAATGCAACATTTGTTTGGTGCGGTATAGGCCTTATAGTTGTAGACCAGGGGTGGCCAACCCGCGGCTCGCGAGCCGCATGCGGCTCTTTGCCCGTCAATGTGCGGCTCCTCCATCCACCCCCCCAAAACAGTTGGCTTGCGGCTCTTCCATCCTTTCATTAAAAAATAAATTAATTCATTCCATAAGAACGTTTCTCTCTCTCTAGTTTCGCTGTGCATTTCTTCCCGCCCATTTTAGTTTATTGCAGATTTGTCATAAAATCATGATTCGTTTCGCTAGTGAGGAAGTCGCGTGAGAACCACTTCAAACCAATCATATAGGTAGCAAATCACCTTGGTAACAAAATTATTAGGTGCGTTTACATGGACAGTTTGAATCGGTTTCAAATAGGTTTGGAAGACCAGACCGATTGAAAATATGTCATATAAACACCTCAATCCGACTGAAATGCCCCCAACCCGATTGAAATTCCAATCGCTTTCAAGGAGGTAGTTTAAACCTTTTCGAAACCGTTTGGTCCGTCATGTATACTATCTTGAAACGGATTGATGCTGCGTTCTGCGTTCATTCTGCGCATGCTCAAGACTTGACTAATCAAGGCACGCGCGACAGTTCCGTAATCAGCTGTTTGTAACCATCGTAACGCAATCACTCACGGCTGCGTGCGCGTTCGAAACATGTGTTTCGTTGTCGCATGTAAACATCCAACCAGTTTACTTTGTATCCCATGTATACGCTCAAGCTGAAATCATCTTAAAATTAACCAGATTGAAAAATTTGTCATGTAAACGCACCTATTGTAAACAAAATAATTTGCTTTGCGTCATTCTCTTTTACGACAAAAGCTAACGTAGCATAGGCTACTGTACACAACCAAAGAATGTCTGGAAAGAAATGCGCAGCTAAAAGAAAATATGAAGACGAACACAGAAAAAGGCCACAAGCCCTTTTTTTACCCGAGTGGGGAGAGTAATTTTTTCTTCATAGAACGTAATGGTAAGACATTCTGTCTGATATGCCAGACATCATTGGGACATTTCAAAGCCTCAAATCTCGAGCCCAGTCCAGCCCAACCCAGCCCAGTCCAGTCCAGCCTAACCCAGTCCAGCCCAGTCCAGTCCAGCCCAGCCTAACCCAGCCCAGTCCAGCCTAACCCAGCCCAGTCCAGTCCAGCCTAACCCAGTCCAGTCCAGCCTAACCCAGCCCAGCCCAGTCCAGTCCAGCCCAGCCTAACCCAGCCCAGTCCAGCCTAACCCAGCCCAGTCCAGTCCAGCCTAACCCAGTCCAGCCTAACCCAGTCCAGCCCAACCCAGCCCAGTCCAGTCCAGCCTAACCCAGCCCAGTTCAGCCTAACCCAGCCCAGTCCAGCCTAACCCAGTCCAGCCCAGCCTAACCCAGCCCAGTCCAAAATATATTATGTCAGAAAATATCTTGTTGTATGTATTAATTTTAAATAAATTAACTTTAAATGGACAATAATGTTTTTCTTCTTATTTTATACTGGGGTGCCTTGGGATTTTAAGTACTTATTGAATGAATGCGAATGGGTGCGTGACTGAAAAAAAGGTTGAGAAACGCTGGTATATATGGTGTGGCTCTGGGTGGTACCACAGTCATTTTTGTGGCTCTTAGTCTCTGACTGGTTGGCCACCCCTGTTGTAGACCATCGACATACGGAATCATTACTATGATAAGCCTATAGGCTCGTGTCGTGTTGTGTTATCAACGTAATATGTGGCTTTTATTCATAGGCTACTGCCGATGATGCTTCTCGGGATAGCCTATAAATGAATAGGCCTACAACATAACATTATATTATGACACAAATGGGTCAATTCACAGACACATCCAAAGCAATGCCGACATTATTTCGTGATTAGGCTACGGTGGCGATTGATTCCGTTTAAACTGTGTGACACATTGGAGGGTTTCTTGCAGCGACCGATGTATTTATTATTCAATATGTCATGTGTTTCGCAGACTTTCCCGAGTTTCATCTCTCTGCCATCGGAGTCGCGTTTTCCCCTTTCTCCAGAAACGTGCTTATCGTAGATAAAGGAGGGTCGAAGTGTGCGTAGATTTACGCACACCTTCCGCCAACTTATCGCTCAGCTCGTTTTTTATAAATACCGAAAGTTGCGTAGAAAGTTGCTCAGCATGGGTTACGCACGCTTTTGTACTTACGCAACGTTTATAAATGAGGCCCCTGGACCTTATTTACGACATATTATAAGAAGTTTGACTCACCGAGATCACTTTGGTGTAGTTCGGAGGCATGTTGAAGAAATTAAAAATCCAGCGCGAGCCAGTATATCCATGTAATAACGGTGGTCGGGTCACTGAGAATGCAGTTTCTAAAAATCTATTTTCTGCCGTGAAACGGTTGTTTTCATCAATCTGTCTTTATGAATCGCTAGTTGTGCTTACATAGAGCGTAGGCCTGTTGTGGTTTTTCACATGCCTCTGTAATATGATCTTTAGAAACGTCTTTAGACACGAAATAGCTTCCTCACTTGCTCCAGCATGCATTCTCGGTGCCCCGACCACCGCCATTACATGGATATACTGGTTTTGATTTTAAGTTTCTTGTACATGCCTCCGAACTACACCAAAGTGATCTCGGTGAGTCAAACGTCTTATAATATGTCGTAAATAAGGTCCAGGTTGTCAAAAACGAGCATTGTCCTTTAAGTTGTGAAGAAAATACACTCTTGGACCTCAAGATGTCCCTCTAGGTTTGATGGGCAAAAGTTTAGTCTGTGACAAAAACATCCAACAAGCGCACCTTTGATCAGCTTTATTGCAAGTTTGTAGGTAGTCTAGTGAAGAGTTGAGGGTCAAAATACAAAGACACATTCAAATACAGTTTCCTTTATAATAGCGAATGAACAAGGTGTGAGCTCATGCATTGTCTTATCTTGGTGAATAAGCGGTCCATTCACATGACTCTGGCCCTCCTTCCAACTTTGCCCTCCTGCTCTTATGTGCAGTTCTCCACCCCCACCTCAAACCTGGCCTCCTGTCTGCTACAGCTTCCTGAACCCTATTCTATTGCTTGGTCATATCTATTCTGTACTTTCTGTGTGACCTTTCACTGCTTGCACCTGCAGACCAAGGCCGTCTGGGAGATATGCGAGGCCCAGTGTGAAATAGGCATTGCGAGGCCTGAATATAAACAATACAGGGCTGCCAAGTTCGGAGTGAGATTTTTTCACTTAGTCACAAGCACCCCCGCCCCCCTCCCGAAACATCTCTCTCTCTCTCTCTCTCTCTCTCTCTCTCCAGCCCCCCCCCTCCCCCCTCCGGGATGGCACTCTCCCCCCAGACATGGCTCGCGAAATTATTTCATGAATGAATATGTTTATCACGTGTAATATGTACATAGTTGTTAAAGCAAAAAATAAATACAAAAATAGATTAAAAAAATAGAACAGGCAACTCTTCATGTTTAGGCCCATAATCCTCTACCAATTCTATACAGCAAAAATACAATTGAGGCCTATAGATAAATAACCATCTTTGTTTTGATTTTTTGGGGCGTGCTTGATTAGTAACAGATGTACAGACCATCCTAATAATATATTGTGTGAATGATGTACATCACTTGCAAATACACTATACTGTATGTAGTCTATATGTCTTCTACTGTACAGTGCTACAGCAGGGGTCGGCCACCATTGGCACGCGGCAGCCTAATCATCCGCACACTATAAGCACTCGAAAGAGGATTTACTTTTTCATGACAATGCGTGTCAAATCACCTCTTATATAGACATTTATTGAGACGGGATAAACCCCTTGAGATGGATCATCTCGTTTTTGAGGTTGTCCCAAAAAGAAAAGGAGCCATTGAGGCGGGGTGGCTGTAGCTCAGTTGGTAGAGCGGGTCGTTCAATGATTGAAGGGTCAGTGGTTCGAATCCCAGCTCCGACTGTTCACATGTCGAAGTGTACTTGAGCAAGACAACTAACCCCAAATTGCTCCCAATGAGCAGGTTAACGCCTTGCATGGCAGCTACCACCATTGGTGTGTGTGAATGGATGAATGAGAGGCCATTGTAAAGCGCTTTGAGTGCGGCTAAGGTGGAAAAGCACTATAAAAGTGCAGTCCATTTACCATTGGCTTTTGCGCGCAATGCACGTGCGGCCTGTCTTATTTTGATTGGCAGTTTGGCCTCCCGCTCACATTTCCCACAGGAAGAACATGATGTTATAACAGTGTAACGCCCAGTCACAGAAGGCTACAGAATTCTAAGAAAGCCAATTTTCAAATTTCAATTTCTGTTAGATTTTTTAATAAAGCTCATATCTATTTCTCAGTTTCCCCTTTTTGACACCTAGGCCTACTGTAATATTGATATGGCATACTAGTTAACACGAACAATTCAAACTGGCACTTCATGTCAAAAAGGTTGCTGACCCCTGTGCTACAGTATGCATTTAACCCTCTTTTAATGTAAAAGTCAGAAGAGACTGACACTTACAAAACAGTAACACAAATGTAAATGACACGTATATGGTTTTTCATCTGTAGGTTTCAGTTGCTACAGTAGAAATACATCTGCAGTCCCCATCTCTTTCAGTCTCCAGCTAGATTATATAATTTTAAAAGGGAGTAAGGACATAGTGATTTTTTTTTCCCAGATTCAAGATATGTTTTATTTGCCATGTATATGGTACACATATACTAGGAATTTGACTAGGGTTAAGACAGGGCAAATGCAGTACAAAAAACTGTGGAAATACAAAATACAGGGCAAAACACAAATTATGATATACTGTAACAAAAAATATAAAAAATAATAAATAAATAAAAAGGTTGGAACATCAGCTTGTTCCAACAATACATTGTGATTGTCCAAGAGGCATTTGGAGCCATGCCTATAACCACATTATACTGGTCCACAACTTAAGCAGAGCAAGCTAGCTAAGTAGCGGCTAAGATAAACTTTATAAACGCGTGTCCCAAAGTGTCTGTCCCCTTTCAACTAAAAAAAAAAGAACTATTCCAGTTTTAGTATGTTTATTGCGAGTTGAATACATCCAAGGTATATGGTTGTAATACACTGTATCAAAGGGGAGTGAAAGTGTATATTAGCTGCTAGCTAGCTAGCAAGCTTGCTCTGTTTACGTTGTGGACCAGTTCAGCTGGCATTAAGCTGCCTATATAGCAACAGTAAATACTTTTGGATTGCGGAGCAAAACAATTGAGTGAATTTAAACACTACTAAACAATCAATGGTGGAGTATCACAAGGCTGTGTTAAAAGTCCATGTCTGTTGTCCAGATCCCTCTTTAAACTGTTAAACTATGTACTATACATGTCTTTACTCAAGCTTGACTAGTGTAACTTATTCTGCAATTTCTGGATGAGAGAAGACTGAATTTTAGAAGTGATTTAATTTGATCATTATTAATTCTTGACAAAAGACCCAAAATAAATATTTTGTGAAAAGCTCTGACATCAGAGTGGAGTCACGTGAACATTCTTCATTGTTATCTGCGATGGATGACACATTTCACAATGTTAAACTACCTTACAATCTATATTCATCTTATTAAATTGAGTTGCAATCCAACTTCTTTGGGTGGTATTCTCAACACAGTGTCCTCCATTCGCCAGGAATGGCCTTCGGGAGGCCCTACGGGATGGGCTCTGTCTCAGGGGCTGACCAAGCAAGACTGTTGAATAGGCGAAGAGACGCTTTTAATCAGACCAAAATTGGTCTTTCATAAATATGAATTAGCCACACAGTCCAGCATTGAGCCTGGCCCATCAGGTGACTTCAGGAACGCAGAAAAACATCACGAGGTGTCCGCTGAGATGCGTCCGGCATTCAGGGTTACAATGTCATGCCAGTCATCGCCTCAACATAACCCTGTCTCTCGCTTAACTCAGTGGAAATAACTTCATTTTGTCCTTGGAAAAAATTACCCGTGGATGTTTATCAGATGGTGGGCTCCAGCACTCCTCTGGCATCGTCATAAGGCTCTCACAGAGCCGGACCGAAGAGCAATTGGGATCCTGAGGTTTTCTGAGGTGTATCGTGTGCTGAGGACACAAGACATAGCGAGGGTTAAACTCTGGCAGAAAATATATTGAGTTTCCACTATGAGGAACTTGACAGAATCTGTTATTGTAGGAGAAATTCTGAGAACCCAATGTACGAGAAGCTTCAAAGAGGGAGAGAGTTTGTACTACAAGATACTACACCCCTCCCCAGTGGTCTTTGAACTCAAATCCTGTTTGCTAATAACGTTTTTGTAATTTTTCTTCAGTCATTTTCTCTTTGCGTGGTGCTTCATTCAGACTCTGCCAAAGCTGGTTGACAGTAGTAAGTGTTGGAGGGTAGGGTTGGCTTATGTTAAGGAAAGGAAAGAGAAATAGGCTCAATTTAGGCTAAAATTGCCTCAAACAATTCAATGGAAACATCAAGATTTCCTTTCATTTTGCTCCAAATATGCGAGTTGCAGCCATGGATCACATTGCAGAAATTGGAAATAATTTCTCCATTCTTCATGCCCTTTTGAAAAGCATGGACACTATGTAGAACCATGTTAGTGTTCCTCAAACGGGTTTCTCAAAAGTGTTTTGGCTCAAGAGAGCACAGATGACAGAATAGAATTTTGTGAAAAGAGACATTTCTTAAGTGAAACTGCCTGACCAGCCATCTTTGTTTATTCAGTAGATTCCATCTTCTCACTCTGCACTCAAACCACCTCATTCTCCACAACTCACATATTTGCTCTCTCCTTCCACACCGACCTTGAAAGTAATACAAACCCGACATGCTGATATAGAAAAGACAGAGATCTGACGTCACTAACAAAAATACCACAGGTTTTCTTTCAGGTGAAGTCATGACACTGATTCAAGATTCAAGATAACTTTATTTGTATGTAAAGTACGTGTACAGAAATATTGCTGCTACAAGATTATGCTCAATACAGATAAACTTCAATACTCAATTTACAAATTATAAATTTACAAATGACAAGTTTACAAGTTACACATTTACAAATTACACATGTTGGTACTCTATCCAAGGTACACTGGTTGACGGGCTAAGTCAAGTCTGTAGAACCACACTAGAAAGGTACCAGCACTTTTTGCCTCGACAGAAAGATAAAGCTTGATATCCTCATTCCTCATCTGTCTCGTAGCGCAACTGAGTGAATCTGGATAAAGTTCACTCAGTGTAAATACCTGGTGGCTTTTCAGGGGCGTAGGTGGGTAGAGTGTTGAAATTATGGACTGGTGTTGAAAATTAGCACTTATGTACAAACACTTATGCAATGCATCTGGTCTGTCCACTGTGACTGTTCGAATGTAATTGTGATGTCCATATTAACAAAAAGTTAAATTCATTCATTGTTAATGGGAGGTGGTAGTGGCACTTGTAGAAAATGTATGGGAGGGGGGGGGGGTGCAGGCAGTAGGGTGGCCAGATAATTCAACATGGTGGCCACGCCCCATTCCAGCATGGTGGCCACACCCCATTCCAACATGGTGGGCGCCCTTGTGTGACGAGTGTTAGTTGGCCAGACCACCCGATGTCGAACCGGGGTCGGGGAGGGTGGAAGCAGTGTTAGACCGCTGCTGCAGTAACATTAGCTTAATGTCAATGAATTCATATAACACACCCTTCCTTGAAACTGTGGCAGGTCTGAAATTGAATACAGACACTTGTCATCACACTGTTTGGGACAAGGGCCTCATGTGTTTAATCCTTTTTTTTCAATTTTTTAAAGAGAGAAGATGACTAACCCTTCATTGTAAAATCTTGTTGAAACACACAGACATACCTGTGGTTCAAGCTAAAGCCTCATCCAAACTGCCTTTGTTGGTGTGTTCTTTTCTAACTGGAAAACTAAAGCCAACTCAGTCAGACACCTGCTGTAGACACTAAGGTGTGGAAGGAAATTCACAACAGGTGTATTTGCTGTGTTGGTTGATTTAACCAACTGGAGATATAGTATTTTCATGTATTATGTAATACATACAATATATAATACATTTAATACACTTGATGTTGTGTACAGTGGTTTTGTTGGAAGGGTTGCTAAGCAAGCCATTCTCATGTGTTAAGAGGTCTTATCTGAGTAACTACTGTAAACAAAGACCCCACTGTTTCCATCACAGACACAAAGTAGTTAATGGCCTAGAGAGTCCCAGACAGCTACTCCAGTCTAAAGCACGATCGCGTCTCAAACCAGGGGAGAGACTGTCACTCCAGAGCTTGACTGACAGCTCAGACAGGGTACTTTAGCTGGTATGCAAACTGTACAGGCAGTAGGAATCCTCCAGAAGAGAACACGGGACATACAGTAAAGTAATGACATCTTAACCCTCATGCATGCAGGCTGGCCCTTAGTACATTAGTGCATTGCTGGTATCCCAGCCAAGCTCCTAAAATGACTGACCAAGAATATGTACCCACAACCACATCCCCTGAATACATCACCCGCACCTTCTCCTGGCTCCACTCACTCCTGGACCCACAGCAACCTGAACACAAATCTCTCCTGCTCGCTCGCAAAAGCCCTCCTCAACCTGGCAACCCCATGCATGTTCTGTATCTCTCTGACTTCCTCCAGGAATATGCCCCTTCACACGCATGTGATCCTCTTCAGCCTCAACACCCCCCTCCCCATATTACTCAAATTAGATTTCCCCTGAAATGCAGAACTTAAAGCTGTCACTGCTGTGCTCATGTTGTTCCCCATCAGCAGCTGGTCTGATCACCAACTCAGGAACTGAGGGACTGTTTACTGTACTAGTAGGCTATACTGTCTGAGGGACTGTTTACTGTACTAGAGTAGGCTATACTGTCTGAGGGACTGTTTACTGTACTAGTAGGCTATACTGTCTGAGGGACTGTTTACTGTACTAGAGTAGGCTATACTGTCTGAGGGACTGTTTACTGTACTAGTAGGCTATACTGTCTGAGGGATTGTTGACTGTACTAGTAGGCTATACTGTCTGAGGGACTGTTTACTGTACTAGAGTAGGCTATACTGTCTGGCACCACTTGTTGATATACTGTACAGTTCACCGGATTATGGTCTGTGTACAGTATGTGTGTGCATGTGTGTGTGTGTACTGTAGGTGTGTGTGTGTGTGTGTGTACTGTAGGTGTGTGTGTGTGTGTGTGTGTGCGTGCGTGTGTGTGTGTGTCTTCAACTGTGATAATATGTAATAATTAGGCATAATCAGCCGGGGCGGCTGTGGCTCAGTGGTAGAGCGGGTTGTCCAATGATTGTAGGGTCGGCGGTTCGAATCCAGGCTCCTCCTGTCCATATGTCGAACATATGTCGAAGTGTCCTTGGGCAAGACACTGAACCCAAATTGCTCCCAGTGAGCAGGCTAGCACCTTGCATGGCAGCTGCCGCCATTGGTGTGTGAATGTGTGTGTGAATGGGTAAATGAGAGGCCATTGTAAAGCGCTTTGGATAAAAGCGCTATATAAGTGCGGTCCATTTACCATAATAAACATGTGGAACAGCCAGCCATGTGGAAGGATCTACATGATCCTGCACCTAAACTACACAAACAACTCCTTTAGGAAATAATGCTCTCATTCATTCGTTCATTAATTCATTCATTCACATGTAAAAGTAGGTTGGGTATTGGGTGTCTTCACCTTAGATCATTTTGGAAGGTTAGAGACGTGTTTGTGAAGCGTTTAAAGCGTTTAAAGTGTGACATGTTACCATGTGAATGTTCACCACTCACTCTAAAGACTTGAGTAGGGCAGAGACTAATAAGTCAACAAGTTAGATAGATGGATGGATGGATGGACGGACGGACGGACGGACGGACGGACGGACGGACAGATAGATAGATAAGATAGATAGATAGTTCTCCTCTCCTATTCTCTCCTCTCCTCTCATTATTCCAGTAGTTTTGCACCCTTACTGTGCACTAAGCATGTAAACAATCTGTGGACTGGATAATAAATGTTGGAAGGACCCAGGGTGATGATTCTCTAACTGTCCTCACTTGATAATACACACCTGTTTAGGCTTGTGTTTATTGCATCAGCCAATAATTCAACAAGTAACTACTGGTATGGTATAGTACTACAACAATCCTCCCACCTAAGCACTTATTGTATTATATTATATTGCACTGTACTTTAGATTGTGATTCTTGCACTTTGCCTTCAGCACTAGATTATGCTCTTAGTCACTTGTTTTAGAAAGCAGATGCACTTGTGAGTTCTGGCAAGTAGTAGTACATTGGCTCTTCCTACGTTAAATGCAATTATTGTTAGTCGCTTTGGATAAAAGCGTCTGCTAAATGACTGTAATGTAAATGTAATGTATGAAATGGGGTTTACATTATATTGTAATTACATGAAATAAAGTGCACTGAATTCATCATGTAATTAATGTGACTTCTTTCAAATTGGCTGAATATGAATTTTACTCTTGTATTGATTTAATACACTCCTCTCTAAGTGGGGCGTTGTGGTTTAGGACTGAGGCTATTTAATTGGGAGGGACGGGGCGCAGGTCAGTGTTTGTATGGGAATGACTGGCACCTGCTGGCAAGGTTTAGTAAGACGGCACCTTCTGAGACAACTAATGATGACATCACAACAGAACCACGTCAAAGGGGCAGATTGCGTCAAAGGGCCAAACAACAGTAACAACAACAACAACAACAGCAGCAGCAAAGATGTAGAACTTGTGTGTCTTTATTCATGCATTTTGTTGAACAGAGATCAAGAATGACAGAATTAAAGATGTATTCAATAAAAACGGAGGTACTAAATCCCTTATACCATACCATACCATACCATACCAAATAGCTTTAATATATAGTTGCCCTGTTGTTCTTTATGAATAGATCTCAGTCCTTATGTTGTACCTGACCTGGGTCAATTACACAGATTTCTTCAAAGTATTTGATTAGATATTGAGGTGTATTTGATTCACAGTGGTCACTCATGTGATGATTGGTTACATTTCACTGGATAGGATAAATGAACGGCACCCCAAGTATTTGACAGTATTTGTAAATAGTAATTGACCCAGTAAATGACAACTGTATAGTTTAACATTATTTAATTGCACTGCCTACATCATCGACACAGACTTAGTCATCCATGATTGGATGGGATAAGGGATGAGGATGATACTGACAAGACTCCTAGACTACAGCTAGTAAATTGCCAGTTTGGGAACTTTTAAATATCAAGCTGTGTAGCTAGGACTGGAATGAGGAACTGATTAACACTGATAAGATACTGTCAGGACAAGCGAGGACAAGAATTCCAATGTACCTGTACCCGTACTTATTACACATGACTAATAAACTTTCTATTCTACTATTCTATTCCCAGCTCTATACACTACCAGTCAGATGATTCCGGTCCTCAAAATGTCCCTCTAGGTTTGGTGGGCGAGAGTCTAGTCTGTGACAAAAAACCTTTTAGTGATTTTAAGCAAAATACAAAGATACATTCACAGACAGTTAGACAGTTATCTTTATATCAGCGAATAAACAAGGTGTGAGCTGACGCACTGCCTTATCGTGGTGAGTAAACATCCCTTTGAGCCTTCCTGTTCAGTAACATCATTGGTTCTCTGCTCCTACTTCAAACACTGCCTCCTGTCTGCTACACCCTCCCTAACCCTGTTGTACTTTCTGTGGCCTACACTGCACATTCACATAAGCAACTCTCTCAACTGTTTTAGGCACACAGTCCTCGTCCAACTCTAGACATCATAACAACTGTTACAGATACAGATAGCCACTATCTTCACTATCGGGATATAAAATGAATCTAAGAGAAGAAGCAAAGAGAGGAGTAGCAACAGCATGTCCAATACTACAACTTGAACAGTTAGAGCAGATCAGAGTTCTCTTAAGCTGCAGAGTTAGTGGTGGTGACCTCTTCTAGCACAGGCTGGTAGCACTCCACACCTGGGACTTCCTGGAACACAGCTGCAGGCTTAGTGGTGGTGACCTCCTCTAGCAGGGGCTGGTAGCACTCCACACCCGGGACTCCCTGAACACAAGCAAAATTCAATACTTGTCATATTTACATTTTAGTCATTTAGCAGACGCTTTTTTCCAAATTTTTCTAGAGCAAGTGAGGTGATTGGACATCCCAGTCATAGTCAGTAAAGCTTCTATATAAACAGGGTACACCAGCAGTCACAGCGCCGGAGAGAGAAAGAGGATTTCATACATACTGTATACAGGCTACATGATGTGAGGATTAGGCTATGGGGTGTGTGGGGGCGGGGGGGGGGGGGGTACGTACCTGATTTAGGGGATAGGATAAAAATGAAAAACAAAAGATTTCTTGCCAATTTTTTTTTTTAAGAATAATTTCTACATCATACACATTTACATGTAGCCACTGGAATAAACGGGTGCTATTGTGCAGCTGTTTATAAGGCTGTTATATTGTCGAACACTGTTCATACCTCTGTCCCCTCCTGTTTGTTCTGGAGACAGAGAGCGTTGAGGCTCATGACAGCAGAGCTGATGGTCAGACAGAGCTGCAGGACGGCCAGGATGAGCAGCACTATGTCAAGCAACATCTGATGGGACAACAACAACACACACACAATATTAAAGCTTGGATGCATAACGTGAGTCTACAAGTTACCAGGCCTGCTTTGTAATGAATTAATGAAAGCTTTATTGACAGGCTCGGGTCAATGAAAAGAACATGAAGACGCAAGACAAGGAAATTGTAACAATTATATTAAAACATACAGGCTCTTCAGCCAGTGCTCCCTAAGCCTGGATGTGTATCAATAACAGCTCATCTCAGGGTCAGACAGACACTACAATGCTGTTATCTGACTCATCCAGACGTTGCATGCATTTAAACATCACATTTCTTAAAACTGCATGAAAAGTGCAGACTCAGTGACAAGCATTTCCCTCACACTACACCACCTGGGTCTTTTAAGGAGTAGTCTCATTGTATCATTATAAGCTACTTGAAGCCTCTTTTATATCAACATAATTGATATAAAAGAGATTCCCAACAGACATCACAGGCAGAAACGCCAATATACACCTTATGAAAGCATTACGTTGAACAGGATAAATCAGCCAGCAGGAATTCCAGATGAATTTAAGGCACAAGATGAGGTTTTAGCTGGACTGGAGTCCATACTTCCCTGGATTACCATGAATAAAAATTTTAATTGGATTAATTACATATACTATAACCAACAGAGGTTCATAAACTACACATCTGAAGTTCTTAACACTATTGGTGAACAAATGCCTGCCACTAGTTTAATGGTTTGGCAGAACAGGGAAGCGCTAGACTGGATCCTGGCCAGTATGGGGAATTTTGGTGCTGTACGTTCGTTCCAAATAATACTTCTCCTGGCTGACTCGCCACTTATGTTAGGAATTTGTTTCAGACTTTCACAGGAGACTCAGATCAACCAGCCTTTCACAGGTAATTTATTTGCTGATACACACACAAAGACACAGCATACACGATCTGAACACACAGCCCAGCCCAAAATGGACTCACCGTTCCTTTTATACCCAAATCAAACATTTTGTGTGCGTCATATGAGTGGGGCTTATGGTCTTTTTTGGAACTTACGTGAATAGATAAGAATCTTGTTTGGAAATACTGATGTGGAACATCCTGTCCTTAACTGAGAACGTGGAACATCATGTCTTACCTGTTCTCCCCAGAGACCCTAACCTAACTTACCATTCTCACACTAGCTCCACAATTCGCCACAACAATACCAACCTTTTCAAGTATTGCAGCCTGAAGTTCTCCTGCACACTAGGTATTGGACCGTACCCGTTGTTGGCTCTACTAGCGGCACCGAGGGTTAAACTTGAGTGATCGACGCTCTCGTCTTACCATGACAATGTCTAGCAGTCCAGAAATCAACAAACAGGAGTCCAACCTTTGCTTTGCTCTCTTTGGAGAGAGATTTATTTCCTCTATCGTCGTCAACCTTAAAGTCAATAATCCATAATCCATTCACAATCTTCGTTCTTACAAATTGATTCCCCAAAACAGCATAAACAGATGCCACGGCACCGCTCTGTAGCGGTCAAAAACTGTTTGCTTTCACATCCTCTGGCACACACCTGTGTCACGATTGCACCTGTCTAGCTAAAGAGGTAATGCATTCAATTAATAGTGAACACCCAAATGACACCTGCTGGACAAATATGGTATAGGAATGTAATGGAATAGGAATGGCTCCTCCACCCATAGCTTTGCCTGCCTTCACCATAACCATACCCACCATCGTAGTTGTCAACGTATGAATAGAGGGATGCAGCAAAATAGTACCCATTCTGACACATCCCATAGAAGAAGACGTCTGCCAGGTCGAAGGAGTAGAGCACAATGGCAGTAATGGCCAGGGCAGTGCCAGATATGTTCACCATCAGACTGATGACCACCTACGACACTGTCATGGAATTTTTAGAGGCAACTGCCCTGGGCTGTTGGTTTCGGCCTTGTTCCTAAACCCATTGTTGAAGCTCTGTTCGCTGTTCGGTATCTCTACCTTTTGCCATTCCAAACAGCCCTGCCGTGACTTTATCACTATAACAGGAAGACATCTCCAGGGGGAGGACACACCTCAGACTTTCAGTCTGGCCTAGTGTGACCTCACATTGTTCTATTGTCCCTACAAGAACCCTATTCAAGATTTACCGCGCTTTCTAATATCACGTGTCTGAACTCTTGCCATTGTTGATGACGTCTGCCATTTATTATGACGTGTAAAGATGGGTTAGCCAATCAGATCTCTAGAAACATCATATCCGTGTATTGCTTGAATATAAGACCGTGCAAGACCAAACTGCTTCACTTATGCTTGGGTGAAACACTCTTGTGTTTTGTCCTGAAGTCCGTTTGCAATCGTATGTTTTCCTAATAAATCAGACTGAACCTTTTTGAGCGAACCTTAGCAAATCCTTTTTACTTTTGATAGCTAGGCTATATCAAATGTATTTCCACTACAACACTGCCAAGAGCAGGCAGAGTACAGATCAACAGCTTCTTTCATAAACAACCTTTTAGAATATCCTGAGAATAATAAGTCAGTCAGGGTGCAATTTGGCTTAACTCATATTTGCATGATAATGACCAGGATTGTTGAGGAAATCACCAGCCTGGCTTCGCCATCCTGATCACGTGAGTTCCCATTCTGTTTCTCTCCACAGATCAGTCTGGTCACGTTCTCATTCAGATTGATTTCCACCCGCCAGATATTTGACGGGCCAATCAGAACTGTTAATCTAATATGGGGCGGGTTTGGTACAGCGACTGTATCCACTAGATACGATGATTTGATGACTAACCCACATTTCATTGCTCTGATTGGTTGTAGGTCTATCCAATTGTGTCCAGAGGCATTTTAATCTACGCTTGTTTATAACGCCCCTTGGAAAACAAAAATAAACTCAGCAGTTCCAGACTCTTAGCATTTTGGGGAATTGTGTCTGTTGAAGCCAGGCTAGGGAATCACCCCAACTCATGTGGTTGAGTAGACTATGCTTATAACACTGTTATAACATGCTGTGTGCAGTATACAGTACAATGACAATCAAATATGTGCATTAGCTTCAAGCAGAGACTGGGGAACCTCCCAGGTAGAACACACATGATCCCAACCGCAACAAACTAGGACAAAATGTAAACTTTAGTTAAATTAAAATACAAGTCAGTAGACATTATTTGTTAGGTTTGGACATGTTGTACATTGTTGGTTGCATATACATGGTCAAAGAGTGTGCATGGTGTGTTTGTGTGTGTGTGTGTGTGTGTGTGTGTGTGTGTGTGTGTGTGTGTGTGTGTGTGTGTGTGCGTGTGTGTGTGTGTGTGTGTTGTGACAATCTGTCCAGCCACACTGTCACGAACAGCCCAAGTATCCATTAATTCACTCCCTTTTCCGTCATCACCCAACACATTTTTTTTCTCTTCCCCGTTTTCACCAATCAACTCGTATACTCACGGGAGGAGAGAGATGGGAGCGCGAGTTTTGACAGGAACACGGAAGCGCCTGAGACTGTCCGGTGTTGTATGTTTTGCGTTCAGTTCAGTCATTCCTGCACGGTCGGTTCGCAAGTCTACATTGTGGAATACGTTCATCGGGGAATACAATTGTATTGTTGCGCCATACGATCCTTACGGGTTACGACCCCAAACAACCTCAGTACGGAACAGAACATAAATTATGATCTGACTGACTTTACTCAGTATATTGGGGTTCACATTGTGTGAATTGTTTGGGCCGCGATTTAACCGTGAGTGAATTGTTTAAAGGAGCCCTATCAAGCTGCACTTTCCAACTTATGGCCAGGTTGAGGACAGCCGAGATCCCCTACTGTACTTGGATAAGTGCAAGGATTTCCTAGTACTCCACCCTCTCACCGATGAGGAGCTCATTGCAACCCTCTGAAACGTCTTGCATGGAACACCGAGGGATTGGTTGGATGTCGCTCGGCTGAAGGTCACCACCTGGACAGAATTTGAGAAAGGATTCCGTGCAGCTTTCTTGGCTGAGGACTACCCTGATGAATTGGCAGAGAGAGTGCGAACCCGTGTCCAGGAGGAAGGGGAAGGCATCCGTGATTATGCTTATATGTACCGGGCTCTTTGTAAGCGTTGGAAACCGGCCATAGAAGAAGGCGAGATTTTCAAATTGATCTTGAAGAACATCCAGCCCAGACTCGCTAGTCAGTTAAGGAGCAATCAGGTCACCTCTGTGGATACCCTGGTCCGCCTGGGCCATCAGCTGGAAAAGGACTGGGAGAGACAGCTGGAATATGAAAAGCGGAAGAAATCGGTGAAACCCCAGTCTAACACTACCTCCACACCGGCCCCTCTGCCATCAACCCCAGCAGTGCAGCTCGCCCCGGCTCCGATGTGTTGGCGATGTAAAGGAGAACACTCACCTGCAAATTGCCCTTACTACAAGACCAATAAAGGTGGCTACAATAACAAGAACTCCAAACCATCTCAGCCCCCGGGTCGAAGGGTCAAGAGATTCAACCTCCTACTTCTCTTTCTCTCACACCCTCTGAGGTTCCCCAGACTCCTCTCCCATGTCAACCTTTCACAGGGGCCTCCGTATCTGAAGCCTCACGTCCCCATCAACTGGTGGTCTCCCTCACCATCTGTCCATGGACAGGAAGTGCCATTGTGGATACAGGCTCAACCTATACCCTCGTAAACGAGATGTTGTGGAAAGAGGTGAAGAGTGACACAGATGAGCTAGAGCCTCGGACGGAGGGGCCCTTGTACCTGGCTGATGGAGGAGCCAGACTACCTCTCGGATGGAAGGACCTGAAATTCACCCTCCATAATCGGACCTGGTCTTTGCCTGCTCTGGTGTTCTTCCCGCAGACTCTCGCTTTTCCTGTTGTACTCGGGTTGGATTTCTTGGTCCTCAGTGGTCTGCAAATTGACAGCAGTGAACAGAGCTACTGGTTTAAGCAAGATCCCCGGGGAAAGTACACATTCCGAAATGGCCCTCTGAATGTCAACGACTGCGGACCTACATCGGCTTTCTTCTCAGCCGTCAGCCCGGATGCTTTCATGGTTCCCCACAACTGTGACAATGTGCTGACACTGGCCATGAAGGATGTCCAACTGCAAGAGGAAGGAAAAAGATGTTTTTGGAAGTTGCTATGGAGCAACACTGATGTGTGTACAGAGAAGCTGGGCCGTACTGACAATCTCACTCACAAGCTTTTTCTCTCGCAGCACATTCCCCTGAAACAGAAGCCATACCGAACCTCACCCCCCAAGCTCCAGGCCATGAAAGAGCTCATTGATGACATGCTGGAGAAAGACATCATCGAGCCTTCATCTTCCGCCTGGGCAGCGCCGGTGGTGATGGTCCCAAAGAAAACCGGAGGGCTTCGTTTCTGTGTGGATTACCGGAAAGTTAACGCTGTGACACATACTGATGCCTACCCTTTGCCCACTGTTGAGAATTGGGGGTTCAGGTGATGTCGCTACCATCCACACAATGAATGCACAGGAGTCGGAAGGACCATTCAGTTCCTTTATCTTAATCTGTAGACTTCTCACATCAATTGAATATGTATATGGTATCTGGAAACAACAAAATATAGGGATGCAAAGTTGGCATCATAACATGCACATAACACATGCACAATAACATGCATATAGCTTGCATGCACTACTACAGTAGCATAACACGTAGCACATTTAGCACTAACATAAGAGCACCTAACTCAATAAGATGGAAGCACTAAACAAGTCACTAATGAATCAGAATATAGAAGATAGTAAGTTGACCACAAGAAAATATGCACAAGGCAGGCACTGCTGGATAGCCTAAATGAACTAGCTGGGCATACACTGGCGATCATACATTCCATCACGGACATCAACATTACAAACTGCGCACTACGGAAAGCATGGCTAATTAGCATAACAATCGGACTGCTAAACACAGCTAAACAGTCTAACTGCTAAATCTAACCACAGAAACGACGGTATGCACTACATCGGGTATTTGTTCTGTTTTAAAAGAATCTCCAACTTAAAGGGACAATGGACAACTTACTTCTTCACGAACGCATATTAATGTCTACAGGATTCCTTTGATCTTGCGAGGCGCTGTATCTTGCGTGCATCTGACTGGGGTCCTAACTAGGTAAACCAGGTGTCCAGAGTGCGCCGGTATTAAATAAAAATAATAGTAGGGAATTTGTAACACCCACAGTTCAGGAAATCCTTGAATCACTGGCTGGAGCTGCCATTTTCACAACCTTGGACCTGAACAGTGGGTATTGGCAAGTCAAGATGGACCCGGAGAGTCAAGACAAAACTGCCTTTGTGTGTGCCCATGGGCTCTACCAATTCAAGGTCATGCCTTTCGGCCTAAAGAATGCTCCAGCTACATTCCAAAGGTTGATGGAACGAACCTTGGGAGTGCTCCGTGGACGGATTTGTTTTGTTTACCTTGATGACATCATCATTTACTCTCCCTCCATGCAGCAACACTTCTCTGACATCCAAGCGGTGTTGGACTCCCTGAGGAAGGCTAAACTGACCGTCAATATGAAGAAGAGCCATTTCTTCCGCACCTCTCTCAAGTTTCTGGGTCATGTCGTGTCCTCTGCTGGAGTCGAAGTGGATGCAGAAAAGACCCAAGCTGTCCAGGGTTTCCCTGTCCCCAAGAATATTAAGGAAGTACAGCGATTCCTCGGGATGGTGGGATGGTACCATCGGTTTGTGCCAAATTTCTCTCAGCTGGCAGAGCCACTCAATGCACTGAAGCGGAAAGGAGTCAAGTTTGCGTGGACCCAGAAATGTCAGGAATCCTTCGAGGCCTTGAAGGCATGTCTTGTGACCTCGCCCGTCCTTGGCCATCCTGATTTTCAGCTACCCTTTGTGGTCTACACCAATGCTAGTGATGTGGGCTTAGGTGCTGTACTGGTTCAGCAGACTGGGCTCGGATCAGAGGAGGTCCTGGCATTCGCCAGCCGCAGCCTGAATAAGGCAGAGAGGAATTACTCCACCACGGAGCAGGAGTGTCTTGCGGTGGTCTGGGCCATGGAGAAATGGAGGTATTACCTTGAAGGGCGGCTCTTCACGGTGGTAACGGATCACTCTTCCCTGGTATGGGTTTTTAACACCCAGAAGCCCAGTACGAGACTCATAAGATGGGCTCTGCTCCTGCAGGAGTTTACCTTCACTGTGGAGTACCGAAAGAGAAAGTACAATACCGTCCCCGATGCTCTGTCACAAGCCCCAACTGATTCTCCCAGCCTGGCCTCTCCTGCGTGTGCCACTGTCCTCTCTTCCACTACCCAGCTGAAGATGGAAAGAGATCTACAGGTCTCTGATGAGGAGGTCTGGAAGGCCCAACAGCAGGATCCAGCCATCAGTGGCCTCTACCAATCCATCCTGGATGCCGGGGAAGTGGTAGCGAAGGATACAGGTTCAGGTACAGAAGATACCAACAAGTTCACTATCCTGGAGGATAAGGTGTATAGAGTCGTCCAGCTACCACATAAGACCCTGTATCAGGTTTATGTGCCATCCTCTCTCCGGCCCCGGCTGCTACATCTTTTCCATGATGATCCTTTGGCAGGCCATCTTGGTCGCTTAAAGACCTATAAGCGCCTCCAAGCTCTGGCTTACTGGCCTAACATGAGCCTGGATGCCAAAAACACAAACCAGAGTGCCGGAAACCTGCCGGGATGCTCCAACAGACGATCATCCACAGACCCTGGGAGATGTTGGGGGTTGATCTCATGGGCCCTTTCCCCAGGAGCTCCAACGGCAACTGTTATCTCCTCGTCTTTGTGGACTACTACTCCCGGTGGGTGAAGCTTTTTGCACTACACCAGGCCACCACGGATACAGTGTCCAAGAAGCTCACTGACGAGATCCTGACCCGCTGGGGGGTGCCGGATTACATCCTGTCAGACCAGGGATCGCAGTTCGTCTCGGCTGTCTTCGAAGCCAGCTGCAGGCAGTGGAATGTCGGCCAGAGAGGACATCTGCCAATCACCCTCAGACTAACCTCACTGAGAGGATTAACCGGAACCTCAAGCCCATGATTGCCTCTTTCGTTGGTGACCATCATAAGTCCTGGGACAAACATCTCCCTGAGTTCCGTTTCGCTTTGAACTCCGCTGTCCATGAGTCTACCGGTGTGACCCCTGCAGAGGTGAATTTGAACCGGCCGCTAAGAGGACCGCTGGAGGCGATGCTGATGCCACGAGACTGCACTCCTGATATCCCAGCCTTCGCTAAGGTTGAACAGCTGAGTGAGTTGCAGGACTATGTTACCGGTAGTCTCCAGAAGGCCAAGCAGAAGCAGAAACAGAACTATGACCGACATAGGAGGGAGGTGGATTATGACGACCAGGCTCAGGTTTGGCTGAGAACTCATCCTTACTCTAGAGCCGAGTGCTCCTTCACCGCTAAGCTTGCTCCTTGGTGGAAGGGACCCTATCGGGTTGTCCGGAGAGTGGGTCCTCTGAATTATGTGATCGTTCTGGAGGACAGTGGTGAAGATCTCAAGGTGGTTCATGTCACTAGGCTCAAGCCGTGCTACCCCTCTGCTGCTGGGATGGAGATGCTGGAGCGTCGGCGAGTCATGGACATATTTGCTGAGGAGAGTGATGAGGAAGACTTCAAGGGGTTTGACTGAGTCGGTAGAGGGATGTAGAAGGTCAAGTGGCGCCTCCCCGTTCGGGCGGCTTTTTCCAAGGGGGGAGGAGTGTGACAATCTGTCCAGCCACACTGTCACGAACAGCCCAAGTATCCATTAATTCACTCCCTTTTCCGTCATCACCCAACACATTTTTTTTCTCTTCCCCGTTTTCACCAATCAACTCGTTATATATAGGCTACTCACGGGAGGAGAGAGATAGGAGCGCGAGTTTTGACAGGAACACGGAAGCGCCTGAGACTGTCCTGTGTTGTTTGTTTTGCGTTCAGTTCGGTCAATTCTGCACGGTCGGTTCGCAAGTCTACATTGTGGAATACGTTCCTCTGGGAATACAATTGTATCGTTGCACCTGGATTACCTTCCTTGTTGCGGATCCACCAGCGTTTAGCGATTGCAACGCTGGTAGGCTACGAGATTCCCAGAACTGCGACTGTGACTAAACGACTGACTCCACTCACGAGTGAGTATGATCCTTACGGGTTACGACCCCAAACAACCTCAGTACGGAACAGAACATAAATTATGATTTGACTGACTTTACTCAGTATATTGGGGTTCACATTGTGTGAATTGTTTGGGCCGTGATTTAACCGTGAGTGAACTGTTTAAAGGAGGACTTCATGTTTTGTTTGCTGCTGATTCTGTGGACTTAACTCTGTGTTAAATTGCAAGCTATTCAATACAGGCATGAAACTGATTTAAAGCGTCAATTTGTATTTCTTTCTGTCTGCTGGTTCATGTTATAGTCATAAGGGTTCATGAGAAGTACATGGTACATGATACATGCATCCTTTGTAGGGTTTGACATTGACACACGTCCCTGACTGACAAAACCAAACTGCTATTTAAAATCGCCAGGCCTGATAGCACCTGGCTGGCACCCCGAATCGTGAAACTGCTACAGTGTATGCATGATGTGTGTGTGTGTGTGTATGTGTGTATGTGTGTGTGTGTGTGCGTGTGTGTGTGTGTGTGTGTGTGTGCGTGCGCATGTGTGCATGGTGTGTGTGAGTGTGTGCGCGCGCGTCTCTGTGGATTTAATGTGTATTTAGTGGTTGTCATTATCTCACCCCCCAGAACTGCCTGAGACCTGGCTTGCAGCCTCCTCAGTTGCTGGGACACGGAGAAGCACAGTGGGGTGGAGCAAAGAGCACCGAGAAGATGACAAAATGGAGTCCAACTGCCTCCTGATTTAGTGGTCATTGTGACCACAGTCACCCCATCTGCCTTGGTCACAGTCACGGACATCTTGACCACTCTGGAGAGCACAACGGTCCAGTAGACGGAAATGAAAACAATCAGAAGTTGGAATGATATAAAAATATAATGCAACCTTATCACACAATAAGGGGACACTGGCAGTTGAATTAAAGTAACGTAGTGAGATCTGTCTGTCCTATAAGACGACTCTGAACCGCTTCGTTCTTCATGGATGTGTTCAATCAATCAAAGCTTTATTTGTATAGCGCGTTTCATACACAGAGGTAACACAATGCGCTTTACAGAGAAAATGGAGGTGAGCATACGACCCACCCCTACATATTCCAGAGGGAAGCAAAAAAACAGTATCACCCAGGGGCCAGAAAGGTGAGCTGCTTCCTTCATGGCTTCAGCGTGGGGGCGTAGTCATGACATAAAGTATAGCAAACAAACACGCCCAAGTGGAAGTACAGTACATTAAAGCTTCTGGGAAATGACACCAACACCATTGTATGGCTGGCCTGGTTACTATAGGCTACAGGTATACATGATATACTGTATACATTCACTACTCAATACATTTTGGCTGAGATTTAGTCTGAAACAAAGAACTACACGTGCTAGATTTCTATATTTCTATACGTATTTGCGAATGGGTTTGTACAACATGTTTGCTTTTCTTATTAGAAATATTAAAGCACAACCAGTTTTCTAGAGCAGCCAGGTGTCATTGTCCCTGAAGATGAGGAGCTGAGCCACTACGTCTCCTGGGGGTCAGTAGAGACATCTCACCTGACCGTCTCCAGGGGGGCAGTAGAGACATCTCACCTGACCGTCTCCTGGGGGTCAGTAGAGACATCTCACCTGACCGTCTCCTGGGGGTCAGAAGAGACATCTCACCTGACCGTCTCCTGGGGGTCAGTAGAGACATCTCACCTGACCGTCTCCTGGGGGTCAGTAGAGACATCTCACCTGACTGTCTCCTGGGGGTCAGTACAGACATCTCACTTCTCATTTCTCAGATTCATCAACAAAGATTCACTCCAATCCACTGAATTCACATAGCCCATTTTACAAACGCAAGGTTAAAAAAGTGCTGCACAAAAAAACTATAATACAAGTAATAGCACATAACACACTAAAACATACAGAACACAGCTAGTGTTTCTAACAATACAAGACACATATACAGAGGACCACAAGCACTCACACTATATTAAAATCCAAGGAAAAGAAATGGGACTTCAGGCAAGATTTAGGGTGAGGGCCATTTTGACATGGGGGGTAGCTCATTCCACAGTTTAGGGGAACAAATATATAATATAATATATATATATATATATATATATATATATATATATAGATGAGATGTGCAATTATTATTTACAATACACAAACACAGTAATGTGTTGAGTGTACGCTCTTTAAATCGAGATGACTTGCAGTCTCATAAACATCAACTCAGAAGCATTCCTTCTCTGCACAGTTAGTCAGGTGTTGAGGATTCTGCATGAAGACGTCACGTAGAGTGGAATGTTCTGTTTAGAATGTGCCTTGGGTCGTGACCTCTGCTTGGGCTGTGGCATTGGTCGTGACCTCTGCTTGGGCTGTGGCGTGGGTCGTGACCTCTGCTTAGGCTGTGGCGTGGGTCGTGACCTCTGCTTTGGCTGTGGCGTGGGTCGTGACCTCTGCTTAGGCTGTGGCGTGGGTCGTGACCTCTGCTTGGGCAGTGGCGTGGGTCGTGACCTCTGCTTGGGCTGTGGCGTGGGTCGTGACCTCTGCTTATGCTGTGGCGTGGGTTGTGACTTCTGCTTAGGCTGTGGCGTGTGTCGTGACCTCTGCTTGGGCTGTGGCTTGGGTCGTGACCTCTGCTTGGGCTGTGGCTTGGGTCGTGACCTCTGCTTGGGCTGTGGCGTGGGTCGTGACCTCCAGCAGGGGACTGTACAGCTCTGGTTCCTGTCCCTGGAGAACAGGAGCACATTATTGTATGCGCGTTACTGGTGAGGTGGGAACTGTTGTCATGGAAAGGTAGGGCATGCTTCCTATTGCAGGGTGAGTCTCCACACATAACAGCTCCTGTCCACACCTTGTCCTCCTCCTGTCCGTCCTCTCGCAGGGCCTTCACACCCAACACAGCAGAGCTGAGGGTCACACACAGCTGCAGGACTGACAGGACAATCAGCACCATATCCAGGCTGTTCAGAAGCGTCTGAGGACAGTGAGGGAAAGACATGGAGGAGACAACAAACCCATTACTTTATATTAAAGTAAGTCTCGCAATATAAACTTCCCTATGTGGTATGTGATTTACTGTTCAGCCACTTTCATACCTGAATTTGTTCTGATTCACATTCCATACAATGATATGTTACAATGTTGCACTCGGACCTTAGCTGGATTCGTGTTCACACAGCAGTATGGACAGAGCAATGGACAGAGCAAGCGATCTCCGGGTCTGCTCTGGTTCTGGATACGCCTTCAACACCACGCGCTTGTAAACAGTTTTGCTTCGCCGACACTGGTGATCGACCCGTAATCGAAAATGGAACATCAGCAGTGTGCGTCAGATTGATTTTATTTTAGTGTCAGAGCACTGTGTTTATTGATTGGATGTAATGACAATTGCAAAATAATATAGTTATACTTTTTGCGACACATCTACTGTATATAGTGTTTACAAAGGGTCTCTGGAGGCGTAATGAAGGCTTCGTAAGCTGCACTTCATCTAAACTGGGACCTAAATATGATCTCATTAGTTTGCATAATAATAGTTTCTAATAAAAGATTGGGAATATTCATTAAAGGTAATATTCATTGGCTGAAGAAGGACTAGTTCAGGACGGAGTCCAGATTAAAACCAGAGGTGATTAATCACTATATTTCCAGGACCACATCAATTGCATACTCACCATTGCAATCCATTTGATATCTCTGCATTTCTCCAAGTATTGATATCTCTCAATGGGTGGCCTTGTTGTGGTGTAATAATCACAATCCCAGTACATTTTATCCCCAGATGCCAGGTCCTTGGCGTAGAGCCCAATGCCAGTAACCGCCAGGGCAGCTCCAACCACGTTCATCAACACGCTGATGCCCACCTACGATACGGGAGTAGTCAAGAGTACAGATCAACAGCTGCTTTCATAAACATGACATCTAATGTTTTGGAATATGTATAATTAAAAACCTCACCAAGCATTGACTAGGGAACCTCTCGGCCAGAATACACATGAAGCCAACTACCAGGAACTGGAGAAGGGATAGAGACAGACATAAAATCATGGAATTATATCTCTTTTTTAAGATAAATTACATGTACAGTACTTGTGCTATGCAAAAATATGGTAAATGGTAAATGTTCTGCACTTAAATAGCGCTTTTATCCAAAGCGCTTTACAATGGCCTCTCATTCACCCATTCACACACCCATTCACACACCAATGGTGGCAGCTCCCATGCAAGGTGCTAACCTGCTCATCGGAAGCAATTTGGGGTTCAGTGTCTTGCCCAAGGACACTTTGACATGTGGACAGGAAGAGCCGGGATTCGAACCGCCAACCCTATGATCATTGGATGACCCACGACTCCTGAGCCACAGCTAAACTAAGACCAAATAAGATGAGCTTTGACTTACCACACCGCCAAGCCAAAAAGGAGCCCTGGAGAATTTCAGCCAAGAAACAGGGGTTTTTATAATGACTGCTCCAAGGCCCAGGTTGAGAAGCCCTGCCATGATCTGCATGACCTATGAGGAAGGAAGGAAACATTGACATGATACAAAAGGTTTTCTATCATTTCCAAAATGACACATACAGTATGTAATGTATGGAAAAGTGTGCTCAGACCTGGTGTATTCATTCCAGTCCTAGGTACACAGCTAGACATAATAAGGCTTCCAATCTGGCAATTTATTATCCGTAGTCTAGCAGTGTAACAAATAGATGAAATAGGTCCATCAGAACAGCATGGTCGCGGGGGGGGGGGGGGGTCCATCAGAACAGAGCGGTCATGGGGGTGGGTGGGGGGGACTGTCCAGGGCAGAGGGGTGGTCACTAGTCTCTGGAGATCTCCGCCTCCGAACGTCTGGAGACATCATTGAAAATCTTCGCTAGAAAGGCACCGAAAACCGACGCTACCAATCAGAGCCACTGCCTACATCTCCAATAGGGTGAAAGACCCGCCTTACTGGAAACGATGTCCTCCAAACTGGAGTGGAGAATCAAAACAAAACAGTCACCAACTGACTCAAACCTGGAAAAATGTCTTCAATCTCTGGTTGAGCATAGCATTTAGAGACGGACTCCAACCTGGATGAATGTCTCCAGTCTCTGGTTGAGCGCAGTGCTTAGAGACTGACTCAAACCAGCTTGAGCGCAGCGCTTAGAGACTGACTCAAACCTGCTTGAGCGCAGCGCTTAGAGACTGACTCAAACCTGCTTGAGCTTAGCGCTTAGAGACTGACTCATGAGTCTACATAGTCACACACTGTACTGTAGGTACACATATATTTGTGCATGTGAAAGATACTGTATACTTAAGTTGTGATGGATGACTCACCCCCAGAGCTGACTGGGAGCTGCCCTGGATCTTCCTCAGACCCAGAGAGACAGAGCACAGTGGGCTGTAGCACAGCCTCCCCAGTATCTGACACAGTAGCGGCCATTTGCTTTTTGGGTTAGAGGCCACAGTGAACATGGTCACCCCCTCTTCCTTGATCATGGTCACTGACATCCTGACAACTCTCTCTCTGTAAAAAATATCTGGTCGAAGGAAGACAGAAATTACAGGTAAACACGATACAACAAGCCATAAACTTGAATAATAAACCTGAATGTTTGATATAATACTGCACTTGCACTTAGAGAACTGTACCTTATATATCTAAAACACCTTATGTCTTAGTTGAATGACAACCAGACTGAATCTCTTGTGGGCAGCATTAAAATGATTCTGTCCACCATTTTGATTGTGCGCTTTATGACTTTTGCTCACCTCTGTCCTCACTGAGAGCAACAGTGAGAAAGGACCGAGAGCAAACACACATGAGAAACAACTTTGCGGAAAGGTCTACAAAGAAATCTAGGTACTGTAGGTGTATAAATGTGAGTTTCTCATGAAGTTAATCAAAGGAGAATTGTCCGCCTGCGTGTAAATCCATCCTCCCCACTTCCCTCTCAATGTAAACAGTTCTTTAAACGCTTGTCCCAGAGTCATATCCCAACAAAGGGCAGAAATCCCTCATTATCTTCAAACTTCATCAGAGAAAACAAGCTGTACATAAGCGTTTTTAAATGGTCTCACCTGCTCAACACCATCAGATAGAGTTCTAGTGGTCACAATGTCAGATCCTGGTGCGTTTTTGAGGCATAGTTTTTGTTCAAGGAAGTAATTTAGGTTATGGGGATGGTCCGTTTATTTCCCGGCTGTATCTCCCCTTCTGCTTGGAGAAGAGATAAGAGCTTTAACCCTCACCTACCTGGATGATAATCACACGCTGGTTTCCTCTTACTTTCTTTATTTTAGCAAACAGAGTGTTTGACCTGCTTCATCTTATAACAAACCATTACTAGGGACAATAAAAGGTGATATAACCTATAGATAAAAGTTTACTAATAGAGGTGAAAATAACAATACAAGGTCAAAGCAATAAGTACACTACACACACACACACACAACTACGCAGGCTGAAGGCTTCTTAATTACTCCCTCTCTTTGGCTCAACCAATGGCGGCCTTATTGAGCAAGCAAGCCAAGCAGCTCAACTGTACCTGTAGGACCAGAGAGGCAGCACTGCCAGGAATCTGCCAGGAAGTTCCCTCCCCTTCGACCTACTTCCCTGTTAGAAGGTACAACCTGCTTCAAACACACACTCCACATCCAGAACCCGTCAGCCCAAGCAGGACCAGGATCTTCCCGTCAGAACAACCAGAAGCAGGTGAGATGTCTTGACTGACCCCCAGGAGACGTAGTGCCTCAGCTCCTCATCTTCAGGGACAATTAAACCCTTGCTGCTCTAGAAAACTGCTATTGTGCTTTAATGTTTCTAATAAGAAAAGCAAACATTTTGTACAAACCCATTTGCAAATACGTATAGAAATATAGAAATCTAGCACGTGTAGTTCTTTGTTTCAGACTAAATATCAGCCAAAATGTATTGAGTAGTGAATGTATACAGTATATTATGTATACCTGTAGCCTATAGTAACCAGGCCAGCCATACAATGGTGTTGTCATTTCCCAGAAGCTTTTATGTTCCATATTTCCCCTTGGGTGTCTGTCTTATGTCATTTTTATGTCATGACTCCACCCCCACGCTGAAGCCATGAAGGAGGCAGAACACGTCCATGAAGAACGAAGCGGTTCAGAGTCGTCTTATAGGACAGAGAGATCTCACTACGTTACTCTAATTCAACTGCCAGTGTCCCCTTATTGTGTGATAAGGTTGCATTATATTTTTATATCATTCCAGCTTCTGATTGTTTTCCTTTCCGTCTACTGGACCGTTGTGCTTCCCAGAGTGGTCAAGATGTCCGTGACTGTGACCAAGGCAGATGGGGTGACCGTGGTCACAATGACCACTAAGTCAGGTAGCAGTTGGCCTCCATTTTGTCATCTACTCGGTGCTCTTTGCTCCACCCCACTGTGCTTCTCCGTGTCCCAGCAACTGAGGCTGCAAGCCAGGTCCCAGGCCGTTCTGGGGGTGAGATAATGACAACCACTAAATACACATTAAATACACAGAGACGCGCGCGCACACACACCATGCACGCACGCACGCTTGCGCACACACGCAAACACACACAAACGTACAGTACACACACACACGTCCATTCACTTTGTCACATTTTTCATCTGTGTTAAGGTACAATAGATGTGTTAAGCTACTGTCTTCATTTATAGACCATGCAGATCATGGTGGGGCTGCTCAACATTGGACTTGGGGCAATCCTCCTGAGCACTGGTGGATATCGCCCCCTGCTGTTTCCGTACTGGCTGGGTGCTGTGGTAAGACAACATCCTCATCAGCTAACTAGGGATGGGACAGTTACCGGTGTCACGGTGAACCGCGGTGAAAACAGTACAACCGCTTACATTTTCATTTATCAAGATAACCGTGCATCAAAAAATAAAATAAAAAAAGATAACCGTGCATGACTACGTCACTGAAATCATACTAAATGCTGTCTGACTTTGAAAAACATGCTAAATGCTTTCTGACCCTCTTCCCCGTTCAATTTCTGAGGAAAAGCCACACAGGTAGCAGCGCGTAGGCGGAGTTTTGACTCCAGGCGAAAACAACAACACTAGCGGCATGGCCGAAAGTGAGATTTTGGCGGAGAGCGAATGGCTGAACGCACAAAGCGATCTAGGCGTGGTTACATTTCACAAAAGTGAAAGAAAAGGAGGCGAAATGCAACCTGTGCTCTAAGATATTTTCCTGCAAGGGGTAAATACAACGTCTATGTTAAAGAACTTAAATGGTGCCCATCAGATTAGAATTGGGACTTGCACTACATTTCATAGTCTCAAAGTGCGAGACAGACCAACTCCCTCGTCCTCTTCTACCACACCAGCATGCTGTGCGCAAGGCATAGCCTATAGGCTACTTTATTTAATTTATATGCAGTATAATTTATTTTTAGTTTTTTCACGTTATGCCCTGTGCATCAGTAGTGTCACAAATTAACAATAGCAATTCAGTTCTTTTAAGAATTTATAGTTGTCTTGTTTTTCCATCAAATAGTAGAAAAGTAGGGTATCGATAGTGGGACCGATAAAGACTCGAATCGTTAAGCAGTCTCAATAATGGTATCAGTATCGATAAAAATTTACGAGACCCATCCCTAACCGTGATAAAACCGTGAACCGTGATAATTTTGGTCACTATAACCGTGATATGAAAATTTCAAACCGTCCCATCCCTACAGCTAACATCTTATAATGTTTAACATTGTCACCTCAAGGCCATCAAGGTAGACTAGACTAGAAATACACAGCTGGTGACTTCCTGCCCGCTGACATTCATAGTGCAAACCAATAAACCTTTCAGATCTGTGACAGCCAATCAGGATCTCTCTGAATGAGGGTGTAAACTGGGGAGCAGGTAAAAAATGCCCCAGAAAAGTGATTACCATGCTTATCCAGTACAAGAGGGGCTTTTATAGATCTATCAATTACTGTGCGGCATTTCATCAAATCAAATTGTATTTCTACAGTATAGGAACAAACACAACACAGTCAACAGAGTTAACATATCATTTCCACCACACCAAAAGCCAACAAATTGTGGAGAAGGTAAATTGAAAACGCCCCAAAATGTGTTGGTTTTTGGTGTGTCGGAAATTATCTGTTGACTCTGTTTGTTGACTCTGCATGGTGTTCATTCCTATGCAAATAAAGTTACTTGGATTAGCCTAAATGACGTACAATACATGATAGATCTGTTGGTTGTAATGCAACCAACAATGTATAACATGTCCAAACCTAACAAATAATGTCTACTGTCATTGTTTTTATTTATTTATTGTTATTTAACTGACGTTTAAATTTTGTCCTAGTTCATTGCGGTTGGGATCATGTGTGTTCTAGCTGGGAGGTTTCCCAGTCCCTGCTTGGTGAGAAGCTAACGCACATTTGATTGTCATTGTACTGTATACTGCACACAGCATGCTATGTTATAACAGTGTTATAAGCATAGTCTACTCAACCACATGAGTTGGGGTGATTCCCTAGCCTGGCTTCAACAGACACAATTCCCCAAAATGTGAGACAAAGAGTCTGGAACTGCTGAGTTTATTTTCGATTTCCAAGGGGCATTATAAACAGGTGTAGATTAAAATGCCTCAGGACACAATTGGATAGAACTACAACCAATCAGCAATGAAACGTGGGTTAGTCATCAAATCATCGTATCTAGTGGATACTAGCCTCGCGTCACCAGTCTCTCCTCAGGGAGTATTTACTTCACTGCCTTAAGCCCGCCCCTTCTTCCGGCTCGAGCCTGTAGAGCCCGCCTCCTACTTCCGCTTGCTTTATTTTTCCTTAACCGGTAGTTCTCCTCACATCTTCGTTTACAATTTTCGTTGGTGTTATGCCTGGTGATGCCATCGCGAATGTTATCTACTCGAAACTTCACCATGTGCAGCCTACAGTAAAAAACATTACAACAACTGTTCTTCTTCCGGTCCAGACCGGATGATTATGCGATGCGTCATCGCGCTTCTGCTCTAGACCGGCGAACAACTGCGAACGAGACAGGCCTCAGACCAAGTGGATACAGTCGCTGTATCAAACCCGCCCCATGTTAGATTAACAGTTCTGATTGGCCCGTCAAATATCTGGCGGCTGGAAATCAGTCTGAATGAGAACGTGACCAGACTGATCTGTGGAGAGAAACAGAATGGGAACGTGATCAGGATGGCGAAGCCAGGCACATTTGAGTTGAGCCAAACTGTACTCTGACTGATTTACTATTCTCAGGATATTCTAAAAGGTTGTTTATTTAAGCAGCTGTTGATCTGTGCTCTGCTCTTGTGTCGTAGGTGGGGCTCAGTGTGATAGTGAACATATCTGGCGCTGCCCTGGCCATTACTGCCATCGTGCTCTACTCCTTCGACCTGGCAGACGTCTTCTTCTATCCGCTGTGTCCGTATGGTTACTATTCAGATGTTGACAACTACAATGGTTATGGTTACGGCAGGCAAAGCTACGGGTATGATCCAACACCTAGTGCGCAGGAGAAACTCAGGCTGCAGTACGCGAGGATGTGCAAGGATATCGAGCAGATTGTTGTGGTGAGTTCACTTTAGAAAGCATCATATTCTGTATACGTCAGCTGTGTACTGCAGTAGTTGCCAACTCTTTGCACCTGCTGGTCCAGACATTTCTTCCACAAAACAACAGCATTATTGGCACCTCTGGTAAAAAGAAGTTTGTTATTACAGTGAGTGTACACATGTAGACATATACAGGCAGTGCTGCAGGATGTTTCAAACCTTTATTTATACTCGTAAAGCACTGAGTTTTCCCTCATTTACAGTGTTGACGAGTTATGTATGGATGTATGCCAAAGCCAACACTCTTGCACCAAGGTTTGGCACGTGTTCAGCTGGAGTGGTCACTGTTCAGAGCATTCTGTACTCTGCTCTATACTGCCCTCCTGTGGTCGTGCTCTAAAAAAGCTGGTATCCAGAGGCTTCAAGTAGCTTATAATGATGCAATGACACTACTCCTTAAAAGACCCAGGTGGTGTAGTGCGAGGGAAATGCTTGTTACTGAGTCTGCACTTTTCATGCAGTTTTAAGAAATGTGATGTTTAAATGCATGCAACGTCTGGATGAGTCAGATAACAGCATTGTAGTGTCTGTCTGACCCTGAGATGAGCTGTTCTTGATACACATCCAGGCTTAGGGAGCACTGGCTGAAGAGCCTGTATGTTTGAATATAATTGTTACAATTTCCTTGTCTTGTGTCTTCTTTATGTTCTTTTCATTGACCCGAGTCTGTCAATAAAGCTTTCATTCATTCATTACAAAGCAGGCCTGGTAACTTGTAGACTCACGTTATGCATCCAAGCTTTAATATTGTGTGTGTGTTGTTGTTGTCCCATCAGATGTTGCTGAAAGCCCTGGACATAGTGCTGCTCATCCTGGCCGTCCTGCAGCTCTGTCTGACCATCAGCTCTGCTGTCATGAGCCTCAAGGCTCTTTGTTGCAAGAACAAACAGGAGGGGACAGAGGTATGAACAGAGTTCGACAATATAACAGCCTTATAAACAGCTGCACAATTATAGTGTAACAGGCTAAAGATACCTGTATAGTGGGGACGAGTCTTCCACACCCACCAGGCGGTTGGAGCGCAGATAATCTTGTTCCGACGTGCCCCAACACTTGGTGTCGCTTTCCTAAGCGTGGGATATGAGTGAGCTCGATGGGGCCTTAGGATTTGAGTACCTAGGGATATTGAGGTCTATACTGGACTCCCTGTTTTGTAGCACTGTCCACCTGTAGCCTATCCCCATGAACCCCACTCAGCTTTGTAGGTGACACCCCCCCACACCTAGTGAATATGAACACTGACGTTTCTATTGAGGTATACCCTCCACTGGGACTCACTGTATTCGGTACTCCTAGGTATTCACTCTTTTAGCACTCTTATGTTCAGCCTACGTAGGATAATGCATACCCAATGAAAAAAAACACTGTAATCATGAACATAAAACACTCCACATCGTATGTATAATGATAATTATTATTACTAGTAATTACCAAGCCAGTTTTACTTTAGTACAATTTAACAACAACAATAAATATAACTAGAAAGTACATTTCCTGGAGAAAATGTGAGGTGGGCTAGCTGCTGCAGTTGTATGTAACAGCTACTGCTAGAACTACTACGGACCAGGCAATCTCCATGCACCCACCGGCGAAGACCGTGCGTCTCTAGCCCAATCAGGGGCTGAGTTGTGGGGTCTGTGGTGTGGACAGTGGCATGGTGGTGAGACTCCGCCCCCTCAGGTCAGAGCTGGTCGAGGACAGTGCATTCCTCTCCAGGCCACCTACCCGCCCGCACCGGTGAAGACCATGTGTCTCTAGCCCACTCAGGGGCTGAGTTGTGGGGCCATGGCGTGGATAGTGGCGTGGGGGTGAGACTTCGCCCCCTCAGGTCAGAGCCAGTCAGGGACGGTGTAGCCCTCTCCGGGCCACCTACCTGACTCAACCGGTGAAGACCGTGTGTCTCTAGCCTACTCAGGGGCTGAGTTGTGGGGCCCATGGCGTGGATAGTGGCGTGCTGGTTAGGCCCCGCCCCCTTGGGTCACAGCTAGTCGGGGACAGTACAGTGACCTCTGGGCAATTTCAATGCATCCACCAATGAAGACTGTGTCTCTAGCCCACTCAGGGGTTGAGTTGTGGGGCCCGTGGCATGGATAGTGGCGAGGTGATGAGACTCCACCCCCTCAGGTCAGAGCCAGTCAGGGACAGTGTACCCCTCTCCGGGCCACCTACCTGACTCCACCATGAAGACCTCCGGGCAGTCTCCTTGCACCCACTGGTGAAGACTGTGTGTCTCTAGCTCAATCAGGGGCTGAGTTGTGGGGTCTGTGGCGTGGTGGCGAGACCACCACGCCACCACGAAGAGAAAAAAAGAAAGAGAAAGAAAGAGAAAGAAAGAAAGAAAGAAAGAAAGAAAGAAGGAAGGAAGGATGGAAGGAAGGATGGAAGGAAGGAAGGATGGAAGGAAGGATGGAAGGAAGGAAGCAAGGATGGAAGGAAGGAAGGATGGATGGAAGGACGGATGGAAGGAAGGAAGGATGGATGGATGAAAGAAAGAAAGCAGGATGGATGGAAGAAAGAAATAAAGAAAGAAGGATGGATGGATGGATGGATGGATGAAAGAAAGAAAGAAAGAAAGAAAGAAAGAAAGAAAGAAAGAAAGAAAGAAAGGAGGATGGATGGATGGATGGATGGATGGATGGATGGATGGATGGATGAAAGAAAGATAGAAAGATGGATGGATGGATGGATGGATGAAAGAAAGAAAGAAAGAAAGAAAGAAAGGAGGATGGATGGATGAATGGATGGATGGATGGATGGATGGATGGATGAAAGAAAGAAAGAAAGAAAGAAAGAAAGAAAGAAAGAAAGAAAGAAAGGGAAGGAAGGAAAGGAAGGAAAGAAGGAAGGCTGGAAGGAAGGAAGGAAGGATGGAAGGATGGATGGAAGGAAGGAAGGAAGGAAGGAAAGAAAGAAAGGAAGGAAGGAAAGATGGAAGGATGGAAGGATGGATGGAAGGAAAGGAAGGAAGGATGGAAGGAAGGATGGAAGGAAGGAAGGAAGGAAGGAAGGAAAGAAGGAAGGAAGGATGGAAGGAAGGAAAGGAAGAAAGGAAGGAAAGAAGGAAGGAAGGAAAGCAAGGAAAGAGAAATAAAGCAAGAAGGAAGGAAGGAAGGAATGGAAGGAAGGATGGAATGAAGGAAAGAAGGAAAGAAGGAAGGAAGGAAGGAAGGAAAGGAAGGATGGAAGGAAGGAAAGATGGAAGGAAGGAAGGAAAGGAAGGATGGAAGGAAGGAAAGAAGGAAGGAAGGGAAGGAAGGATGGAAGGAAGGATGGAAGGAAGGAAAGGAAGGAAAGGAAGGATGGAAGGAAGGAAGGAAAGAAAGAAGGAAGGATGGAAGTAAGGCAAGGAAGGATGGAAGGAAGGATGGAAGGAAGGAAGGGAAAGGAATGAAGGATCGAAGGAAAGGAAGAAAGAAGGAAGGAAGGAAGGATGGATGGAAGGATGGATGGATGGAAGGAAGGAAAGAAAGGAGGAAGGAAGGATGGAAGGAAAGAAAGAAAGAAGGATGGAAGGGAAGGAAGGAAGGATAGATGGATGGAAGGAAGGATGGAAGGAAGGAAGGAAAGAAAGAAGGAAGGAAGGATGGAAGGAAGGGGAGGATGGAAGGATGGAAGAAAGGATGGAAGGAAGGAAGGAAGGAAAGAAGGAAGGATGGAAGGAAGGGAAGGATGGAAGGAAGGATGGAAGGATGGAAGGATGGAAGGAAGGAAGGAAAGAAAGAAGGAAGGGAAGGAAGGATGGAAGGAAGGAAAGAAAGAAGGAAGGGAAGGATAGAAGGAAGGAAGGATGGAAGGAAGGAAAGGAAGGAAAGGAAGGAAAGGAAGGAAGGAAGGAAGGAAAGAAGGAAGGATGGAAGTAAGGGAAGGATGGAAGGAAGGATGGAAGGAAGGAAGGAATGAAGGATCGAAGGAAAGGAAGAAAGAAGGAAGGGAAGGAAGGATGGATGGAAGGATGGATGGAAGATAGGAAAGAAAGGAGGAAGGAAGGAAAGAAAGGAGGAAGGAAGGATGGAAGGAAGGAAGGAAAGAAAGAAGGATGGAAGGAAGGGAAGGAAGGAAGGATGGATGGAAGGAAGGAAGGATGGATGGAAGGACGGATGGAAGGAAGGGAAGGAAAGGAAGGAAAGGAAAGGAAGGAAAGGAAGGAAGGATGGAAGGAAGGAAAGGAAGGAAAGGAAGGAAAGGAAGGAAGGAAGGAAGGAAAGAAGGAAGGATGGAAGTAAGGGAAGGATGGAAGGAAGGATGGAAGGAAGGAAGGAATGAAGGATCGAAGGAAAGGAAGAAAGAAGGAAGGGAAGGAAGGAAGGATGGATGGAAGGATGGATGGAAGATAGGAAAGAAAGGAGGAAGGAAGGAAAGAAAGGAGGAAGGAAGGATGGAAGGAAGGAAGGAAAGAAAGAAGGATGGAAGGAAGGGAAGGAAGGATGGATGGAAGGAAGGAAGGATGGATGGAAGGACGGATGGAAGGAAGGAAGGATGGATGGATGAAAGAAAGAAAGCAGGATGGATGGAAGAAAGAAATAAAGAAAGAAGGATGGATGGATGGATGGATGGATGAAAGAAAGAAAGAAAGAAAGAAAGAAAGAAAGGAGGATGGATGGATGGATGGATGGATGGATGGATGGATGAAAGAAAGAAAGAAAGATAGAAAGATGGATGGATGGATGGATGGATGGATGGATGGATGGATGAAAGAAAGAAAGAAAGAAAGAAAGGAGGATGGATGAATGGATGGATGGATGGATGGATGGATGGATGAAAGAAAGAAAGAAAGAAAGAAAGAAAGAAAGAAAGAAAGAAAGAAAGAAAGAAAGAAAGAAAGAAAGAAAGAAAGGAAAGGAAGGAAAGAAGGAAGGCTGGAAGGAAGGAAGGAAGGATGGATGGATGGATGGAAGGAAGGAAGGAAGGAAGGAAAGAAAGAAAGGAAGGAAGGAAAGATGGAAGGATGGAAGGATGGAAGGATGGAAAGGAAGGAAGGAAGGATGGAAGGAAGGAAGGAAAGCAAGGAAAGAAAGAAATAAAGCAAGAAGGAAGGAAGGAAGGAATGGAAGGAAGGATGGAAGGATGGAATGAAGGAAAGAAGGAAAGAAGGAAGGAAGGAAGGAAGGAAGGAAGGAAAGGAAGGATGGAAGGAAAGATGGAAGGAAGGAAGGAAAGGAAGGATGGAAGTAAGGAAAGAAGGAATGAAGGAAGGAAGGAAGGGAAGGAAGGAAGGATGGAAGGAAGGATGGAAGGAAAGGAAGGAAAGGAAGGAAGGATGGAAGGAAGGAAGGAAAGAAAGAAGGAAGGATGGAAGTAAGGCAAGGAAGGATGGAAGGAAGGATGGAAGGAAGGAAGGAAAGGAAAGGAATGAAGGATCGAAGGAAAGGAAGAAAGAAGGAAGGGAAGGAAGGATGGATGGAAGGATGGATGGAAGGAAGGAAAGAAAGGAGGAAGGAAGGAAAGAAAGGAGGAAGGAAGGATGGAAGGAAGGAAAGAAAGAAGGATGGAAGGGAAGGAAGGATAGATGGATGGAAGGAAGGATGGAAGGAAAGAAAGAAGGAAGGAAGGATGGAAGGAAGGGGAGGATGGAAGGATGGAAGAAAGGATGGAAGGAAGGAAGGAAGGAAGGAAGGAAAGAAGGAAGGATGGAAGGAAGGGAAGGATGGAAGGAAGGAAGGATGGAAGGATGGAAGGAAGGAAGGAAAGAAAGAAGGAAGGGAAGGAAGGATGGAAGGAAGGAAAGAAAGAAGGAAGGGAAGGATAGAAGGAAGGAAGGATGGAAGGAAGGATGGAAGGAAAGGAAGGAAAGGAAGGAAGGATGGAAGGAAGGAAAGAAGGAAGGATGGAAGGAAGGGAAGGATGGAAGGAAGGATGGAAGGAAGGAAGGAAAGGAAAGGAATGAAGGATCGAAGGAAAGGAAGAAAGAAGGAAGGGAAGGAAGGAAGGATGGATGGAAGATAGGAAAGAAAGGAGGAAGGAAGGAAAGAAAGGAGGAAGGAAGGATGGAAGGAAGGAAGGAAAGAAGGATGGAAGGAAGGGAAGGAAGGATGGATGGATGGAAGGAAGGAAGGAAGGAAGGATGGATGGAAGGACGGATGGAAGGAAGGGTGGATGGATGAAAGAAAGAAAGCAGGATGGATGGAAGAAAGAAATAAAGAAAGAAGGATGGATGGATGGATGAAAGAAAGAAAGAAAGAAAGAAAGAAAAGAAAGAAAGAAAGGAGGATGGATGGATGGATGGATGGATGAAAGAAAGAAAGAAAGAAAGAAAGAAAGAAGGATGGATGGATGGATGGATGGATGGATGGATGGATGGATGGATGAAAGAAAGAAAGAAAGAAAGAAAGAAAGAAAGAAAGGGAAGGAAGGAAAGGAAGGAAAGAAGGAAGGCTGGAAGGAAGGATGGAAGGATGGATGGAAGGAAGGAAGGAAGGAAGGAAGGAAGGAAGGAAAGAAAGAAAGAAAGAAAGGAAGGAAGGATGGAAGGATGGATGGAAGGAAAGGAAGGAAGGAAGGATGTAAGGAAGGATGGAAGGAAGGAAGGAAGGAAGGAAAGAAGGAAGGAAGGATGGAAGGAAGGAAAGGAAGAAAGGAAGGAAAGAAGGAAGGAAGGAAGGAAAGCAAGGAAAGAAAGAAAGAAAGCAAGAAGGAAGGAAGGAAGGAATGGAAGGAAGGATGGAAGGATGGAAGGAAGGAAAGAAGGAAGGAAGGAAGGAAAGGAAGGATGGAAGGAAGGAAAGATGGAAGGAAGGAAGGAAAGGAAGGATGGAAGGAAGGAAAGAAAGAAGGAATGAAGGAAGGAAGGGAAGGAAGGAAGGAAGGAAGGATGGAAGGAAGGATGGAATGAAGGAAAGGAAGGAAAGGAAGGAAGGAAGGATGGAAGGAAGGAAGGAAGGAAAGAAAGAAGGAAGGATGGAAGTAAGGCAAGGAAGGATGGAAGGAAGGATGGAAGGAAGGAAGGAAAGGAAAGGAATGAAGGATCGAAGGAAAGGAAGAAAGAAGGAAGGGAAGGAAGGAAGGAAGGATGGATGGAAGGAAGGAAAGAAAGGAGGAAGGAAGGAAAGAAAGGAGGAAGGAAGGATGGAAGGAAGGAAAGAAAGAAGGATGGAAGGGAAGGAAGGAAGGAAGGAAGGATAGATGGATGGAAGGAAGGATGGAAGGAAGGAAGGAAAGAAAGAAGGAAGGAAGGATGGAAGGAAGGGGAGGATGGAAGGATGGAAGAAAGGATGGAAGGAAGGAAGGAAGGAAAGAAGGAAGGATGGAAGGAAGGGAAGGATGGAAGGAAGGAAGGAAGGATGGAAGGATGGAAGGAAGGAAGGAAAGAAAGAAGGAAGGGAAGGAAGGATGGAAGGAAAGAAAGAAAGAAGGAAGGGAAGGATAGAAGGAAGGATGGAAGGAAGGATGGAAGGAAGGAAAGGAAGGAAAGGAAGGAAAGGAAAGGAAAGGAAAGGAAGGAAGGAAGGAAGGATGGAAGGAAGGAAGGAAGGAAGGAAAGAAGGAAGGATGGAAGTAAGGGAAGGATGGAAGGAAGGATGGAAGGAAGGAAGGAAGGAAAGGAATGAAGGATCGAAGGAAAGGAAGAAAGAAGGAAGGGAAGGAAGGATGGATGGATGGAAGGATGGAAGATAGGAAAGAAAGGAGGAAGGAAGGAAAGAAAGGAGGAAGGAAGGATGGAAGGAAGGAAGGAAAGGAAAGAAAGAAGGATGGAAGGAAGGAAGGGAAGGAAGGAAGGAAGGAAGGAAGGAAGGAAGGAAGGAAAGAAAGAAGGAAGGATGGAAGGAAGGGAAGGAAGGATGGAAGGAAGGATGGAAGGAAGGAAAGAAGGAAGGAAGGAAGGAAGGAAGGATGGAAGGAAGGGAAGGATGGAAGGAAGGATGGAAGGAAGGAAGGATGGAAGGAAAGAAAGAAAGAAGGAAGGGAAGGAAGGATGGAAGGAAGGAAAGAAAGCAAGAAGGAAGGAAGGAATGGAAGGAAGGAAGGATGGAAGGAAGGAAGGAAGGATGGAAGGATGGAAGGAAAGAAGGAAGGAAGGAAGGAATGAATATGAATGCTACCACAGTAGTCAATAAAGGGTGCCTGTACAGAGAGCATGCACGTGTCCCCAAATTCAAATCCCAACTGACACTGAGCATCCTCTCATTCACTTCAATGGAAAGGCATGTTGGCTTCAGACAGCTCTCTCTCAAAAAGTATAAAGGTCACAGCCTAGATTTTGACACCGTATGAATCCTGAGAAAATGCTGAACATTTTAGGCTATTATATGTCCGTGTAGCTTAAAAACTGTAGGCATGGCGACGAGTTAGAAAAAGAGTAAAAATGCAAAATTAGCAGCTCAAAAGCTAGAGTGCGTTGCCATACGTTTCAATGAGGAGCGCAGTTGCCGAACAAATTGTCATACAGCGAAAACTATAAGTCACACTGCTTAGATACTTACATTGTACGAATCAGCAGAGTTGTGTGAATGTTTTGATGTATAATATGTGTGTGAGCTTTCAAAACTGTAGGAGTGCCAGCAGTTTACAAAATGTGTGAATATTTTCAAAGCAACTGCTGCCACCACTCTAAAAACATAAAATTTCTGAACATTCCAAAAGCATTTCAAGCAGTTTCAATAGGACAAAAAAATGTTTTAAAAGTTAAATTTCTTAAAAACTATAACAAATATCAAAAATCTGAATGGATCCGTTCAAGAGCTGAACGTCATGAACATTTTAAAGTTTGAATGAAGTTTCTAGCACAAAGTATGAAGAACTAGTTAACGTCCAAAAAAGCGGGGAGAATAATAATAAAGAAAGAAAGAAATAGTGGGAATATCACAAGTTGGGCTAGCTTCTGCAAGCTAGCCCACCTAATAATCATTCACCTACTGGAGCCCTTTTCAGCTCTCAGCCTGAAATTCAAAAAAAAAAAAAGGTCCCTTGGACACATCAAATATAAACGGTCTCTCAGAGCACACAGAGAGAACCCCACATAATTATCACACACTTCAATGTTTCAAATACTCCAATCAATCAGTAACTGAACATATTCTAGACACCTCTGCACATTTGGTAGTATCAAATCATATAATAATTGAACGTGGGCCCACACCTCTATAAACTAAGCCGACATACTAGTAACACCCCCAAAACCCTGCTGCAGCGCTGAGACGAAGCTAGGGAACGTAGTGGCCCCAAAGCGAATGGCCCCTTCACTCTGACAGAGCAAAATAATAAGAACTGTAGCTCCCACACGCAATCCCCAGAACTGTCACCTGATCTCCGGGCAGCTTGGATGGAAGTCGGCTGGTGACCAGTCCCCGATGGGAGAAGAAGCACCTCTCGAGTTCTTCTTTGTTCCTGCCGACTCTGCTGGTCACCAGGCCGACGCCCAACTAGCTCTCCTTAGAGCCAGTCCTCCCCAAAGGGAAAAATCACAGCAGTGTTCTAGATGACACTTCTGGTGTCTACAATAGCACCCGTTTATTCCAGTGGCTATACATGTGTGTAATGCAGAAGTTATTCTTCATTCCTCTCAATCATATCCTCCTCTTGTATCTCCTACCCTAAACATCTATCAATAGATAGATGCCGGGGTCGTATCCCAGGGCAGTCTCACTAATTTTCGCTCCCGAGGATACGAATATTAATCTATTGAATCGCTCTCCACTGAACGATTTCCTTAGCATTTTCGTATAACCCTAACCCATCCGGGGACCAGGCCCGGCAGGGCTGTCGTTTTTCGGGAGGCAGTCGTTTCCCCGGGCGGTTCCCCGGTGGGGCAGTCGGCGTTCCATAGAAATAAATGGGCTAACGTTTTGTCCAGTCCAGAGCGAAATTAGTTTCATCCAGTCCAGAGCGAAATTGTTATGAAATTTGCTCTATGTAGAGCGATTCAATAGATTAAATACATTTAGTTTTTGCTGGAACAAAAAGTTGTGACACTAAAAGTCGTCCGCTGAATCAGTGCAAGAAACCACAACCCTGGTTTAGACAGGTGTTAGCAGAAACTACCCCTTTTCGCAGAAGTTGCCTACCCTGTCTAGTTTCGTCCTGTGTCACTTCATAGAACTCTGTTTTTCTGCGGGACAGAGTCTCACCTAACCTGAGATTATCCAGGTGGAGATTTTCCATTACAATGAAGTCCTCTTGCAGCCACTTCTAAACGTGACGTGTGTCCGTTCGTAGCATGAGGAGCAGCCAGTACCGCTTCACACCAGCAGACGGCAGTAGAGTAAATATCTCCACATTCTGTAAACTGCCGCCATCTTACAGTTGTAGCAGTTCATAAACAGATACATCAAAATGTTCCGCTTTTTGTTCAGTCGGTTCACTTGGATAGTCAACCGAATCACGTGTTCAGTCGGTTTACAAATTGGATAAATGTGATATAAGTATTGAATTTTGCTTGTGTTCAGGGAGTCCTGGGTGTGGAGTGCTACCAGCCCCTGCTAGAGGAGGTCACCACCACTAAGCCTGCAGCTGTGTTCCAGGAAGTCCCAGGTGTGGAGTGCTACCAGCCCGTGCTAGAAGAGGTCACCACCACTAACCCTGCAGCTTAAGAGAACTCTGATATGCTCTAACTGTTCAAGTTGTAGTATTGGACATGCTGTTGCTATTCCTCTCTTTGCTTCTTCTCTTAGATTCATTTTATATCCAGATAGACTGGTGGTAGGTTATAGAGCTGGGTCAATTACTATTTGCAAATACTGATTTATCCTTCCCAGTGATATGTAAGCAATTGACCAGTCCCATGAGTCAAACCTGTGAACCAATTACTATTAAATACTTTAAAGTCATCTGTGTAATTGACCCAAGTTCAGATACGATATAAGGATTGAGATCTGTTCATTAACAACAACAGGGCAGCTACATATTCTCACTGTTTTTACTCAAGGCAACTTTAATTCTGTCATTCCTCATCTCAGTTCAACAAAATGCATGCATAAAGACATGAGTTCTACAGTACATCTTTGTTGTTGTTTATTTGTGAGTGAACACCAGGAATGCAGCAGAGCCAGACAGTATGGCAGGACAAGTCCTGTGGCACAGATGTTCACAGGGATATTCAGCTGGTCTCTGGCCCAATCTGTCAGACCCCATGTTTCAAGGGTCCGTCATCATCCCCTTACCCAAGAAACTGAGACAAGCCTGCCTTAATGACTATCACGCAGTAGCGCTCACCTCTGTGGTGATGAAAAGCTTTGAGAGGCTGATCAAGGACTACATCTGCTCCCAACTGCACACTGGATCGACACTGCACACTAAACCCTCTACAGTTCAACTATTGGTGGACTACGCCTGGCGTGCGGAGTGGGAGGCAAACACCTCCAGACTCCATGATTTTATCCTGGCCGCCAGTCGTTCCCCTACCGGGATGGACTTACCCAGACCAGCGTGGGTTAGGCTTAATCGTCTCCAGACCGGCGTCGGACGCTTCCACTCATTGATGCACAGATGAGGCTTGGCATCCTGCATGCGAGTGTGGCATCGAGGAACAAACCGCAGATCACGTCATCTAGGACTGTCCGATATATCGGACACCCAACGGAATACGTGGCCCGACGGTCGTGAATGACGAAACGGCTGTGCCTGTTTATATAGCCTGGGTGACCCCCCCCCCCCCAGGCTTGGGGTGGTAAAAGGATAGTCCCTCGTCCCCGAGCCTGGGGGGAGAGGACGATCCAACCAACCTACCAAAACGATGAAGAAGTGACTATAGTTCACCTTTCAACTTTCCGTTTCTGAGACAGTAGTTAAATACATGATAGAGCAAGTCATTCATAAAGGCTAATCGCTTAGCTAAATGAACCTATGGAGAAGTGAGCATGAAGGCTAATTGCTAAGCTAAATGAACCTATGGGGAAGTGAGCATTAAGGCTAATCGCTAAGCTAAATGAACCTATGGACAACTGTGCAGAATGGACATTTTAGAGCAGCACGAGGACGAAGGGGAGGATGACGAAGAAGAGGAGATAAATCATGAATACAAATACTACTAAATTGTACGGGTGTGCCCGAAAACAGATATGTTATTCAGAAAGGCATAGATAATGCCTTGGAAAGAGATATTTTTTCTATCCGAAGTTACTCATTATTTGGAGGGAAAAAAACAAGCGCGTCATCCACATAAGCATGTTGTTGATGAGTGAATCAGAGGAGACACCACGCTAATCTGATGAGACCACTGGCAATGTCTACAGCGAGGCGGTAAGAGAGGACACATTTTCACTCACCCATTGATGGATAAAGTTGGAAGGTCAAGCAGCAAGTTTTTTAATTCAGCTAATGTTGGCTGGTCATTCCGTTTTGGTAGGTATGGATTTGAAGGACGTTCCACTGGCCGACTTTATATCCATTGAAGTAACGTTATAGGGAAAAATAACGTAACGTTATTGTCAACTAGACAATAACTTCAAAAAATCGGCTACACTCAGTCTGATATGAAATGTGGCTTGTGGATGTTTACTACATGGTACTGCTGCCTGCATTGTCGTAGTAGCCTACAGATTATAAGTTTTAAAACAGTGTTGCACATTTAGCTTCGCACTTCATTCATGTCCAAACTCTGTTTTGCTCGTGTCATGTTGTCTTGACTCTGAAAGCAAATTTGCTAGTCATGTGACAGCTGGCATCTGAAGTGGTGGCACAGCGCCATCAACTAGGAAGGTATATTTGGTGCAAAATAGCTGAGCACCTGTAACAGTGAATTTGTACTTGTAGAAAATAGCCACACATGTGTAACAGTAAATTTGTACTTGTAGAAAATAGCCACACATGTGTAATAGTAAATTTGTACTTGTAGAAAATAGCCACACATAGTAAATTCGTAGTCACAGAGGAAACGGTGCACACCTGTAGAATATTTTCTCACAAATAAAAATACTGCGCAATACACGTCATCAACTACAACTGCTTGAATCTGCTGCTACAAGTCACAAATCGCAAGTTCTGTGCGGCTGTGACTTTTGCTCCTAACCTTGCGATACATATGGTGCAAAACTAACTTGTACACTTGTAAGCTCGTTGTTGAAAGAGTAGAGGTGGTGGGCGGATTGAGTGCAGTGCTTGACCAATCACAAGAGAGGATTTTCGAGAAGCTTTTCGCAGAGAAAAGAGAGATCAGCCTACTCCAACAGCCCTGTCCTGAACGTTAACGGCCATGGTAGCTATGTTTTCTGATATATCAGCCACCATTTTACTTTTATTAACAGTTTAAATGTGCATGCTGGTCAGGTAGGCTCATCACTGTTTTTTTGTGAAGTTTATCTCCAGGCTCATGTCATGATTTTTTGGGTCTTAAGGCCAATTCTAACTAATAGCAAGTAAAGGTGAATAATGAACCATAAAAAAGTTATCTAAAGCTCTTTAAGTTATCATAAAAAAGTAAGTTAATGAGCTTTAAAATCATTAACCAATTGAAGAACATTTAACAGCTCATTAATAACTCATTAACTAACAGTTTCTGGATGATCTATTGACTATTTATAAGGGATAATACACCTTTCCGACCAGTCAATCACGCTGAGAATAATAACTAATAAGGTTGCCTGATTTCTGAAGACCACTTCTCTGATGTCCCACAGTCAAAACTTGTTCCACGTTGCGTGTTCATAGATTAGACATTAGTTGGAAGAAAATGGTTCTGCTGTATCATAATGTTATGAGAAAACAAGCTGTACGATACTCCACACCTCCCTAGTGGCATTTGGCAAATAACATACAGCAACATTGTCAGGAATCCCTGAGAGAATCATCAGGTATGTACTGTTCACTGGACATTTTATTAACTTGCTCCAAAGCTTGTGGACCATAGTGTAAGGGGACTGGTTGGCTAGCTGACCAGAACGCAGGACCACAGACGGACAGTTGCAAGCCCAGCGGGCAGTTTAATATGAAAAGCGGAGGTACAGAGGGGCAAGGCAAAAGAGTTGTCAAATTCAGGCAGGGGTCAATCGATCAACAAACAATGTCCAGAAAATATAATCCAAGCCGTGGTCGAGGTCCGAAGAGAATGGGTCGGGAAGCCGTGTGTCAATCCAGGAAACAAGCAGCAAACAAAACCAGAATCTGGAGGAGGAGTGGAGAGTTGAATGAGTCACGGGGAAAAAAACTATAACAACTGCTAGCATGGAGACTACAGAAGACATTACTTGCCACAACGAATCTTATGGAAGAACTGGCGACGAACGTTGGGAAGACCGGATTCTTATAGGGGAGGTGATTGTATGAGTGGTGGCAGCTGGTGAGCCTCGCCCTCAGAGCTGGTTAGCAGAACCGTGTTCAGGTGTGCGGGGGTGATCACGTCGGAGGGCTGAAGTGGAAGGCTGTGGCGCGTGCGCCGCGGGAACGGTGGTGGGAGCTGGAGAGCGCCCAGGCGGAGGCGGAGCCGTAACACATAGAAACAGAAACTAGGGGGGGAAGGGGGGCAGAACTTCGTCTGAATAGGAAAGGTCTATTGTAAATCACTACCTGACTATTAACGAACATTTAACACATAATGTATAACTCGTTAACGAACAGTTTGAGAATGATCGTTAGTGATCTCATGATTCGATTCGATTTTCGAATTCTTAGGGTCACGATTCGATTTAAAATCGATTATCACCGATTCAATTCGATTTTTGATTAGATTCGATTTCCGATTTGATGATTGATGACATTTTCACCATTTGACTGCACTAACTGGTGGCTGGACTCGGTTGACCTATGACATTTGGACACTCACAAAGTACTATTATAACACTTCAGATTGAATTCACCAGTAGCCTACCACAGGGTTCTCCTCCCAAGGACCAACACAATCACACAACCTTGTCAAATGAGGACGAGAAATACAACAGAATAGAATAAAAGAAACATACTTTATTACCTTACAATTGCAGCAAAGGGACGGTTACACAGAGACACAAGGGGTATCTGTGCAAGCGCGCCGACTAGTGTCGGAACGTTCTGTATATACTATTCCACACCATACATTGGCGCGTGACTACATGTGTGAGTACCTGATTGGTTGAAACCTTTATCTAATGCTTGTCCTATGAGCTAACTACTTTCGTTTTCCATTCAGCCGATGTGATTAGGGTGTTCTCTGTTAGTTACATCTTACTGCAACACAGACAGGCTTTTCATTGTGAGGTTGTGTGTCCTTGGCAGTCAACTTATCTGCTACTGGAACACAGATAATAACAACTTTTCATGCGTACGATGTGTTCTGGAAAAGTACAAAGTGTACAGCAGTATTGAAGCTTAACTAGGCCTAAATAGACAGGCCTTGTATTAAACAACTATAATAGCACTTAATCAAAAATACCTTTCACATTTCCCCCCTTTGATCCATACTATGGATCACTCTACTGTTAACATTACTGGTGAATGATGCTAAGCTAAGCTATCAGAATGGGGAATAACAGAGTACTTGAAGACACATCTAAATAGCCCAGTGACTTTAAAACAGAGTATAAAACATAATAGAACATAGTTACTGTACTGTAACTAGTACAATCATAAAACAACAGTTTAAAATGTCAGGAATGGCATGAGTCTTTAATAGTGAAATTTACAACAGTAATATTGCTTTTGGGTTGACCCTATTGGTCAGTTGCTCAGCTTCTTGGTGGTTTGGTCTTCAGGACTCCAAGAGTCCTCTCCGGTGCTCAACCTTTAGGTGACTGCCAGCTGGTCTGTCACTGTAGGGAGGTGTTTGTAGCTCGACTAGCAGGGGCCACGGCTCTCGTGTCTACCCGAGTTAGGAGGTCCCCGTGTGGGGTGTATGTCAGTTATCAGTGTCTGGAGGTGTATGTGTGTGTTCAGATCTTGCCTGTTACTGGAGGATCACTCCAGGGTAGCCTCATGGTATTTCTGGAGGTCCCAAGCCTTCTGCTGGGCTGGGGACAGGGAGGCTTCTTCATCCTGCAGCAGGACCATCTCGGTGGCGTCTGCTCCCAGGGTGGCTCGGGTTGCTTGCAGATAGGGATGCCACAGAACACTAGTATTCCAATTAGAACCAGGACACTCACGATCATGGAGACTGCTTTCCCCGCCCAGCCAGAGAAGAACTTGGTCAGCCAATGCAGATCTCCTCCGGTGGGGGCGGTCTGGCTCAATACTTGTTCAATCATGGTGGCGCTATGTTTGAGATAGTTAGTGACATTGTCTTTGGCGTCTGGGATAAAGAAACAACAACTTATGCCTAACATTTTGCATACTCCACCTTCCCTGGCGGTGCTTATGTCCATTCATATTGGGCTAGGTGGGCGGGTGGCTTTCGCTCTCTCTGGGGTCTCCTAGGTGGTGGGGTCGGGTCCTCCTCTTCTGGGACCTCCTCTGGGTCCGCGGGCTCTGGGACTGGTTGTTCTTCCTTGACAGGGGAAAAACTGGGAACAGAAGGAATGTCAGTTTGTGGGGTGTCGGGTCCCCCCTTTGTGGGTGACTCTGGCTCACACGATGGGAAGTCTCTGGTGGTTTCCTCTGGGATGTCTTCCCCTCCAGGTTCCTGCTGGTCCTAGGGTGTATCTGTGTCTTTCTCCACAGACCCACCCATACGCCAGCATGCTCTTAGGAGTGGTTATAGCTCCCCAAGGACAGGTTACATTGTGTGTGACATTCCGATAGGTTACCGTGCAGTTGGGGTTGTGGGCGTCGACATGGATGTTGGCTCGTTCTGGTGCTGACAGGTTACTGGAGGTGGGCTGGTTGCATTGTTCCTGATCATTTGGTCAATTGAGAGAACACTTAGAATTTTTTTTTTTTTTTTGTGATGCCTGGGCAGTACCAGGATGGGGTAAGGATCTGACTAATCCCCCCTTTGCTCACGTGACCACGTCCGTGAGCAACATGACAGTAATATGTGTAATGTTACAAATATGTATAATTGCCTTTGCTGCAATTGTAAGGCAATGTCTCTAACGCACACAACACAACAGTCACTTCAATCACAACTTCTTGAATAGTAGTAGTAATAGTAATAGTAATAGTAGTAGAACAGTAGTAGTAGAATAGTAACAGAATGGTACCTTTAGTCAGAATGGGGAACGTACTTTATGTGGAACAGCAACACTGTTTAATATCGGAGTCGTTATGGTTCTATTTCGCACCGCTCGGATAAAACACTTCACACAGTCAATGAATTGAAAATCCCAACCAAAAGAATAATTCTTCAACAACTAAAATGTTAAACACAGGCGCAGCACTTCTCTGTAAGCCTAACCGGTGTTTAGGTGTGGGAATTCTTGGTCTATGGACGGACTATGTAGTTATAATGTAGCTAGCATTAAAACCTCACCGTGGCAACCAATGTGTATGTGTGGACCTTAATAATCTCTCTATATATCCTATGCCGTACGTCACAAGCGTAGCCCTAGGTATATACTCTCATTAAAAAGGAATTTTTAACTCTGTGAACAATTGGTGTACGTTTGGAACTTACTTATAATGTCAGAAAAGCAACCTCCAGTTGGTGTGTTGGTTGTCCTTTTTAGGGAGGGATTCCAGGCCTCCCTGCCCCTCTGAGCGGCCCTGCGTCCGCCCTCAACCTCGCTTGGCTAGGAAGTTGATACGTGGGAGGGTGATCAGGCTCACTCAGGCGGGCAGATCAGCTGGAATCCCACTTCTGACACCAGTGAAATGTGGTGGCTGGACTCGGTTGACCTATGACATTTGGACACTCACAAAGTACTATTATAACACTTCAGATTGAATTCACCAGTAGCCTACCACAGGGTTCTCCTCCCAAGGACCAACACAATCACACAACCTTGTCAAATGAGGACGAGAAATACAACAGAATAGAATAAAAGAAACATACTTTATTACCTTACAATTGCAGCAAAGGGACGGTTACACAGAGACACAAGGGGTATCTGTGCAAGCGCGCCGACTAGTGTCGGAACGTTCTGTATATACTATTCCACACCATACATTGGCGCGTGACTACATGTGTGAGTACCTGATTGGTTGAAACCTTTATCTAATGCTTGTCCTATGAGCTAACTACTTTCGTTTTCCATTCAGCCGATGTGATTAGGGTGTTCTCTGTTAGTTACATCTTACTGCAACACAGACAGGCTTTTCATTGTGAGGTTGTGTGTCCTTGGCAGTCAACTTATCTGCTACTGGAACACAGATAATAACAACTTTTCATGCGTACGATGTGTTCTGGAAAAGTACAAAGTGTACAGCAGTATTGAAGCTTAACTAGGCCTAAATAGACAGGCCTTGTATTAAACAACTATAATAGCACTTAATCAAAAATACCTTTCACATAACCCATTAAATATATCCCAAGCACAACATTATTGCACCATGATTAAAACATTCAGCTCATTAATGTACTTCCAACTCTTTTATACTTTATAAATATAAAGTTCAAATGATTGTTGTAGTGTAATAATTATGAACATTGTGTCTTTTTGTGATCTTTTTTATTTATTTTTATTTATTTAAAACCAACCAATTACCACCATACAATACAATATATAGTGGGTAACACTGCAGAGAGCATTAATGAATGTATCCATGAAAGAAAAAAATAATGAATGAACATCGGTCTCACTCAGAGTGCAGACGTCACTGACAACTTTACGCACCTGAGGTCAGATTCAGAGCAGGGAGAGAGAGGGGAGGGGGGGGGGACAGAGAGCGAGCAAGAGCGAAAGAGAGCGGGAATTCAGAGAAGAGAGAATTTCAGAGAAAGGGAGAGCTTTCATTTTTGATTACACAACCAACTCACATGCCTGAGCAATACATACTGTTTCAACAACTAGAAATAACTTCAGATTAGCTTTCCTCTAGGCTTCAGTGTGTGTGTGCGTGTATGTGTGTGTGTGTGGAGAGGAATGAAGTTATACTTGGTCACTCTCCTTATAGGTACATTTGCATTAATTAATTACATTCATCATAGCATTTTTTCAGATAGAAAAAATCTCCTTACCTGAGGAGAGAGGAGTGCTGCACAGGGCTGCTGCTCCAAGAAACAGTCGACCATTTCAAAGGCTCTATTCCACCTTGTGACCACATCAGTCTTCAGTTTGTGCTTTGGCAGCTCTGCAGAATAAAAAAGACCCGAGTAAGGCATGGTTCAGTGCTTTCTGATCACTAGCAGTTACAACAAATGACTGTCCGTTAACATTAGTAAAAACAGCCCTAGCTTAGCTGGAGTACCAACGTAGCTAACGTTAGCTAAAGTTGCTGGCTAGATGATGATAGGACGACAGCTAACGTTAGCTAGCTAGTGCTAGCTTAGCTGCAGCTACAGCAAACGACTAGCAAGTTAGTCCATCTGTCTGTCCGATGATTGTTAGTGCAATATCTCGGGAACGCATTGACGGAATTTCTTCCCCTTTGGTAGAAATGTTCACTAGCACTCAAGGATGAACTGCTTAGATCATGGAGGTCAAAGTTCAAGGTCACTGTGACCTCACAAAATGTGTTTTTGGCCTGATGAACACAATATCTCAAGGGCTTAATGGAATTTGTTCATATTTGGGTAAAATGTCCAGTTGGACTCAAGGATTAACTGATTACATTGTGGGGGTCAAAGGTCAAGGGTCACTGACCTCACAAAAGGTGTACATATTTGGCCAAATGTCCAGTTGGACTTATTACAATTAATTTGATTCGATTTTGGTATTCAAATGTCAAAGGTCAAGGTCACCGTGACATCACAAAAGGCACTTTTGAACGCTAACGCTAGCTAGTTAACGCTAATCCTAATGATAATGCTAGTGCTAGCTAGCTAACACTAATTCTAACACTAATGCCACCTGTAGCTAGCATTGGCGTTAGCGTTAGGGTTAGGTTAGCAGCAAGGCTCCGAACCGGTTCAAGGAACGGAAACGAAAACCGAAAACGAACGGTATTTTACGAGGAACAGAAACAGGAACGAAAACGAAATGGTCTTTAATTGTTTCAGAACATAAACGTTAATTTGAAATCTTTAAAACCGGTTAATAATGTTATTTTTTCGTTCTTTGTAGTAGGCCTTTATAACTTAAAAATAATTGTAAAAAAGAATGAAGCTGATCGAGCCTTTTATGGCCGAATAGGCTAAATTAAATTAATTAAATTTGTAGCCTACATCTTGTCCTGTTTCTGTAATGTAGCCTAGGGCCCTAAATCTGTTATTTCACAGTCAGGATTAAATGCTTGCTTAGCGAAATGAAGAGATTTAGATATTACAACAATACACCATAGCCTAGTTCAGACTAGGGATGTGCGCAGCGACTTTTTTCACTGATGACTAGACGGTGGTTTTGTAACCGATTACATGACTAGTCTAAAAACAGGATTCCCAAGTTTCTACAACAAGTGCTATTTAGAAAAATTGAGGATGTTTCTCAAACTCTGCAAGTTAAGATGCATGACTATTCTTGATGTTTCCCAACCACTCAGCGGCAGCCAATTTGCACGCGTTGCGCAGGGCTGTCACACACTCGCCTTTGTTTGCCTGTGCAAAACAGTAGTTCAGCCTGTCCTTACAGCTTAGTACTTAGCAAAGATATCAATGTGATTTATTTTAATGTTTAATTGAAGAAGAGTAGGCTAGCCTATAGCCTGTAATGTTTCAGTAGGCTAAATCTAGATTTCACATAAAGACCGCGGATGTCAGAGAGGGCAATAACGTTCGAAGGCAAATTTATTCCAACATTGGTCCACAAAGAATGATGCAAATAATAAAGTGAAAGAAATAATAACCTACTGTGCAAATATAATGTTTTATATGGACCTGCCTACTGTGCAAATATAATGTTTTATATGGACCTGCGTGTCTGCAATAAAGTTCCTCTATCTTTATAACCAACATTCAGCGGAAGACAATTTTCACTCGTTGCGCATCTCGCTCCAAGTATGGTTTGGCTATTTAAAACACGGAGTACAGTTGCTTGGATGTATACTAGTATGCATAAACCTATGTTTTGTGAATTTAATGGTCTGCCTCCTTCAGAGTTCAACTCGGCAATTAGGCTGTGAAAGCGAGCGCGCCTCTTGGAATCTAGTCATAGCCTATTGTTGCACAGATTTCTGTCACGTCTTGACTTTCACAAACCAAATGATTAGGCTACATTAATTAATATGAGCACACTTTAGTGACAATGTGCCGTGCAACCCTGATCATTGAATAGCATAAGTTAAATGACTATAATATTAAAGACTGCGGATGTCAGACGATAGGCTACGTATTACGCGTATAGGCGCCAAATCCGGAGCTCCCATACAAAAGGAACGCAGCATAAACAATAGGGATTGTGCAGATGAATGAATGAGGTGACTAATTATTTATAAATAACATAAAACATTATAAAACGAAATAAAAACAAACAGGCCTACAGGCGCAGAATAAAATAGCTTGCAGCAACAGTACAAGAAAATATTTGTACAAGAAATACTGTAGGCCCATAGAGTCTTAATAGGCTAACACCCCCGGAACGGTGAACGGAACGTTATTTTTCGTTCTTAACCGGTTCAGGAACGCTATGTTGGTGGCGGAACACGAGAACGGAAACGTTAAATATTCTGGTTCTGCTCGGAGCGAACCGATTTAAAAATAATTTCGTTTTTAAGCCCTGGTTAGCAGTTAGGGTTAGTTAGGTTAACTGCAACTTGCATTGTTGTATTGCATTGCATTTAGCCACTACGCCGTTTTTCTAGTTAAATAATACGGGGACATTTTGTGAGAGACCAAAATCCAAAATGGCTGCCGTGGAAATGAACTTTTTAAAGGTTTGGCCTACAATAATGCACAATACATGGTTTCAGAGGGTATTTTGGTCAAGGAATACATATTTGGTGTTTATATAATGATTTGACCTATTTTTGACCTTCAAATACACGATTTCTGCCAATTTTGAGCTCTAAGAGGCATTTTTTTCAAAATTGTCACAGAGCCTTCATATTAGGCTCTAATGAAAGCTCTGCTCATGATGAGTTGAATAATATACAGTATAAGTACACAGAAGTAATCTCTGAGGTCAATAAAGTCAATGTTTGTGTGTAAACAACAGTTGCTGATTTGCAGTTTCCCATTAAATAGGGTAGGCTACTAAGAATATGGTGTCCAGTTCATCCCATTACATTTTTATAATGAACCAAAAATAATGTTATATGTTATAAAAACAATGTCCAAACAAATATTCCAGCCCGGTGCCGCACCACCCAGAGACCCAGTGTGCGCCAGCAGTATCCAGACTTTAGAGCATTAATGAGCAGTAATGAGCAGTTGCGCTCCCCTAGGAGCTATCCATGCCGTCTTTATCTGCACGCAAGAGCAACTGTAAATGTAGGGTATTGAAATAAATGTTGTCAGCTGTTGTTATTTCTTCTTGCCCCCAGTTGCCTACTTCATTTCTATCCCCATTGTCAAAATTCGGTGCGCATTCCCTGCTTTCAAAATAATCTGGAATCCTAATTGTAATCTCTATCTGCGCTGCTGTGATAACAATATATTATAGCCTATTATTACTAGGCTACTGTTCACCTTATTATTTATTTATTTAGGTAGCCTGCGTTATTGTAAATGCGCACCAGCCATTTAACGCAAACGGAGAGGGAAGTGTATTTGTTGGTTGCAGTAAATTGCATCAGACTGTAAATTGCGCATGTATTGCAGTCAAATCAAACAAGCTTGACATTTATTTGGAAACAGCAAGCAAGCATAACCTGTTTGATGGTATTTTTGATAACTGGTCAGTTGATATATGTTTGCCCATATTACCTAACTTAGCATACAGCTAAGTTATATACATATGCCACGACTTGCTACTTGTATAGGTCTACCACCACTCACCCGCAACTGTTGCAATTGAACTGTTGTACTGGGCGGTGTTGCAACAACCCTCCCCCGTTACCTGTTCATATTCAAATTACCTGGATGGATGTGTTTAATAGCCAGTATGCTAATGGTTAATGAATTAGTCTTCGCTGGTTTAGCGCTATTTATTGATTGTATATCGTAGTGTCGTTACTCTGACTGCATCGTTGAAAATGGGGGTTGAAAATGGGGGATTTCTGAATTTCCGGGTTTGAATCTAAATAGCCTAATGAATGAAGTCCGATCAGTTGGTAAAATGATAGCCCTTTAAATAACCAATTTTATGTCGACTACTGTCTCTGCTGTAGCTAATCCAAAAGAGCAGTTCGCAATTCGGCAACCGTTTGTCAGACAAGCCTAGTACTCAAGCCTCACTGTAGCAGTGCTTTACTGCCCCTCGTGGTTGCGGGTTGTAATATGTTTTTACCGCTGCTGCCGCCAACACTGTATGCCTGCAGACACGGGAGTATACTTCTCATGACTATGCCTGGCTTACCCATACAAATCCAAATAAAACTTGATTTGTGCACCTTCTTTCAGTTAAAGAAGGCACGAAAATCGACTTTCAGACTGTTTTTGACTTAAATGCGTCTTGTATTCTGCCATATCGCTTCATTTTCATCAGTGTTTAGCATTTTGGTAGTGCTCTGTCGCCCCCTACAGTCCTCATGAAAATACAGTCCACGTTACGGTCCGTAGACACCAGTCTTACTAGCTCGTTATTCACTTAACATTGTAGGCCAGGTAAAATTATTCAGGCTCACGGAAGTCATGACTAAATCAAATCAAGACCAAATCAAGACCTGGAGCGGTGGGCTAATACGCTAGTAGCCTAAACACTGATTAGTGAAGTAGGGGAGTAAGCTATTGAGTGCTGTGCCCTAAGGGGGTGTATTTTATCATCCTGCCATTCCTCTTTGTGGTGCTTGGCCATTGTTGTCATATAATGGCTCTTAGTTTATTTAGTGTATCCCTAAAAGCTTGGTTGTTTCGGCCTTAATATTGCCCTCTTATTCGCTCGCTCTCAAATTATTGGCCTTTGTTAATGTGTTAAAAAAAACATCAGTAGCCTAGGCTACTATAGTTTTCCTGTATGTTTTTACATAAAAATGCCAATGCTCAGCGCCCTTCTGGTGCTGTGAAACCCATCAGGGCATGCTTTGAAAGCGCACCCCCCAAAAAATCGTGCACGCTACGCTTCATTGGTCCTGGCTTACCCGGTTCTAGGACCCACCATACCTACGTGTGTAGTTTCTCTCCCTATCTGCGTGTGTGTACGGGGGGGTTGGGGGGCATTGAGAGTAATAACAATGTCGGAGAAGAGCCTGTGCAAGACCCCACGGTGCGCCACTGCATTATAGACGGACAGTCCTCATTACAATAGGAGTAGGACACTTCAAATCCTATAGTAATTCATTTTTGTATGGGATGTGATGCGCCAGTTGCTCTACGCCTACATGTGGTTTATTTTCAGTGATCAGACTGACTGTTGACTGGCACAGCTTTAGGTGGTGATGGAGGAATGAGCTTAATGTATTGATGCTTTTTTGTGCGTGGCTGTAAGCCAGCGCACCTAGTATAGCGTTCGCCCGATTATCACTCCCTCCCTCCGTTACTGCAGACAAGGTTGGCCTGCATTTCTCTGTTGGCACCACAAGAGGCAGTAGTCCCAGCACACCAAAATCAAGAAGGACACCAAAATCAACCCGCCGATCTCCACTGCACAAGTAGAGTAGTGTTGAGAGCATTCGACTCCCACCATGAAGACCCGGTGGGGATGAATTTATGGGACTATACCCCAAACCTCCACATGTTCATCCTTTCACTCCAACCTTTATTCCTTGCCTTATAGATCAGATCCTGTCCCAACCCCAACCCATATTCTAACCCTAACCCACACTAGGGACTGAAAGAAGGACACCACCCGCCGATCTCCACTGCAAAAGTAGAGTGGTGAGAGCATTGGACTCCCACCCAGGAGACCGGGGTTCCCGGTGGTGATGACTTTATGTTATCATCAGTGTAACTGCTTTAGCCACTGACCGCTACCATTAATATTATGGAAGCTGCTGCTAGTTGTTGTGAGCCCATGAGCTAACTGGCTATCCCGCTCTTATTGTGCTGCACTAGCATTGGAAGCATTGGAACTGATGTGTCCAAGCAACAAGACCTATCTTAATTTATCAGACATTATTTAATGTCATTTCAATTCATAGCTATTTCAGTGGCATGACTAGCTTCCGTCCTACCAGTCCTGAACAGAAACAAGCCACACACACATAAGCCAGGCTGGACCTGGCCTGTTTTTTTTGTTGTAGTCCTCGTCATTTTTGTACCGGCACATCCCGGAAGTACAGACTTTGTGAACATGCTTTGTTTACATGGAACAACTATAGTAAAGGAAACCACTTTTGTCTTTATTGTTTTGTGGGTGTCTAGTTGTTAAAGGTATAACATGGTCATTTTCACTTTTTTTGAGTTTGTAAGTGCTATTTGCACAAGAGGACATTGAAGAAACACAATAAAAACATTAAATATATCCGTTTTGTAGTTTTGAAGAAAATGAAAGCTTAACATTTTCAGTCCAATTTGACTGAAAATGCTCCAAATTCGTGACGTTTTTCCCTTTGTTGACGTCACCCTAAAGTTTGAAAAACCCGCCTCCACTCCCCTGCACCCGCCTCCAACTGAAATCTGTCTGGCTCCCGCACCTGCTGTCTTTGCGCCTTTTCACCATCTATCCAACATGGTAAGGCAGCTCTGAACCCTTTCTCATCTTGAGAATAATTGAATAGTTGCAGTCTCAATGATGACCACCTGTTATTTTAATATAATTTGTACGTTTTATAGGCCTAATTGTATTTGTGGTTGTCATACATATTGGGAAGTTTTTACCATGATCTCCATGTCTGAGTAGCCAACCTAGCTAATGTTAGATAAACGAACCATAACATTAGCTGTAATTGGCAACAGTTTAAAAAAAAAAAGTCTGATCCAGCTAGCTATCTGTCTTTATCCAGCATGTTGACGTTAGCTAGCCTAATGTTTGGAATGATAGCTAGCTGTGTTAATTATCCTAGCATGCTAACGTTAGCTCTCAATGCATTTGCTTTTGGTAACGTTAGCCCTCCTGTGCAATGGCAGAAACACAGCGCATCATACTGTACTCTTCCCTGGCATAAAATCTACTTGCACCAGGTGCAAACTGTGCTGTAAGGTTTCCGAAGCGATAGCCTACCATAACTGTTGTGAGCGTGCTTTGTTGTATAGGCCAATACAATAGGCAACGTTACGAAGTCAAAGTTGGATATAAGTCAGTTTGTCTCCACAAGAATCTCCCGATTATCTCTCGCTCAAAAACTTAATTCGATATAATGTAGACTAACTGATAAATAGCCTATTGTTGTAATTTATGCTGTTTTGCATATGCAAAATAACGATGCTATTACTAATCGCTTTTATAATTTGCCCCCTTTTCTTGTAGCCCGATCACTACATTTCCAATACTGGGACTTGGGAGGTCCAGGTCCCGCGCTTCAGGGCTCTGGAGGTGTGCAGGTCCTGGAGGGCAGGTTGCAGCCAATGTCACCTAATGATATTATAAATATGTTACAACACCGCCCTGTTTTATGAGAAAGTAGCCTATGTCTTAATTTAATGTCATGTTGTATGCGCAACAATTACCTCGGAAAATAAAGACGTAGTCCTACCCGTGCGGGTTTTTGTCATTTATTTATTCTCACATTGAGATCTTAACTTGATCAAACACACCTGCTGTGTACTGAATCGTTTGTCCTAAGGTCTTGTATTGCAGCGTTTTGATTCGCATATAGAGGCTACTGTGCTAAAATTATGACTACATTTCAGGGTGGGTGGAGGTGAAGATATTAAGTCAAGTTATTATGTTCCTTTCATAATTTATAATTTATAATAACTCCAAATAATTGTAATTCTGCAAAACATTCTGAAAGTTGTGTAAGCCTAATCATCACTGTGGCATCTGCTCCACGGAATGTTGATCATCCCAGCACCTCGATCCGACCCAACTTCAGGAAGCATTGCGCATTTTGGGATTAAACAGCTCCAGTAGAGATATTCTATTATAACCAGAGGGCATTACAATAACATTCAAAACGAGATCTATTGACTGCATGACCTGTTAGTCTCCAGACTCCGGAGTAGGCTATACCCCTTGACCGCTGCGCTCACGGAGTCGTGGTGCACGGCCCTCTGTCTCCAAACTCATCGATTATGTTGAATCGCTGCGCTACGCATGCAGTCTGCCACATATTAGTAGGATCAGTAGGCTAGCCTATATGTAGGCTACATCCCCAGCCCCTTTCTGCAAAATGTATTGTGTTGCCTTTGTATGTGAAATGAGCTATAATGATTTAATTGATCTGACTAATAATCAGTTATTGCAGTGGTATTCCGCTCGATTCCTTTATATCACCACAACTGACAGATGTTGAACCCAGAACAGTAACGTTTCAGTGTTCAACTGGCTTTGTTGGACACCTACTAAGATAAATAACGTTAGACTGGTGAACAATGCGGATGTTATGTCTGTTTCACAGCGCAAATGATCTGTCTTCTCGCAAGACCCACAATTGCAATTCTTTGACTAAATAGGTACTGTTCGTAGCTGGCTGAAAGCTATAACGTTAGTCTAATAGCCCAAGCCTCCAAGCTTGCGTGGCCGGCTGCAGGGTGCTTTTTCCTCTGTGTCGCGGGGGAGACGTGTCGTCGTTATACCTTTATCGTACTTTTCCCAAATAGGCCTAATGCAAATTCGAGGATACGGCCTGTTAGGTAGCGTGTATCTTTATAATGTTTGGGGGTTAATATAATATTAAGGACTTTGTAAATGCCCCTGGTTAGCAGCTAGAAAAATGGCTATTGATCTGGCTGTTGCGCGATCTAGCTCGTGTTGTCTAGCTCGGAGCGGTGGTAGCTATGGTAACGGGGCACACGTCTGTCAATCATAATGATTCCAGTTGGTCATTTGCTCAGAGAACTGTCAATCAGTTGTAATGAATCACGCCCAGTTTTGAGTGAGTGAACTTTTTGAGTGGCAGATTCAGACCTATAAAAACATATTTTAAAATAATTTTTATGGATGAATTCTGAAATAGTTAAACACATTTGTTTTGTTGTTGCCTAAAGATATCTGGAAAGTGTTATATTGAATTACCATGTTAATCCTTTAAACCTAATGTTGTTCTAGGGTGGAATTCTCCTTTAAGGCCCAATTTTGATAGCAAAAAAAAAATCATAAAATACGAGTGCGCAAACCAGATTTGTTTGCACTATATAAAATAAAAAAGCATACATTTGCCCTACAGTCAGATCTTATTATCCTGATGGCTGATTCTTTAACCCCCTGAACTGATGATCATGCATTTGGCCCACATGTGCACTTGCTGCATACAAATTAATAACAATAACAACAAGGTTCAAAAAACATACCTAAACATTAAATGTCTGGTTTGTTTACTAACGTTATGCAATTCAGTAGGCAAGTGAGCCTCATCATGCCTCAAATCTTGCCGTGGTTGCAATGGTTGGCAAGTCGTTGCCATAAGGAATTGTCCGTATTGAAAAATAAAATGCACTTTCAATACTGAGCCAACTCAACTCTTTATGTACAGTATGTATGAGACTGTAATTCTGGATGGTTAGCCATCTCCACTCAAAAACAGGGACACAACTAATACATCAAACGGCCCTCAAAAGCAATGACCCATGAGGTCATTCTAAGACATGAGAATAACATTGACAATGTAGATGGGGAAAAGCACACACACACACACACATTTATCTTGTACAGCACTTTGGTCAGCCCAGAGGCCTCATTTATCATTGAGGTACGCCTTTTTTTACACCTCTTTTTCCGCAATTTCTGGCGTACGCCTTCTCCCCCACCCCACAGCACAATCTATCAACTAAAAAGGGCGTATATTTAGTCGCCTTTTTACACGCTTTTCTACGCCACCTCTCGACTCGGCGTACTGATTTAGACAGGTTTTTACACCCTTTTTGAACACAGGGGGAACTGGCGACGCCGGTGGTGCGTCGGTGAATTACAATGTTGGATGGAGAGAGGTTTATAAACGCACAAAAGCTAATAGTCCAATTCAGTACAAACATATATCTCTATGCAAGGTCGTGTCCTCTAACCGGCTCATTAATGGTCCGATATGGATTTGTTCCCCAAACTTAACCTATGCGCCGTCCCAAACCTTTCTGCGCAAAATGTCACACACCTAATACAGCAATAATTGACCAATTAAATTGTCATTAATATGTGATCATATGGACCTGTTTGCTGTTTGGTAAGCATATAAATGACAGTCATCCTGTGCGTAATGCGATCCAAAATGAATCCGGCGCTACTCGGCCTACTGGCCGAGATAGAACTCCAAAGAGGTGACGGCGATGGCGACTGCACCCACATATTGATAAGGGCACCATCAGTGAATGAATACGTCTATGTGAATTAAAAAAATGTGCACACTATAAATACCCAAATCATATGTGACGCCGACATGCTCATCACAAGTGTAGTGGCACGGTGGCCTGGCTCCACACATGACTCATTCATCCTGGCGCACAGCAGGGTAGGGGCTAGACTGGAGGCAGGCGCTGCGCGTGACGGCTGGCTTGTTGGTGAGTGCATATGCCAAGATACATATTCTTTTTTTTTTTTTTTTACTTTAATCTTTATTTGCATTTTCCATCCATACAGCGACAATACAATAAAACATAAAAACTAACAATAACAGCTTATGGGTACTTCCATCAAGTCACAATGCAGCTCTTTTCTCTTACTGAAATATTACAATTTCAATATTAGTGGTATCATCACACTTCCACGCCCAAATTCAACCATATATGGTCAAACTATGACAGTACACAACGTGGTTACCCGGAAGGAACCGACATAATATAACGTGGAGCAAAGGAAAGACAATTACGTTTATGGAAAAATGCCGAAAGAAGAGAAACTTTTCGGAGACGGAGGTGTATGTGCTTGTTGGTGAGGTCCACGCGAGGAAAATAAATCATCTTCGGAAGGTATTTGTACTAGCCTACCTTTGTCTGATTGCTCCTACAGTTTAGGTAGTCTACTGTACGTTTCGTGCATCCTGTATTTGGCGTAGGCTACACGGACATGCTGTATTATGTGGCTGTGAGGAAAGCAAACATTCCAAACATTCTGTGGTAGGCTATGATTGATTTAGGACCAAAAACAGGGAACGATAACACAGATGATCTCTTCATAATGTTAGACCACATTAAACATTTTCCCCTCTGGGAAATTAAGACTCTCATCTAAATCACCCGGTAAATCACACTTAAGCATTTATTTGGCTGCCAACAGAAAAACATATCAAATGAATATGGCTACACAATGAAATGTTTAATGCATAATCAAGTTCACAGACAAACTCAAAGAAAATGACTGAAATTCTTTCTCCAGACTCTGACGTGGGGTGGGACTCAGAGGAGGGGGAGTCTGCAGTGGTCCTTGACCTGACGGTCGTGCCCCCGCCGGTTGTAGCCTCCACCTCCAGCGCCACGACCTCCAGTGCCTCCACCTCCAGCGCGCCAGCCTCCACCTCCAGTGCCCTCTCCAGCGCCTCCGTCTCCACCGCCCACGCCTCCACCTCCGGCTGCCAGCGTCCCTGCCTCAAGGGTCCCTGAGGGCTGGGCTTCCTCTCAGACGCTGTGCTGGAGGCTCATGACCCTAGAGGCCCAGAGGGACATGGCAGAAGGGATTGGCGCAGTTGTGCAGCAGTTGGTGGAGGTCACCACACTACACCACCAGAGCCAACAGGACATCCTGACTGCACTTCATTCCCACACATGTCACGGACCTCACACATTCACTCACAAACGCACTCACACACCTCACACAGTCACCCACCATAAAATAAATAAAATGGTAACAATGTGAACCTTACTTGTTTGTGTCTTCATAGCTGCCGCATGACCTCAGTGCGGGCCCTTTGGCCCCGCTGGTAACCCTCATGACGGGGAGGGGGCTGAGGGCTTGGGTCCTCATTTTGTGGTGGGGTCTTGACTGGTTCTCATTCTTATCAGCTTTGAATATACATCTGGGCAAACATAACAGAATGATGTACAAGGAGGGGACAGATACCTAGTGAAAGTACTATTGGTTGCTAGTAAAAAGACAATAATGAGGGCTTGGTATAAGGTGGAACCCCCAACCAAGGAGCAGTGGCTGGGTGTTGTGGAGGAGATTTATGTTATGGAGTTCACGCATGCATTGAGGATGCAGGAAGGAAAGTTTGAAGGGAGATGGGAAAAATGGATGGATTATAGAAGGAAGTGTGATGATACCACTAATATTGAAATTGTAATATTTGAGTAAGAGAAAAAAGCTGCATAGATGGAAGTACCCATAAGCTGTTATTGTAAGTTTTTATGTTTTATTGTATTGTCGTTGTATGGATGGAAAATGCTAATAAAGATTAAAGTAAAAAAGAAAAAGAATATGTATCTTGGCTATGCACACACCAACAAGCCAGCCGTCACGCGCAGCGCCTGCCTCCAGTCTAGCCCCTACCCTGCTGTGCGCCAGGATGAATGAGTCATGCGTGGAGCCAGGCCACCGTGCCACTACACTTGTGATGAGCATGTCGGCGTCACATATGATTTGATTTGGGTATTTATAGTGTGCACATTTTTGCGATTCACATAGACGTATTCATTCACTGATGGTGCCCTTATGTGGGTGCACTGGCCATCGCCGTCACCTCTTTGGAGTTCTATCTCGGCCAGTAGGCCGAGTAGCGCCGGATTCATTTAGGCTCGCATTACGCACAGGAGGACTGTCATTTATATGCTTACCAAACAGCAAACAGGTCCACATGATCACATATTAATGACAATCTAATTGGTCAATTATTGCCGTTTGTTGGAGTGCCTACATTAGGTGTGCGCATAGGTTAAGTTTGGGGAACAAATCCATATCGGACCATTAATGAGCCGGTTAGAGGACACAGGATCTTGCATTGCGATATATGTTTGTGCTGAATTGGGCTATTAGCCTACATGATTGTGCGTTCATAAACTCTCGCTCTTCTTCTCTCCATCAAACATTGTAATTCACAGACACACCACCTGCGTCGCCAGTTCCCCCTGTGTTCAAAAAGGGTGTAAAAACCCGTCTAAATCGGTACGGCAAGTTGAGAGGTGTCCTACAAAAGCGCGTAGAAAGGCGACTAAATATCCGCCCTTTTTGCTTGATAGATCGCGCTGTGGGGGGGGAAGAGGGCGTACGCCTGAAATTGCGGAAAAGACCGTGTAAAAGAAGGTGTACCTCAATGATAAATGAGGCCCCAGGCTGTTTTTAAATGTGCTTTAAAAAATAAACTTGACTTGACTCACACACACACACACTGTGGCGATCCTGCCATTTCTCGGCTGTCAATTCTGTCACACCCCAGATTCCTAGACATTCTCACGTTTCCCTACTCACAGGCACGCTTATGGCGCGTTCCAGGCAACCCGTAACTCGTGTTTTTCCTACCTCCTACACGTGAAAATGCTCTGGAATGGCAGTCAAACCCGTGACTTCCCACCCGTGAACTCGTACAGATCGATGTACTCCCAGTTGCACTCTCTGAAGTCACACAGCCCTCTAAGCAAGATGGCAGCCCCCATGGGTATGGCGACAAAGATAACTTTAGGGCAACGTAAAGTAAATTTGTACGCTGTAATCAAAATAATACAAACGATTATGCACTACAACCTGCTATATGTATGTAATGACGCCCAAATATGTTGGCAAGAGATAGCTAGTGCTAGCTAGCTAACATTAAGGTAAACCTGAACGTGACCATGCAAACGGCGAAAAGTCGATGATGTCAATAAATAAAATGTAACGGACAATTTCTTAGCATAGCGAAATTAGGCATACAATGTTTAGCTTGTCAGCTCTGACAATGTGCCAAATCTCAAGCTTTTACCATATCGGCTTGTTTACATTTATCCAGAATGCAACGCATTCAGACAGTTTGCCTGGAACGCTATGAAGTCGTGAGTCGTGACTTGAAGTCGTAACTTACGAGCTCAAAATCCTATCTGGAACGCGGCATTACTTCTCCATCACACGCTCCCGGTATCCACAGTCGCCAGTCATCTAATCCCCATTTTCATCCAATCCCCTGTTCTCAACGCACGTCGCACGTAATGATAAGGCGTTTCTTACCGAGTGCTGGGGGCGCGATAATTCAAACAAGGAAGAGAAATATTCCATCCGATTGTTTTTGTGCCGCATGTCGCGTCCCGCTCTCTCTGCGAATAGCCATCTTCGGCTGGATACTACGTTTGGATACAATAACCACTGGGATCTTCATGCCTTGTTGTAGTGGAATATCATTCACGTGCACTGGAGTTGTTGAGAGAGCAGTGAGCTGCTCATCGGCAGCGCGGACCGACACGACTCGACTAGCCTACCTGACTGACAGACGGTGGACAAACTGTAAGTCTTGCGTTCTTTGCTTTGGAGCGGGTTTGAAGAGTGAACTGAACGGAACTGTTTATGAATTCGAATGAACTGTGGACTGAGTTGATTGTGAGCTATTGGACCAACTATGGGACTTATGGCGCGTTCCAGGCAACCCGTAACTCGTATTTTTCCTACCTCCTACACGTGAAAATGCTCTGGAATGGCAGTCAAACCCGTAACTTCCCACCCGTGAACTCGTACAGATCGATGTACTCCCAGTTGCGCTCTCTGACGTCACACAGCCCTCTAAGCAAGATGGCAGCCCCCATGGGTATGGCGACAAAGATAACTTTAGGGCAACGTAAAGTAAATTTGTACGTTGTAATCAAAATAATACAAACGATTATGCACTACGACCTGCTATGTGTATGTAATGATGCCCAAATATGTTGACAAGAGATAGCTAGTGCTAGCTAGCTAACATTAATGTAAACCTGAACGTGACCATGCAAACGGCGAAAAGTCGATGATGTCAATAAATAAAATGTAACGTACAATTTGTTAGCATAGCGAAACTAGGCATACAATGTTTAGCTTTGTTTAATGTTGAACACTGTGAAATACATCTGACCTGAATTGCAACAATTGTCTTTTGTGTAATGGTTTGATGCTGTTTTTTCTGTGGTGTTAAGTGCTATTCTATTACAAAAATCTTCACAGATATAAATGTATGGATGTCACATAATTTCCTCCAACTAAACCAGGACAAAACAGAAGTACTGATCATTGGAGAAAAAGCTGAAAGAGAGAAACTAGCTGCACACTTAAAAACTCTGGAAATTGACACCAATTGCCAGGCTAAAAACCTAGGTGTCATACTTGACTCAGATCTTAATTTCGAAAACCACATCAAGAATATTACAAAGACATCTTTTTACCACCTAAGGAACATTGCCAAGGTGCAACCCTTTCTCTCTCAGGCTGACACCGAAAGATTAATGCACGCTTTCATCACAAGCAGGCTGGACTACTGCAATGCTCTACTATCAGGCCTACCAAAGAAAGCAATCTCTAAGCTACAAATGATACAGAATGCTGCAGCACGAGTCCTCACTAAGACTAGACGAAGGGCACACATCACACCAGCCTTAAAATCACTACACTGGTTACCAGTCAACTCTAGAATAGACTTTAAAATACTATTACTAGTCTATAAATCTCTCCACAATCACTCACCAGAATATATTTCAAGCATGCTTGTTAAGTACATGCCCAACAGACCACTCAGATCCTCAGGTACTGAACTTTTAACAGTTCCAAAAGCCAGGACCAAGAAACACGGAGAGGCAGCTTTTAGTTTCTATGCCCCCAACCTCTGGAACACCCTACCGGAGTGCCTAAGAAGGGCCGAAACAACGGAGGTCTTCAAGCGAGACCTCAAGACGTACCTTTTCGACCTAGCCTACAATCACTAGCTAGGAACTTGAGACACAGAAAGGCAGCCTCAAACCTACCTGTGAATCCTCTGTATACATTGGTCCAGTAGATGCCCCACTGTCGCCCGCAGACCACCCTGAGTCCAATAGATACCCCCGTGTCAGCTGTGGATGTTGTAGTACTTAGTTAACACACACACGTACACACAGACACACACCAGTCCACATCCAGCTTAGGCCTGGACCTGGGCCCAGTTCCCTTTCCTCACCCTAACCCGGGTCCGTATCCTTTTCCCACCCCCACCCTACCCCCGACCCCTGCCTCTAACTGGACCCAGGCACACCTACACTCACGCTCACACACACACAGACATACACCAGTCCTGGGCTCGGATCCCCTCACCCTAACCCGGGTCCGTATCCTTTCCCACCTCCCTTGTTCTCTGTAAAGCGCATTGTGTTGCCTCTGGGTATGAAATGCGCTATACAAATAAAGCTTTGATTGATTGATTGATTGAAAAATCTTCACATTGATATGACAAAAAAGGGTTCATGTTCTGATACATGCAGCGCTTTGTAAAGGTTTGACCAAGACCCAAAAAATGACTGACTAACAAAAACCCACACTAACTAAAATTGTCAGGCCTAGCCATTCAATACTGGATGGAATCAATAAGCTCTCTGTAGAACAAAACGGCCTGCTTTAAAAATTCGGACAGCCTCGGACAAATTCGGACAGCCTCGTGGGCCAATCTGTTTCCCATTTGGCGTTCATTAAAAATGTCTCTAAATCACTGGAAAGAAAATGCGCTGTTAGAATGGATCTACAGCATGTTATATCTACTGGTGTTCAACATCAATGATCTACAGGATGGAGTGTTGCTGATGGGAGTGGTGTATAAATTGAGAGAGGAACCCTCTCGGACCCATCCAGAGCTGCAGGCTGAGAGGTTGCAGTTGTTGTCTGACTTCTTGCAAAGAGAGTGCAGATACAACGCAAGCCAGGGAACTCCAGTCTGCTGGGACAGACTTAGAAATGAGTAGGACATCTAGAGGTGGAGCTATCCAAGGTGGTTCTGCTGCTCCTGAACCACGCTGTGATAAATGGCCCCTACACTCTAAACATGCTGGAGTTCATGGTGGAGCTTGTACTTGTATCTATCTTTGCTTTGTAAAGGAGTACAACGGCAGTTTCTACCTGAGCGATTACCTGGTGGAATTTCTGAAAAAGAAACCTGTGTCGGCCTTGTTCGCAACGGGCGGCTGTTCCAGTTCCTCCTCCTCCTCAGATGACGATGATGAGTCTCCATCCTCGGTCTTCCAGCACACGCAGAGACCACTCTCTCCTCCGGGCAGCTCCCTGAGGAGGGCCGAGGAGGACGCCCACACCAAGGAGGAGTTGCTGGCCAAGCCGAGGAGCGAGAGCGCCCGGGCGGAGGAGCTCCAGGGAGAGATCCAGGCTCTCAGACGCCAGGTGGACGCTGCAGAGGCTTCGCTGAGGGAAGCTGATGAGGTGGTGGAGGAGGGAGGCGAGCTGTTGGCCAGGCTGAAGCAGAAGAGCGCCCGGCGAGAAGAGGGGCTCCGAACCCAGATCCAGGGCCTCAGGGCCCAGACGGAGCGCATGGGGGACTTCCTGAGGAATGCTGAGGAGGAGATCCAAGCTAAGGAGCAACTAGCCAAGCAACGACAAGATGGCGCCCGGCAGAAGGAGGTCTTGCGGGAGCAGGTGTCTGCTGCAGTGGGAGAGGCGGAGAAAGCCAGGACCCAGTGCAGTGGAAAGGAGCAGCAGCTCCAGGAGATACAGGAGCAGTTGCAGAAAGTCCGCTGCTCCCTGGAGGTCAAGGATCACAAGGTCAAAGCTGTCTCTGCTGCTCTACAGATGGACCTGGATACGGCCCGGAGCAACGAGAGGACGCTCAGCAGTAAGGTTGCCAGTCTGGAGGCACAGCTTGCGTTTGCGGAGCGTAGCCTGCGAGGGCGGGGCTGGGTCCCGGGTGAGAGCAGGGAGAAAGAGGCTGTCCGTCTCCAGGTCCACCTGACATGTGTACCCGCACCCCTGCCATGTACCCTCTGGCTGGAGCTGCTGTATATACCACCCTCGATCTGAACAGTGGGTACTGGCAAGTCCAGATGGATTCAAAAAGCCAGGACATCACTGCTTTTTCTTGCACCCATGGACTCTTCCAGTTCAAGGTTATGCCTTTTAGTCTTAAGAACGCCCCAGCCACATTCCAACGGCTAATGGAGAGACCCCTGGGAGAGCTCCGTGGCAAGATCTGTTTAGTCTATCTGGACGACATCATTATCTACTCACCTTCCTGGCCACAGCACTTCCAGGATATCCAAACCGTCCTGGATTCCTTGAGGAGAGCCAAACTGACAGTGAACATGAAGAAGAGCCACTTCTTCTGCTCCTCCCTCAAGTTCCCTGGTCATGTTGTTTCCTCTGCTGGGGTGGAAGTGGATGCAGAAAAAACACCGCGGTCCAAGACTTCCCCATCCCCAGGAACATCAAAGAGGTCCAGAGATTCCTCGGAATGGCTGGCTGGTATCATCGATTTGTACCAAACTTCTCCAACCTGGCCGAGCCCCTGAATGCTCTGAAGAGAAAAGGGGTCAAGTTCTCCTGGACACCCGAGTGCCAGAGGTCATTCGAGGCCCTAAAGAACTGCCTCATGACTCCGCCCATCCTGGGGCATCCAGACTTCACCTTGCCCTTTGTGGTGTACACTGATGCCAGTGATATCGGGCTAGGTGCAGTGTTGGTACAACAAACTGGACTAGGGACGGAAGAGGTCCTGGCTAAACTCTACCACCAGATTCACCATCCTGGAGGACAACGTCTATAGAGTTGTCCACCTACCTCACAAGACCTTGTACCAGGTGTACATTCCTCCCCCTCTGCGACAACAGCTGCTGCAGACTTTCCATGAAGATCCCTTGGCTGGTCATCTGGGCAGATTTAAGACCTACAAGAGGCTACAGGCTCTGGCTTACTGGCCAAACCTCAGTTTGGATGTCAAACAGCATGTCCAGCGTTGCCAAGTGTGCCAGCAGAACAAGCCTGAGAGCCGGAGGCCTGCCGGGAGGCTCCAGCAGACTGTAGTCCATCGCCCCTGGGAGATGTTAGGTGTCGACCTGATGGGCCCATTCCCTAGGAGTTCGAAGGGAAACATTTACCTCCTTGTGTTTGTGGACTACTACTCCCGGTGGGTGGAGCTCTTCGCCTTGCGGCGGGCCACCGCTGAAACGGTGTCAAAGATCCTGACGGATGAAATCCTGACCCGCTGGGGAATCCCTGATTACATCCTCTCCGACCAAGGGTCGCAGTTCGTCTCTTCAGTGTTTGAAGCCACTTGCAAAAGTGGAATGTGGCACAGAAGAGGACAACAGCGTACCACCCCCAGACCAATCTGACAGAGAGGATCAACAGGAACTTGAAGACCATTATAGCCTCATACGTCGGGGACAACCACAAAAGCTGGGACAAACACCTGCCGGAGTTTCGGTTTGCACTGAATTCAGCTGTCCATGAGTCAACTGGTGTAACACCTGCCGAAGTGAATCTGAGCAGACCGATCCGAGGAACCCTGGAGGCCATGCTGCTGCCCAGGACTTGCACCCCTGACGCCCCAGCCTACAAGAAGGAAGGTCAGCTCGGTGAATTAAGGGAGTATGTGACTGGCAAGATGAAGCAGGCTCGACAGAAGCAGAAACAGCAGTACGACAAGCATCGGAGGGAGGTGGAGTATGTGGATCAGGACAGAGTGTGGATGCGTTCTTACCCTTATTCCAAGGCTGAACAGTCTTTCTCTGCCAAGATCGCCCCACGCTGGAAGGGACCCTACCGCGTCATCCAGAAAGTGGGCCCTCTCACGGAAGAGAAATATTCCGTCCCGATTGTTTTTGTGCCGCATGTCACGTCCCGCTCTCCCGGTAAAGTTACTATCGCTGCGAATAGCCATCTCCGGCTGGATACTACGTTTGGATACAATAACCACTGGGATCTTCATGCCTTGTTGTAGTGGAATATCATTCACGTACACTGGAGTTATTGAGAGAGCAGTGAGCTGCTCATCTTAAGGCAGCGCGGACCGACCCGACTCGACTAGCCTACCTGACTGACAGACGGTGGACAAACTGTAAGTCTTGCGTTCTTTGCTTTGGAGCGGGTTTGAAGAGTGAACTGAACGGAACTGTTTGGACTTTTTGTTTAACGTTGAACGCTGTGAAATACATCTGACCTTAATTGCAACAATTGTCTCTTGTGTAATGGTTTGATGCTGTTTTTTCTGTGGTGTTAAGTGCTATTCTATTACAAAAATCTTCACATTGATATGACAAAAAAGGGTTCATGTTCTGATACATGCAGCGCTTTGTAAAGGTTTGACCAAGACCCAAAAAATGACTGACTAACAAAAACCCACACTCACTAAAATTGTCAGGCCTAGACCTGACTGGCACCCCAGGAACCCAAGTCAAAAGTCAAAAACGTTACAACACACACTGTTATAGAATTTACATCCAAACACCTTAAACCTTTGTTCTCTCTCTCCTTTTGTAATTCACCACCTCCCCCATTTGTTCACATAGCTGTGCTAACCTACAGAATGGCCTCCAGGAGGCCATACACCTAGAAATCTGTCTACACCAGAATAACCATCCTTTGTCCTTTTGTCTCCAAGAAATTGCCGCCTTTTCTCATGTCACATGTCTGTATTCTCGGCCACGCCTGCCATTTCATATGACTTAACCTTTTGAGCGAATCTTGGTAAATCCTTTTTTGACTAGATCAGTTAAATTCCATTACAGTTGGCGACGGAAATGGCGAAAAGGGAGGACTATCTGCCTGTTGCTTCGGGATTCCAGTGGATGAACTGGTGACAGACGTGTCGGTCCATAGTGGGCTCGGAAAGTCAATCTTCTCTCTTGCGCCAGAGCGCACGCTGAGATTATTTCCTCAGTTCTTCCACTGGCTTCTTGAACTCACAGGTACGTTTGAACGAACCCTCTTATGGTTTTGAGTTGTATTTGCCTTGGTTTCGTTTCGGATTGTGTTGGTCTGGCGTGTTCTGAAAACAAAGCCCCGCGGGGGGGAGTTGAGTGTTTCCTACCGAGGGTAGGGCGCTCGTTATTGTTGATGTTTCGTTTTAGAACGATTACCAACTAGCTTAACCCTCTTGGCGCCAGGTTTTTTTTTTTTTTAAACAATATTTTGACATCTACATTTCAAAAGAGTGTGGCTTTAAAGTGGTTAGAGATAGAGACTCACTGTAAATGAGACAAATGTTGAGAATGATCCAAAGTTTATGTTGGGTCTAAATTTATCCAACTAATTTGCATATTATGATGTCATAGGGTGGCGGACAACTTGAATTATGCAAAAAAAAAGTCTCTTAGCCGCAGAGGCCTGTGTACCTATCCATCCAGTGTACCTATCTATCCAGTGTACCTATCTATCCAAGTGACACTGTTTAGTTTTTCAGAGTGTGGTACCTCTCATTGCAAGGCACAGCACACAGAGCCACCCCACACTGCCCCTGCTGTCCCCTCTCAACATAGGCCTACTCATCATTGTTTACAAAATGCAGAAATGACGGGATGATTTCAAATCTGTTCCTAGATCACTTTGCCAAATCCAGGTGTAAAAGTTGGTCAAAACTGTGCCCAGTAGTCCTCAATCTCTGATTTCTCTACCAGCCCCATGGACAAATATCATCCAAAACTTGCTCACAATTGAACCTTATGGCAGCCATTTGGCGTTTTTCCAACGCAATAATCTACTCAATTCTGCTGACTCGCTCTCTCAATAACTCTGCTCCGCTCAACCCACAACTGAATGAACAGTCATCGTGTGTATTTATAGTAAACGTGAGAGGACAAAAACATATCTATAAATATACTGTGCTTACTGTAACTGTACAAAATCATTGTTGTGATTGGTCATAAATTGTGCGCGCGCGATTCATTTGCAGGCTGCTCTTCCTCCGAGCGGCCGCGGTGTCTGAGCTGGAAATATGACGCTATCTAGTCAGACTGGCCGAGTGTCATGGAGAGGATGAGACTTACCCTCAGCTCTGGTGAAATCGGTTGTAACGTGAACCACGGAATGCGCAGGGCTTTGTCATCTCAATCATTCCCAAATGACCAGGAAAAGTCGCTAGATTTGTCAAGATTATTTTGTTGTACGTGGGATGTCTTATTTGTACAAACACAACGCAAAATCTCAATTTTAGATGGTAGGCTATCTTGCAATCGAACTCTCCATCCTGGTATTTTCGAGTAGTTGTAGATCCCCATCCACAGGGATAGACAAAGTAGGCTACTGCACCAGGCAAAACAACCTATCCCCATAGTTTACAACTTTGTGGTTGGACGTAAATACGGAAGTCGGCTACACAAATGGATAAACCGAAGCTAGCCAGACAGTGCAATTTGTATACTTTTACAGGTAAAAAAACGCTTGTCTCTAGGTCAAACAGTTTCAGAAATATGCCGTCCTAAAGAACATATGGTATTTAGGAGCGCTGGCGCGCCCCGTGTATAAAATAGGGAACTCGTAATGAGATTTTCTCAAATATATTGCATTGAAAGATGGTGTCATACTGAATTGTGAGCAAAGTTATATATGTCTGCCATCTAGTGGTGGCAGGAAAACCGAGGTTTCAGCGTGTAAATATCATAAAATCACTGTTTTACTCAGTAACGCAGCTTGTCGCAGAAATGCGACTTTGGCGCTAAGAGGGTTAAGCCCCATTGTTGATGTTTCGTTTTAGAACGATTACCAACTAGCTTAAGCCCCATTGTTGATGTTTTGTGTTTGCACGATTGCCAACTAGCTTCGAAGTGATTGTTGATGTTTCATTTTAGAACGATTACCAACTAATGTAGCTACTGGGAGTGATTTGGTAGTGTCCGATCCGCATTTCTTGGAGAAACGTTTTCCCCTTTTATCCCGGGTGGTTGGTGTAGCCTAAACAGGGTTTAGCTTCAACCAAGAGGCTGGTGGTTCAGCCGGGCAGGCATATGTTTTTTTGCTTGTTGTAACTTGGGCCTTTGTTCGTCCTTTGTGTTCCGTGTCCCTACACGGGGTTGTTCGTTTTGTTGTTTACTGTTTGAGCTTCGGCTCTTGCCTTGTATTGTTTGTTAAGCGCGCCTTTTATCCAGGTAAAGTATTGTTTACATTTTGTACACCGTTTCGACTGTTAAATCCTAACTGCTCTCCCGTGATCCGCCATCGAGCCAGAGGGAGAACAAAGGACCAGTTGCTGGGTGAGTTACTTAGCGGTTTAATGTGTCTTTGTTTCTTTCGAAATTGTATTCCTTTGTTTATTTCCCGCCTGTTTTAACTATACTTTTCTTTTAATCGTTAGTTTTGAATTATAGGCTGTAGGGTATTGTGTGAATTATGAATACCAATACTAGTTCGCTGTCTGGCCCAGCTAAGATTGTTGCGCAAAGGTTTTGGGATGATGCTTGTGTGCGGTTTTTGCTATGGGCGGAGACATTCTGATTTCCCCCTGTCCGGTACACTCTCGATTCTCGAGTTAGCGACTGTTAGAGCTCAGTTACAGGCGTTTGAGATGACTAGATTAGGAAGGGAGCCTGGAAATGCGATAGATTGGAATGCATTCAGGGAAGTGGGAAATAGTCGCACATGAGTGGTTTTTTTCAAGTCAGAAAGAAGCGTAGCTGAGGAAGTTAATCAGAGAGATTAATATTCAGAGTCCCTTCCCCCTCCTAGTCATTCCGTTTGAACTCTATCAAGCCGACTCGGCACTCAGAGCTCACACATCTTTCCCAGACTATAACTATTTCACCCGCTATTGTAGCTGCCGCCCCGCCTCCCAACTCTGCCGGGGTGAAACAAAAACGGGGAGGACGACAAAGGGAGAATAGACAACGTAGTAGTAGTAGGTCTAAGCATGTTCACAGGTACAGACAGAGTGGGAAAAATGAGGCATGTTTTCATTGTGGTTGTGATAGTATTTTAAAACTGGTCTAGTCAAAAGATTTACCAAGATACGTTCAAAAGGTTAAGTCTGGTTTATTGTGGAAAACAATACGTGCGCAAGGACTTCCTGAACAACGGTGGTTTCGTCAGAGAAGTGAATTCAGCCTCTTCTGCTCTGGCTTATATGCAGTCAAAACACAGGTAAAGTCCTTCTAGGATGTGATTGGCTAACTCATTGCACGTCATGTGAAATGGCAGGCGTGGCCAAGAGTACAGACATGTGACAAACAAAGAAAACAAAGGTCTGAAGACGAAGGTGTGGCCCTTCTGACTTAAACAAAGAGATGAGGAAGAGCGAGGCAGAGGGGGTGTTTATAATTACAAAGGGAGATTGAAACTAGGGGTTGCAGGGGACTTGAGGACAAAGGTTTAAGGTGTTTGGATGTAAATTCCTGGACAATCCCCCATTTGTGCCTGAACAGGTACACAAAAATAAAATATAAAATCCAAACACAGTGTAAACAGTCAGCTATGCTATACATGTGGAAAGGAAATAATCTCTCCACTAGGTGGAGCAAAAAAAAAAAAAAAAATTTTTTTTATTATTTTCTTTCCACGTGCAAAATCACGCACCAAAACCCCTTGTTTCAGAAATTTGACAGGAAACAAGATAAAAAAGATGACATGATTATATACTATTTATAGTCTAAGAGTGGACAACCATTCACCAAAAAACTTGATTTAACAAGGCAAAAAAAATAAATGGTTACCAGTGTAAGAAAGGCAAAAAACCTCTTGGTCAATTTAGAGGAAAAAACCCAAACTTATTTATCAACTCATGTTTCAACCATTGTAACTCTTGTAAACAAATATGATATTTTTCAGATTATTTCAAAGTTCATTCATTCTTGTGAATAATCGTGATGTCCTATGGAACATAGCTTCCATGTGTGCGTCTCTGAATGTTTAATGTAGGTTCCAGTGTGTGCAGGTGTGTGTTGTCATACCACAACCACAAGAAGGAGGTGACCGGCAAGGTCAGTCTCCGATTGCTCATCAGAGGAGAGGAGAGTGTGGCGGTGGCTGTCAAGGTCACTCTTGTTCACAGTGTATCCCACAGTCATTTAGGTGACACTTCTCTTTTGGGCAATAGAATGTCATTTGGGGAATGCAAGGCGTCTTCTCTTCTAGATCGCAACTTCAATGTCGCGTTGTTTGAAATCAGTTATGTTCAATGTTAGTTGCAGTGTGTGCAGGTGTGTGTGCGTGTGTGTTGCATCTTGTGAGTTTCTCCATGTTGCCATCATAACGATCATGAGAAGGAGGTGACCAGCAAGGTCATTTTTCCTCCGATTCCTCGTCAGAGGAGAGGACAGAGTGGTGGTGACTGGCTTTGGCCTCTGAGCCCTCTGGTTCAGCTGGATCCTTGATCTCCTGGTGTTGGCGATCCCCTGGTGGACCGTCCTCTGCTGCTTGGACCCGTCGGCAATGGCTTGCATGGATCCACGAAGTCCTCTCAGATCGCTGTCTGCGTGATGAGTAGAAACTGGTACGGCCCGAGCCACCTCGGCGAGTTCCAGCTCCTTCGTCTGTGGTCGCGGACCAGGACCCAATCCCCAGGAGAGATGTGATGCAGGAACCCCTCCTTAGCCTCAGGAAATGGCGGTCCTCACTCTGTTGGAGACATCTGTTAACATCCTCCGCCACCCCTGTTTTTGAAACATGATCTGGCCCGTGGGCTAGTTTGAAAGCATAATGAAAACATGAACGAGGTAGTACAGGTTTGTCATTAGGCCCTAGATACAGGTTAGTTTGGTGGTGGAATGTGCACTTATTCCTCCATTTCTTTTTCTCCGCAGGTGGAGCAGATGCTTGTAGGTCAGAAATGTCTGCCAGGGACAGTGGAGGAATCTTGTCAGGGTCTGTGGATGGTACAGAGAGTATAGAAAGCACAGGGGAGGAAGCAGAGACAGCCGCAGCTTTTGCAGCGAGCTCTCGGAGGGTGAGGAGGGAGTCCCTGTCCTGGTTCAGCAGGGTGAAGGTGCGGTGGGACACCACACAGCCAGGGCGCCAGCAGCACGTACAGGCTCTTGAACTGAACCCGGTCCATCCCTGTACTGCTCCACGTAGGGCCGGCCCGGGTCGTGCTGCTGGAGGGCTCACCTCGGCGCTCCCGCTCCCCCAGTACAGGCTGATGAAGTGCTTCGTCTGTGGATCCACAGATGAGAGAGACAAACAGAGACAAAACAGAAGAGAAAAAAGGAGAGTCCTCTGGTCTGGTCTCCCTGTTCCCTTCTTTGGTCAGGAACGGTTATCAGCAGTCTGTAGGAGATACTCAGAAACATGGTTAAGCGCAAGCTCCTGCTTTGGGGAAAAATGTTGTTATTCAGTCAGGAAAACTTAAACAGGGTGTCTGTTCGAGTGTCATTTAGAGCCAGTCTGTAGTAGCCTACAGTGACATCAGGGGCAGTGTTAGAATGACTTCAACACGCCCAGTCCCCAGTCATGATCAAGGCAATTGGATTTGGCTCTAGAATTTCTCTCGCGATTTTATGAAAATAAAATAAAAATAACCACATTCTCGTTTCAACAAAACAGCACCCCCTAAGGGTGAAAGCAAAAATTTCCTGAAGTCAGGATAAAAATAGAGATGGGACAAAGAAAATGACACTAAAATGAACTGGCTTCATTTACAATTAACTAATCAAAAAACTCCATCAAAGCTTCATTTGTATAGCTAAAATTTGTATATCTAAAACCTCCCTCTTCTGCATTTCAGGACAGAGTATTTGGGCACTGCTCCTGTTTCATACTTATCTGTCGCTCACAGTGAGTTGGTGACATGGCGTTGGCTTTGCATCTCACGAACCCCAGATCACCCATCTGTAGGGAAACAGGCCGGTAACCTTCATCTCCACCTCCGGTCCTGTGCCCGTCTCCTGGTTCGGCATTCACCCATCACTCCCGGAACGACAGTTGTCTGTAAAAAACACTCAGAAAAAACACTCAGGCCCGATGAATGTGCCTCAAATTATAAACATGAGATATTTAACATAACCATTTAAAAATATATAATTGGGTTATGAGATGCTGCATTCAGATTAAGACACTGGCAACCCTTATCTATTCCCCCCACTATTATGCACAAACCTTATGTCTTAAGCTACATATCAGAAAGAGAGACAAAACAACCAGTTAAACAGACAAACAGCAGGTCCCAAGCAGTCCCCAGGAAGGCATGATCCAGGCTCCTCAAAGACCTGCCGCCCAGGGTCCATAGCCCCTGAAAAATAAGACTCAAACACAGACTGGGTTCAATAGCAGAGGGGAGGCCTAAAGCCAACTCCTCAAAAAACACATCATCATTATATGAATGAAATTCATACAGTAGAATGCATAAAACGAACAGCTTATGGCCATTCATTGACTATTGAAACAAACTTCTGAATCAAACACCTATTCAAAACCCTGTCAGACTTTTGAGTTCTCCACTATTACCCTAAAAGATCTGCTCAGAAACATTAACAGCAACTTAAGACTCAAAGGCTCTACATCTATTTCATCCTGCCACCATTATCTTAAAAAAAAATCTCTCTATCTTGGCTAGTTAAAATCTCCCTAGTGGGTTGTTCAAGGGAACTCCAGCAGGTGGCGCTCGACCCCAAATCGGAGGCTCTTCCTTCCTGACCTGTTCGGACGAATACCTCGTAGAAAGGGGCGCGCTGAACTCGTAGAGAGAAGGGGCGTGGCTAATGGCGGGGGCATTGTTGTGTGATCATGGCGCAACAAGTCGAGGGGGGAAAATATAATTTTAAATCAGTTATTCTGCTGGGGAAATGGTGGAGAGACTGTTTGCTGAATCTCCTTATCTTTCCTTCCTGACCTAAAAAAAACAGTGCTCGTGCTACTCTCCCAAATCTTAAAAGCAGACCAGTCTATAGAATTAACAGGCTTTTCCCTTAACCTAATCATCTCAACCACCTCTAGCTGAGCCCGAATCTTAGAATTTAACACTAAAATGTCAGATGTGGATGTAAGAAATCGAAAATGCTTTAGCACATAACGAAATCTGCCAACAAACGCTCGCAGAATAATGCTTCAGCGCGACAATCTCCTCAGGGCTAGAAAAAATCCTGTGACATCCTCTAGCCATATGTTAGTAGCCGGGGTTACAGGGACACCTAGTGGTGATCCCAAAATGTTGCATGTATGACCCGGAAGTTGTCTTTGGCAGCGCGGGGAAATTTAAAGAAACAAATCCCTAATAACCACGACGCAGCCTAAAAACCCCAAAACAGCAATGAAAGGAAACCTTATAGTTAACTCACGGCGGGAAAGAATACAATTTCGAAAGAAACATACACATTAAATTCGACTCACCCAGTCAGGAAGCTCTTTGTTCTCCCTCTGGCTCAAGGCGGATCACCGGGAGAGTTGTTTTCCTGCGTCTCCTAGGCAACCAGCTAGCCTACTGGAATCTAGCAGTTACGAAATTTAACAGTCTAAAAAGTGTACAAAAATACTTACAATACTTTACCTGGATCCATGACGCGCGTAACAAACAATACAAATCAAGAGCCGAGGCTCAACAGTAAACACAAGACGCATAAGACGAAACAAAGGCCCACGTTACAAACAAGCATGCCCGGCTGCACCAGCAACTTTGGTCAAGGCTAAACCTGACGTCTAGATCCTACCAAAATACTGTACAGCCACTTGGTCAAAGCTAACGCTCGTTAGGTCTACCAACCTGGTCAAAGCCAACTTTCGTTAGGTTTACCAACCTGGTCAAAGCCAACTTCTCGTTATGTTTACCAAGTCACCCGGGAACAAAGGGGAAAACGTTTCTCCAAGAAACGCGGATTGCAAAAACTCTCAATCACTCCCGTAGCTACCATCTCTGCGGTTTTAATCTCATCCGCGACCGGCCAAAAGGGAAACACGTCCTGTGCCAACTCTTTGGCGTATTAGACCAAAACCCACACTTCTTCTGAACACTGCTTAACCCTCGTAACGAAACAAGGACGAAGTCGAAGGACAATACGATATAAATATCTATTGCTGTTCACATCTCCTTGGATAGTTACTTACTTAATACCCACGCTGGGGTTTCTGTTTTCAAACAATCCAGACCAACACAACTGAACCAAATCAAGGCAAATACAGCTCAGAACCATAAGAGGGTTCGTTTAAACGTACCTGTGAGCCTCAAGAATCCAGTGGAAGAACTGAGGAAATAATCTCGGCGTGCGCTCTGGCGCAAGAGAGAAAATTGATTTTCCAAAGCCCATATGGACCGACACGTCTGTCGATCAGTTCATCCACTGGAATCCCGAAGCAAACACGCAGGCAGTTCTCCCTTTTTACCATTCCCGTTCGCCAACTGTGATAGTATTTTAAAACTGGTCTAGTCAAAAGATTTACCAAGATACGTTCAAAAGGTTAAGTCTGGTTTATTGTGGAAAACAATACGTGCGCAAGGACTTCCTGAACAACGCATCAAAGGTGGTTTCGTCAGAGAAGTGAATTCAGCCTCTTCTGCTCTGGCTTATATGCAGTCAAAACACAGGTAAAGTCCTTCTAGGATGTGATTGGCTAACTCATTGCACGTCATGTGAAATGGCAGGCGTGGCCAAGAGTACAGACATGTGACAAACAAAGAAAACAAAGGTCTGAAGACGAAGGTGTGGCCCTTCTGACTTAAACAAAGAGATGAGGAAGAGCGAGGCAGAGGGGGTGTTTATAATTACAAAAGGGGGAGAGTTGGTGTGTTTATAATTACAAAGGGAGATTGAAACTAGGGGTTGCAGGGGACTTGAGGACAAAGGTTTAAGGTGTTTGGATGTAAATTCCTGGACATGGTCAATATGGTCACTGGATTGAACAGTGTCACAGTTACCGCAAGCTGAATGAAAGGGAAGAGCCTCAGATTTGGGGTCGAGCGCCACCTGCTGGAGTTCCCTTGAACAACCCACAAGGTAGATTTTAAATAGCCAATATAGACCCATTTTCTTTAAGGTAAATAAACAGGACAAGACAGATGTAGCTGAGGACGTAAGGTTTGTGCATGATAGTGGGGGGGATAGATAATGTTTGCCAGTGTCTTAATCTGAATACAGCATCTCCTAACCCAATTATATATTTTTAATGTTTATGTTAAATATCTCATGTTTATAGTTTGGGGCACATTCATCGGGTCTGAGTGTTTTTTCTGAGTGTTTTTACAGACAACTGTTGTCCGGGAGTGATGGGTGAATGCCGAACCAGGAGACGGGCACAGGACCGGAGGTGGAGATGGAGGTTACCGGCCTGTTTCCCTACAGATGGGCCATGTCACCGACTCACCGTGAACGACAGATAAGTATGACATAGGGAAGAGACCATTTTTTGCCGAAGCGTGCCAAATACTCTGTTAAATAATTGATATTTTGTTAATTGTAAATGAAGTGAGTTCATTTTAGTGTTATTTTATTTGAGTGATGCATTTTTTTTCCCCCATCTCTGTTTTATCCTGACTTCAGGGAATTTTTCGTTTTCACCCTTAGGGGATTAGGGAGGGGGATTGGGCACCCCTGGACCTAGTCCCCAACAGACGGGGGCGGAACCGCAAGGTCCCAAAAGGGCACGTTAAATGGTGATATAGTGCTGGGGAGAAGACTGAAGGCCCCCGTGTCTGATGAAGTATGAATTAACATACTGCTCTGGTACCGTCTAGTCAGCACTGTGTCGCCGTTAAGGGGTTGGCACTGTGTGGTACGTGGACGACAGTCCACACCTAAGCAGAGGGGCGTAAGAGACGACCTCTGTGAATAGGCAAGGCTGGTAAAAACGGTCAAAGTTCTAATATTCATAGCACAAGTGGAATTAGGATCAGACCGTCGGTTCTGAGCTGGGTGACTAACAATCACTACGGTGTCCGGGATCGCTATCGACTGGGTCACCAGCCGGTCGGGTCGCATATGGCAGTAAGACCACGAGATGGCCGCCGCGCTCGGCTCAATGTACAGTCAGGCCACTACAAGCCAAAAGCGAATGCGTTAGTAGGCGAGTAGTGCTTCTGTGATCGGTGGGCTTTGAAAAGAAGACACCGGGAAGCAGAAGGCTGAGCTCTCATTCCAGGGGAGCCTGGCTTGGGGCCTCGGACGGAACGGGGTCTAGCCCGGGATTGCGCCCTGGATGGGAGGTCCGAAAGACTTAAGCGGTTATTTTGTTGAGACGAGAATGTTTTTATTTTATTTTTATTTCATAAAATCGCGAGAGAAATTCTAAGAGCAAAATCCAATTGCCTTGATCACGACTGGGGACTGGGCATGTTAAAGTATTTCTTACACTGCCCCTGATGTCACTGTAGGCTACTGCAGAGCCTAGATCCCTGCTACTGTCCGATTCGGTAAATGGACAAAAGCTAGTTCCCCACTGACAAACTACATAGACTGACGAGCCCGACTGGCTCTAACAACACTTGAACAGACACCCTGTTTAAGTTTTCCTGACTGACTCACACCATTTTTCCCAAAGCAGGATCATATCCTGCCAGGAAAAGGGGATGATAGAATGTGGCTTGCACTTAACGATGTTTCTGAGTATCTCCAACAGACTGCTGATAACCGTTCCTGACCAAAGAGGGGGTTCCTGACTCAAAGAGGGGAACAGGGAGACCAGACCAGACCAGAGGACTCAAAGAGGGGAACAGGGAGACTCCTGCTCTGATGAGCAATCGGAGACTGACCTTGCCGGTCACCGCCACACTGTCCTCTCCTCTGATGAGCAATCGGAGACTGACCTTGCCGGTCACCTCCTTCTCGTGGTTGTTGTTATGACAACATGGACAAGCTCAACAGCAATGACTGCACCTCTAACCCCACACACTGCTACATTGGACATTCAGAGACGCAAACATGGAAGCTACGAACCAGAAGAAATAACATTCGATTGTTCACAACAGGAGTGAATGAACTTTGAAATTATCTTGAAAAAATATCATATGTGTTTACAAGAGTTACAATGGTTGAAACATTGAGTTGATAAATAAGTTTGGGTTTTTCCTCTAAATTGACCAAGAGGTTTTTTGCCCTTTTTACACTGGTAACCATTCATCTTTTTACCTTGTTTCAAATTTTAAATCAAGGTTTTTGGTGAATGGTTGTCCACTTTTAGACTTATAATCATGTCATATTTTTTACCTTGTTTCCTGTCATATTTCTGAAACAAGGGGTTTTGGTGCGGGATTTTGCATGTGGAAAGAAAATAATCTATTTTTTTGTTAAATATTTCAAAATAAAATTTTATTTTTGCTCCACCTAGTGGAGAGATTACTTCCTTTCCACATGTATAGCATAGCTGAATGTTTACACTTTGTGTTTGGATTTTATTTTTGTGTTCCTGGTGCCAGGCACAAATGGGGGATTGTTATAGAATTTACATCCAAACACCTTAAACCTTTGTTCTCCCTCTCCTTTTGTAATTCACCACCTCCCCCATTTGTTCACATAGCTGTGCTAACCTACAGAATGGCCTCCAGGAGGCCATACACCTAGAAATCTGTCTACACCAGAATAACCATCCTTTGTCCTTTTGTCTCCAAGAAATTGCCGCCTTTTCTCATGTCACATGTCTGTATTCTCGGCCACGCCTGCTATTTCATATGACGTACAATGGAGTAGCCAATCACATCCTGGAAGCACCGTACCTGTGTTTTGCTTGAATATAAGGAAGAGCAAGACCCAGGGGCGGCACTTGTCTGGATAAACCACTCTTGTTGCGTTGTCCAGAAAGTCCTTGCGCTCGTATGTTTTCACAATAAACCAGACTTAACCTTTTGAGCGAATCTTGGTAAATCCTTTTTTGACTAGATCAGTTAACACTAGCAGCGCCAAGCATTTGAAACTTACCAGCATAGCTAGGGGGTGGGTCAAATGCCCCCGCAGTCTTTAGAATGGGAGGCTGTTATTGACACACAATGGCCGCTAGATGGCGCTCGTGTGTGTGTTTGTGACACCAAATGAATGAATTCCATGTTTACTCAGGCCCGGTCGGATTTAGCCAAGCCGCTGGGGTAGGCTTGTGTTGCAGTTTTACCACATTAGTTATTATTTTGGGAATTTGAGCAGAAAGGCATTTTTCTTAACATGTATTATGATATATAGATATATATTATACTAAATAAATATATAATATTTGGGAGGGTTTTTATCGCATTGGGGGGATTTGGAGCACTCGTTGGGGCTGCAGCACCAATCTGGTAATCCGGCTTGTTTACATCCGGACGTGACGTATGTAGCAACATTCTGTGGAGGGCAGTAATAGTTGCATCGACACTGGCCGTAAGAAGAAGTGATTGAATACATTTTCCGCATGTTTGTTGTATTCTATTTGACATGTTCCTTTGCCTCATTTAGCACCAGCTGCAACAATCTCCTCCAAATCCGTTCTCTCCGTTAGCAGGGCTAACGTTGCACTCAGTAGCTTGTGCTTATTAGCTAGGTTTGGTAAAAAGCTTGTGCAGTGGAGGGGTTCTTTTGGGGGAATTATTGGATTATGCCAGCTAACGTTAGTTCCCAAGCTTGTTTGATAACTATTCGATGCAGTCTGCCAGGCTAGTGCCTGTCGCCGTCATGAATGAGACGGCCTAGTTTATATACGGCCCCAGCTTTTGTTTGCTTTTAACTTCAAATTAACGTTTTTGTGTTTTGGGGCCAACTCTTAAAATAATATAATACGGCATGCATAGCTAGCGAGAGATATTGCCCCCCGCATCATTTTTGCAACTTTGCAACTGCTTGCTTGCTAGCTAGCTTAGCTAGCCTAACGTTGGGTGTATGAAACTGGATTGTGAACAATTGCACAACCCTCATCCCACGATGGAGGCTATCAACTGGGCTTGGGACTTTGCCTCTCATCGCTAACTGGAAACTGTCCCGGTTGAGCTAATGGTAGGTAACGTTAGCTAGCTCAAACAGTTTTTTATTAGGCTATTATTAGCCTATCCAACCAATGTGATTTAGTTGTAGTATACTGTTGTATGGGTGGGGGTTGCAGAGGGCTACAAACAAGAGTGTGAGGCAGCTCTGTAGGTCATTGAAGGCTATATATTATTATGATATGGTTGATAATAGTGAAGAACATGTGCAAGTTGTGTGTCATAAAATGTAAAAAAAGTACACATCAGCTTATCACAGAGTTGGCTGTAATATAAGGTTGCCCCCTGTCCTTTGACATTCGCTACCCGCAGACAGACGGCATATTTGCATGTCAATGTATGCTCAAACTAATTTGAATTTCGTGGGGGTTGGGGGGGTTAGTTAGGGTGAGGAAAACGATGCGCGGTCTCTTTAGCCCTGAGACCATCAGGCAGGCAGTTCAGGAAGGCTATATATTAGTATGATATTATGTCTAATAATACATTTGTTGAAAGTAACGAGAATTACATGCCCAAAAAACAGAGATAGGACACGAACATTACAGTTGATAATAGTGAAGGACAAGTTGTGTCATAACATTTGGAATCTCTATCTTATTTTCGTTGTAGATGGAATCAAACCAAAAAATGCGAATTTTGAACCGGCTCTCCCCTACCTACACCGAGACCAATTAAATTGGGTGATAAGTGATACGATGATAGGCCTATAAAAACATACATGTTCAAATAAAATGCCAGATCAGATGCCACATAAACTAAAGTAAACATCATCTTATTGCCACCCCTGAAAAATGCCTTGCCAACCCAGTTGCCACCCTAACTGTAGGCAATTAATCTTTATTTTTTATTTTTATGTTGATTGTAAATGTTGGTGATATTTCTCCGTAGTTCATGTAAACGTTTTACTCACCAGTTTACAATTAACTTTGCCCTAAATAGAGAAAAAAATGGTTGCACCCGTGACCCGCCCACCTGACTGACCTGCAGAAACCACAACAATACTAAGCTAACGTTACGTGGTGACTGGAGCGATCCTCACTACCACAGCATATTTCCAGAGTGAGTCAGGTAAGCAAGCTATAATTTGTTTGTTGTTGCTTTATGTTTAAAATGTTCAAATGTTCTGTCAAGTTTGACAATGTGAAATATGTGATAGAGCTCAACCACATGACTATTGTTATTGTATGACATGAGTTATTCTAAACTCTTTGGCGTACATACTGAAGCGGGGGGGAATCTAGCTTCACATCAACGTTTGCTAGCTAGCACTAGTGAAATGAGACAACTGTTTCCCTCAGCGTGCGCTGTTGTCAAATGGTAGCCTGTAATGAAATGAGACCATCATGGTTTTCCTCAGCTAGGCCTATTTGCATGTCAATGTAAACCCGTGGGGGTTGGGGAGGGCTACAAGGTATGGCTTTTGGTTAGCCTACAGCCCTACCAAGAAATGTTAGTTCTGCTTCATTCCCACAGCAATTTTCTATAGGGAGGCTCTCAACCTCAAGTACAAACCCTTCTCTACATGGCCGCTCAGAAGATCTACAAGTCCAACTGGGCAGCCAGGGTCCGTGCCACAGTGGTGTGGATGAAGACGCCCAACAAGGCCAAAGTGGTCTTGAAGGAGAAGCAGCAATTGCTCAGTGAGATCACATCTCAGTACATTCTTTTGATTATAGATGCATGATTGAAAAATGAATGATATTAAAGTGTAATGCTAATTTATCGTTTTTTGAATCATGCTTTTTATTATTTTGTCATTAAAGATAACAGCAACATACAATATGTTATTCACTCAGTTAGGCTATACGAAAATTAATGCTAGTAAATTGATAGATTTTGGGTGACTAATTTTGTTTGTGTGTGATTTGTTTGTGTTTTCCTGTCAGTTGGACCCACAGCTCAGGAAGTAGGTGGAGAAGGACAGAGTCAACAGCATGGACACAGGGGACTTCAGGAAGGCAGAGGAGTTTGTGGAGCCGATGCGTGTGCTGCACACATCCACACTCTGTGTCTCCAGTGAAAGAAACCCAACCTGTGGCCAGATCATTCCAATCCTCTAAAAGTTGCAGGCCCATTACACTGTGCGCCAGGGGGACTCTGCCCAGCTAGCAGATCATGAGTGGGCAGCCAGCGGCCCGCTGACGACCAACTCGGCGGCCCTACGTCCTCCGTCAGTGCGTTGGTGGCTTGCTGCTCACACTGCACCACCCTCCCCACACACTGCATGCTAATGCACTCTATACGTTGCTATGCTAATGCATGTAATATTGCTAATAATGCATTCAATAAATGAGAACAGATGTGTGAACTTTTTTTTAATTTTATTTAAAGTAGCACATCAATATAACACAGATTAATGCAATACTCGTAAGAGGAGACAGGTACAGTAAAGAAAATGTTCAAAAGCAGCATAACGAACATACAGTACATAACATATATCAGCATACATATAGTACACTATGAACAGCATATGACATTATGGAGATGGACACTAGACATATGGTAGGCTATATAAATACTCTAGACAGATGGCATGTACAGTAACAATCAATAGTTTGGACACCTTCTCATCCAGTTGAATGCAAAGGTGTCCAATCTTTTGACTGGTACTGTAACTGTACACAACTGTGCACACAACTCAGGTGTACAGTAGTCTGATGGCTGTACAACAAAAGCAGAATAACCTGGGGGGTTGTGTGTAGTCAAGACGTCATGGCCGATCTAAAACACAGAATTCAAAATAAATTTGACTTTGTAAATGGCTGAAAGAATTGGTCTTTGATAAGTATATATAATTAAAAAAATGTGAACAGGTCAGAAAAAACAAACACCAACCATAAGAACTGGCGTCGCATGCTGTGGTTTGTGGACGATGTGGCGTGGAGTCCCATGTTCGGGCCCCAAGGTAGGTGGTCTAAAATAAGATAAAAAATAATATTAAGATAAAGTAGGTGGTCTAAAATAATATTTAAAATAATATTAAGATAAAGTCTAGACCAAGTGCCCGGCTATAGAGTACCTGGTCTGCACGTATTCATGGGTTTCAAATGTAGTCCTAGACCTGCCGGACCAACACAGGTGTTTCAAATTAATGAATTAGTTCTACTGCATAAGATAAATTGAAACACCTGTGTTGGTCCCCAATATGGCAGGTCTAGGACTACATTTGAAACCCATGAATATGCTGGTCTGTGCTAATCTTCACTGTTCTGTGCTAGTATAACAGTAACATCCTGGTTCTACTCTGGTCTCCATACCTGTTCTCTGTACTGGTCCTCATGTCTCCTCTCGCCCTTCGCCTGCATCATCACCTCAAGTTTTTCCCAGTTTCTGGCACCTTCCAGTTTGGATGTGCCAGAGCCCATAGGCCACCTGGGCTGGAGGGAGAGACAGGACAATTAACCAAGTGAAAGAGACAGAAATACTGCACACAGAAGAGACATTGATATGACTGTCCAGCCTGTGATAGACATCTGAAGTTTTGCAGAATCTAATAAGATGGCTAATTTTAGCAATAATAGCTTAGCTAGCTAGTAGTGCCAACTGCCTACCTAGCACAGCCTACTCATTGACCAAATGAACATGGGAACTTTCACAGACGTTGCCGGAGCATTTGGGACAGTTAGCTATTCTGTTCTCTCTCAAAATGATTAAAGATTGGCTTATAGCCAATCAGACGACGATTACATTGACAAAACTGTAGCTAGCTAACGTTAGCCGAGATGAATTTGCGTCAGGCAGCCTAATGGTGGCCAACGAACAAAGGCCCTCCACAACGCCTCACAAAAGTTCAAGAAACGGTCACAACTGAAATGTTTCAAAGTTGCCAACTCAACGTTACAATTACCACAAAAAGCAGAACGTATAACACTCATGGCGACAGAGTAATTTTAGCACTAGCCTAAGCACTAGCCTAGGTATGCTGCTAACGTTGGAGATGAAGTAAACATGGAGATGTTACAACGCCTGTTGCTCATAGCACTAGTGCTTATTCATGTATATTGTCCTCTTATTTCGGTTATTTCAGTTATAATATTTCAGTTATTCAGTCCCTCATCACCTTTGCGCTAGCTCGCTACCTAGCTCGCTAGCTAGCTCGCACTCAACTGGAGAGTAAACAAATAGTGCGCCCCACAATGCACAGCGCATCTGACTACGGGTCTTTTTTTAGGTCAAACATGTTGCGTCCGTCCGAGAACGGGCGGTTTCACACAACTGGAGCTTCCTAGAAATCGGTTGTGACCGCTCCGAAAACACCTCTTCAGGAGGGTCTCGGAGCGGCTGTTTTAGTGCACACTTGTCTGCGATTGTTGTGTTCACACAGGCCCATACAGAGCGCTCTCGGGCCCAAAGCTCGTTTGGTGCGCACAAACTGTGTTCGGAATCGCTCCCTATTCACTATATTGAACTATATAGGGCGTCAGCCATTTTGGGCTGAACGAGGGAGCGATTCCGAACACAGCTTATGTGTGAAACCACCCTAAGTTACTCCCTTTACGCACAAATATAATGAGCGGATATTTATTCTTGATAAGTTCATGAGGTAACTTACAGTAGGATTGATCATTTTGTGTGCATAAACAGTGGCTAAGCATAAAACATAAACACACAGAGCTAGCTAACATACAGTGCTAACATAAACAGTGCTAGCTAACATAAGCAGTCGGCAACATTACAGTAACGTCAACATTACGGGTAAGAATGGGCTAATGTTAGCGAAGCTAGCCAAACTTACATCATCGACGAGATCCAAATTGTTGTCACGTCTCCAAATCCCCCAAGCTCCTCTTCTGATGAGCTGGACTCAAATACAGCCTCTAAAACCTCAACACATCTCCTGTTTTTGTGTTTGTTTGCTCATTTTATCTTCTCCGGTAGCCTAAGTTCATTCAGGTAACGTTAGCCCAGCCGGATTCAAAACATCCTCCCTAGTTGTTTGCAAACCACATGGCCCAGTTTTATCCAATGGGGGGCTCTCTTGATAGAAAGTGGTGAATAATGTGGATGGTCATTGGTTTATTATGTCTGAGACTGATAGACAGCTGAATCCATGGGGAAAGCGCCAACCAATGGAGATTCAGAGAAGGCGGCGTAGGCCTTCAGGAACCAATCATAAACGCTGTAAATCTCAAGACACGAAACAGACGTCTTATACACAAAACAACGGTGTAAAATTATGTATATGATTTCTGTGCGTGTTGATATGGCGGAAAAATCTATAAAAACGTACGACGCCACCGCGGGCGCAGACTCCAGAGGGATAAAGCACAGTTCTTTTTACTCACACCAATGCTCCTATATAATTATAATTATATTATACTCCCAGTTATATTATATATTTACTTTGTCCAGATTGCCAGTTGAACAAAAACGATCCAAGTGCCAAGTGCAACATTGTAACATATTATTCCCTGAACCAATGCAAACGGTCTAGAGGGTTGAATAGCCTGCACCCCTAGTAATTTTGCATTCATTCAATAGCCTACATAAGCATTCACATCCATAAACATAAGGCTGTGTTTTCAAGACATTCACAGCATTTCAAAATTCAACATTTGCATCATAGACTATTGAGTGCTATTCGTTTGAAGACATTTGACCTGTGTTGAGCTGATAGCATACGTTTTGAGATTAAACATAGTTTTATCTAAATGAGCCATTGTGTGAGTTTAACCTTTTGCATTCATTGTTGAAATCACATATAGTCTACCACAAAAATATTATTGCTGTGCACATTCTTATATCCATATGTAAGGATGGATTATTCATTCAACCTTGATTCCTATAAAAAAAAAAAAAACATATTGATGAACCTAGGCGACATCTGCTGGGAGAAAGTAGCATTGCAGCCTTCAGGTCAGGTAAAAAAAGATGGCTGACCGGCTTTTAGCCAGAATACACTAAAAAAATGACCAAACTACCTTTTCCTGGTGGGAAGTTTCAAAAACACTGACACGTAAAACGCACATATCTAGGAAAAGTCATGAAAGCAGGGCGCTGTAACTTGAACGGTTGCAGAGAATTATTTTTTAATGTAGTTGCATGGGTCACCTTGACCCACCCTCAGCTATTCTAGTGTTAAATTCCATTACAACACTCACACACACACACACACACACACTTAACTGCATCTTCATAAACGTCAAACTTGTGAAGACGAGTTTGAGCCATGCTGGAATGTGAACACAGATACTTCATGAAGTCGAGTTTGAGCCATGCTGGAATGTGAATATAGGTTTTCATTTGATGTGTCAAAATTCAGAATGACCTTCACTATGTCACCACATTCTTGCAAGTATTTAATCAAATTCTGTTTGCTCATACAGGTACTGTATGTACTGCACATTTTATTCTTCTGCTTACATTTTGTGGTGTGTGTTGCCTCAACAAAAGAGGAAGAGGTCCAATGATGACACAGCTTCCTTCCTGGGTGTCAGCTGAGTTAGTAAGCAATATGCACGGTAGGTACAGGATACGGAAGAGGACAGTTCAAATTAGAATTGTATGTCACTGACACTACAGGAGTGCATTTCACAAGGCTTAACAAGATCTGTCTGAAACCGATCCATCAACATGGCCCATTTTGCAGGTGAGAGGCCAATGCACACACACACACACACACACACAGCGAGAGAGAGTTTAGATGCTTTTATTTGGATCCACAAAACAACCTTTTTTTCTGATCCAAACATTTAGAGGAAGGTTATACAATATGGTGGCTAAACCAGACACTGGGTGCACATATGCTTAACACACAGAGGAGTAGAAGAGGTCATAATGATGACACACACACATTCTTACAGATCCACACACATGCATGCACACACATACACACACATACACACACATTCTCACAGACATACACATAGACCTGTAACAATTATTACATAATCGCCAAACCGCAATTTTGTGACATAATCGCAATTATTTGTTTGAACCATGATTATGCTTTTTTCATTGCTTATGTTTAAACCGAGCACTAATAGTGTACAATTTCAGAATGGTGGCACTTCCAGACTAATGTCCTAAATCTAAAAACATTCACATTAGTGTTGCTGGCTCTGGTCCTGTGGTTGTGGGAATCACTAATACTTATACCCTCTGATATAAGTGCTGAGTCAAAAAAGACACCATGAGCCAGTCTGAGCTTTAGCATGGCCACTCCACCACAGTAGGACATCCAAGACCTTTAAAATGTTGTGGGTTTAGGTGAGTGCGTGGGAGGAGTTTCAGAACCACTCTGACAAGCTTTTTCTGTGCTGTTTGTAATCTATTTCTTAGTATTTTTGGAAATGTTACTGTACCAACATGTACTTGCATAATCAGCATTTCTTTGGAACAGAGCCCCTGCCAGGGGTACACTCCCCTGGGGTACTCCACAACAAGGTTATTATAGTTAACGAAAACTAACTAAAAAACGAAAACTAGGTGTGAAAAAACATTTTAGTTAACTGAAATAAAAATAAAAACTAGGCTTTACAAAAAAACTAACTAAAACTGTATTGTATGCTTACAAAACTAACTAAAATTAACTAAAATTGTAGAGAAAATGTCCTTAGTTTGTCTTTTTCATTTCATACATAAGCCTAGTATTTTGGGTGGATATTAAATCTATCCTCCATTATTTCTTTAGCTGTGCCCCTGCGCAGGAGTAACCTGACGTGCGCCAGATGGTTTGTTTCACACAGAGTGAAACAACGTGAGCTCAGGAGATCAGGATGGTCTCACCAGGCTAGCGCAGAAGAAAAAAAACTAAAACTAATACTGAAACTAATAAAAACTAAACTAAAACTAAGCATTATCAAAAATAAAAACTAAACTAAACTAGAAAATCTGCTTTAAAAACTAATTAAAACTAAACTGAAATTGAACACAAAAAGTTAAAACGATATAAAAATAAAAACTAATGAAAAAAGCTAAACTATTATAACCCTGCTCCACAGTGGACCTCCATGGCATCTGATAGGGTACCATTAACATCAATGAACTGGTCTCGTTCTGAAAGATACAATCTCATCCATTCAAGAGTCACACCAGGGCGAGAACCCCAGTCCCCAGTGGGCATTGTCCCGAAACTCGATGCTTAGACTGCATGCTACACCCTGTAGAACTCGGTTGTTCCTTTGTTACATTCAAACAGACAGATTTAACTCTTAAGACAGAATAGCTACACACGGTCTGTTTTCAAACCAGCTACATGCTACCAGACCAACAGATGACAGTCTTTGAATGAAAGTGTTACTGCACAATGCTTCTTTTTATCCTTACAACTTAAAACCAGGGATGCAGCAGAGGTGGTGCTTTGATCAGGCCTGAAACCAGACTGATGTACATTTAAAATACAATGGGCATTTAAAAACTATTAACTGATCATTTATTAGGTATTGTAACACTTTGGGCAGGCAAGAACCTTTACAGAAAGGAGAACAGTTACAGTATTAAGGTCTGACAATTCACCCCCTTAATGAAGGGGGGAGTATGTAGGCTCCTTGGGAAGACACCTGAGACAACAGTCAAGTAAAACATACTGTACTGTAGATAAGCCATCAGTGCAGGTATATATTCCATAGATAGAGAAGAACACGGTGTGGTTTTTCCAGATTATCACAATGAACTTCATACTTTAGGGATAGTTGGTATGTTTGTTTTAGTTCTCTGGGATACCACTTACTGTAGAAAGTTATTATGGGACATTCCAATTGGGAAACATGTTAGTCAAGATAAAAAGTATATTACTTAGTCAACATGTTGCAGCTGGTATGTGTGATTGGCTACATCAATGATTTTTATTGCTTATGTTTAAACCGAGCACTAACAGTTTACAATTTCCGAATGGTGGCACTTCCAGACTAATGTCCTGAATCTAAAAATGTTCACATCAATGTTGCTGGCTCTGGACCTGTGGTTGTGGGAATCACTAACACTTGTAAAATACCCTCTGATATAAGCGCCGAGTCAAAAAAGACACCATGAGCCAGTCTGAGCTTTAGCATGGCCACTCCACCACAGTAGGACATCCAAGACCTTTAAAATGTTGTGGGTTTAGGTGAGTGCGTGGGAGGAGTTTCAGAACCACTCTGACAAGCTTTTTCTGTGCTGTTTGTAATCTATTTCTTAGTATTTTTGGAAATGTTACTGTACCAACATGTACTTGCATAATCAGCATTTCTTTGGAACAGAGCCCCTATGTCCCGAAACTCGATGCTTAGACTGCATGCTACACCCTGTAGAACTCTGTTGTTCCTTTGTTACATTCAAACAGACAGATTTAACTCTTAAGACTGAGAATAGCTACACACGGTCTGTTTTCAAACCAGCTACATGCTACCAGACCAACAGATGACAATCTTTGAATGAAAGTGTGACTGCACAATGCTTCTTTTTATCCTTACAAGTTAAAACCAGGGAAGTAGCAGAGGTGGTGCTTTGATCAGGCCTGAAACCAGACTGATGTACATTTAAAATACAATGGGCATTTAAAAACTCTTAACTGATCATTTATTAGGGATTGTAACACTTTGGGCAGGCAAGAACCTTTACAGAAAGGAGAACAGTTACAGTATTAAAGGAGAATGCTCGTTTTTGACAACCTGGACCTTATTTACGGCATATTATAAGACGTTTGTCTCACCGAGATAACTTTGGTGTAATTTGGAGGCCTGTAGAAGAAATTTAAAATCCAGTGTGAGCCAAGTATATCCATGTAATGGTGGCGGACGGGGCACTGAGAATGCAGCTTCTAAAAAATCTATTTTCTGCCGCGAAACAGTTGTTTTCATCAATCTGTCTTTATGAATCGCTAGTTGTGCTTACATAGAGCGAGGGCTTGTTGTGGTTTTTCACATGCTTCTGTAATATGTTATGTTACGGGTCGTTGCCAACACTGCATCCGTGGCCGGGTACATTAGCAGGCAAGGCGTAGGGTCAGTGTAGGGTAGGGTGCAGTATAGGGTAGGGTGCAGTGTAGGTCCAGAATCTTGTACTATGTGTACTGTGTTCCAGGTAAATGATGGAACGAGAGGTGAAGCAGAGCCAAGGTCGGGCTCAAGAAAAAAGTCAAGATGCTTGAGGAACGCAACCGTCGGCTGAAATGCAAGCCAGGGTGAGGCTTCCAATCCAGCTGCGGAGCCCTCTTCCTGAGACCGGGATTCTCAGTCCCTGGCTGTCTAGGCAGTTCAGTTCTTCGTTGTGGGATTGCGTCCTCCCCTTATAATATGCCGTAAATAAGGTCCAGGTTGTCAAAAACGAGCATTCTCCTTTAAGGTCTGACAATTCACCCCCTTAATGAAGAGGGGAGTATGTAGGCTCCTTGGGAAGACACCTGAGACAACAGTCAAGTAAAACATACTGTACTGTAGATAAGCCATCAGTGCATGTATATATTCCATAGATAGAGAAGAGTACGGTGTGGTTTTCCAGATTATCACAATGAACTTCATACTTTAGGGATAGTTGGTATAGATGGTTTGTTTTAGTTCTCTGGGATACCACTTACTGTAGAAAGTTATTATGGGACATTCCAATTGGGAAACATGTCAGTCAAGATAAAAAGTATATTACTTAGTCAACATGTTGCAGCTGGTATGTATGATTGGCTACATCAAAAAAAAATTTGGGCGATTTGTGAGATATAAGGTATGATTGAAAGTGGTCTGTGAAAGAGCCACTGTGAGGGTATGTGTGTGTATAATGTGTGTTTGTCTGTTTGTTTGTTTGTTTGTTTGTTTGTTTGTTTGTTTGTTTGTTTGTTTGTTTGTATGTGTCTGTCTGTCTGTACGGACACCGATGGACTGCCATAGGCAGAGAGGGAAGTAAGTAACATGTCAGACACATATTATAATGAATGTGTGGTATGTGGGTGTGCATCTACATCTATTGTGTCTATGTCTGTATGTCTGTATGTGTGTGCGAGCGCGGGCTGGTGCTTGTGTGCGTGTCATCGTCCTCACGCCCAGGGTGTGTTCTCTTCTGTGGAATCTCCTTGGAATCTCCTCCCCTCAAGAGAAGAGAAGGTGGGCTGTCCGGCTTCTGGTGGTGCTTTAATAAAGCGTCAGTGTGAGAAGCCACACACAGTATGTGCACAGAGACGCAGACACAGAAGACGAACAACACTGAGGAGACTTTTGAGAAGCTATCAGTGAGTACATTAGATTAAATATTAAATATGCATGTGGGTATACAGTACATGCCAGTGAAAGATATGCTGCCAGACAGAGTGTACAATGCTTCATCAATCAAACATCTGTTAGTGGATTGCAGTGGTTGCAAATTCTCAGATGTTGAAATCCGTGTATCTGTATCAACATGTACATTATCAACTGGCACTGAAAGTGCGGCTTAAATCCATTTGAATGACTAAAGCAAACCCTGGGCGGATGAAGTGCTCTAGACAAACGAGGGATGTACTTGTGCAGGATTTAAGATTTGAAGTGCAAGGTATTTGAAAAGAAAAGAGCTTGCACGTCCACTATGCAGACCAGGTGCAGGACAAACTGGAGTATTGAATGAGAAGTTCCGCACACTGGAACATATAATGGTGCGTTCGTTTGTGGTCGGAGGTGGCAAGTCACAAGTGGCAAAATACCTACCTCCGAGCTATAGCGAATGATATGATGATATGATATGATATTGACGTCAGCCGGCAACTGGGGGCTGAGAAACATATCCGAATTTGCGACGAGGAAGTGCGAGTTCATGCGGCGTTTTAGTTAATAATTCCTAGTAGCAAGTCGCAATTTGCCACCTCCCAGTTATAAACGAACGCACCATAAATGATGGACTGTTCCCATTAGTTTATTATGATGTCTCGATCATGCGATCTTCATCAGTGCAAAGTACACATGGTAAAAAACAACAACAAAAAACAGGGTTTTGAACATCAATCAACCATCAATTAGGCAGAGTGGATGCCCTTCAATAGTACTGAAGCCTGCACTTGCACACATTGTTTTTGAGGTAAAAAAACAAACCTGTTGGTCCGCTGGTATCTTTTCAAGTGAAACACATTATTGTAACATCAATCCTCTTAGTTTTTATTATTCTTCCTTGTGCAAAGCAGCAGTAGATTGTACTATTTATGCACTTCTTTCTTTATTCATTCATATAATAATGTCACTTTTCATAAGCTACAGTACAAGGGGGCTCTAAGCCCACCCATGGAAACTATAATGATTATGCTATAGAGCAGGCTGCTCCTGAAGAGCATGGCGCCAGTCATACAGGCACACAACACAATTTATGTGGCAGTCATCCAACAATTGAATTGATCAGCTTGTCCCACAGGCCATTAATGCGGTGAATGAGGGTTATGTGTTGGCTGGCTCCAGGCCCGGAATCGCACGCCCACTTGCCAATGGCAATTCAGTCTGAGTGTCAGGCTAGGTTATGTTGGGTAAAAGGAAGATGTGGGGGGGGGGGGGTATTTAGCTTTGAACATGGCGTGAGGTGATGCAAGATGTCTTCTTGGTGCTTGGTGAGTTTGTGTGTGTGCGCGCGTGTGTGTGTGCGTGCGCGTGTATGTGTGTTCACATGCGTGTGTAGAGGACGTTTTCATGCCTTACAGAAAGCCACTGTAATACCTGACAGAGTTGATTGTGTATTATAACAGAGTTGACTGTGTGTCTACCTATTTAGTCAGGGTGGGGTTGGTTGTGTGAGTGGGTTGCCCTAGCTGCAAAAAGAGCCACCCTTATCAGGAAGTAACACAGAAGTTGGGCCAGTGTGTGTTGACTCATCTTAGCAATCAGCAAGAAGCTTTAGAAGAATATTATTCTCAAAAACTGCCACACAAATCATGAAAATCGATTCACTGAGCTGGCAAGAATGGGAGTATCTGGGAGATGTTCCACATGGAAGCATAAATCTATCAATTTAGTGCTTAAGAATGATGACAAATGCATCCTTGTAAAGTGCACGGAGAAACTAGTGATGAAATACATCAACACCATCATACCAGACTCACTAGACCCACACCAGATCGCTTATCCCTTGGCTCCACTGCGCCCATCAGCGTCAACTGTCAGCGTCCGTCAAAAATCAAAAAATGAACCTGGGCAATTCTAATGTCGGACACAGGCATCAAACGAGACGCAACGGCTGCAGTGGAGCCACTGTTAGGGCTGTAACCATTACAAATTTTGCTAGACGATTAATTGTCTCAGAAATAATAGCAATTAATAACATAATTGTCAAAAAAAGAGTTTTTTTCTTTGTACGTTGATTAGAGGACCTAATGCACCTGCGTGATTTTTAGTGATTTTTTTCTTGTTTTAGGGGGGTGCGCTTGCAAAGCATGCCCTGGTGGGAGGTTTCTAGCTAGTAGCTACCAGAAGGATTCTTGAGCTGTGACGTTTTATGTTAAAAACATACAGGGGAACTACAGCAGGCCTATTCTTGCTACTGATGTGTTTTTTAACACTTCAACAAAGGCCAATCATTTGAGTGAGTGAAGACTGTGTGTGAGAGTGAGTGAGTGAGTGAGTGAGTGAGTGAGTGAGTGAGTGAGTGAGTGAGTGAGTGAGTGAGTGAGTGAGTGAGTGAGAGAGACAGAGAGAGTGAGTGAGTGAGTGAGTGAGTGAGTGAGTGAGTGAGTGAGTGAGTGAGTGAGTGAGTGAGCGAGCAAGGACTGTGAGTGAGTGAGTGAGTGAGTGAGTGAGTGAGTGAGTGAGTGAGTGAGTGAGTGAGTGAGTGAGTGAGTGAGTGAGCGAGCGAGCGATAACCTGAGCAGAGAGGAGGGTTGAGTCCCAGCCCCCAGACCAAAGCCTCTGGTTTGGTTAGGTACTTGTTAGCTTCGTTAGTTAACTATCTTGCTTCTAGAACCTATCATACACAACAGCCACTGTCTGGAAGTGCAACCATTATGAATTTGTACACTGTTAGTGCTCGGTTCAAACATAAGCAATAAAAAAAAGCATAATCATGGTTCAAAAAAATAATTGCGATTATGTCACAAAATTGCAGTTTGGCGATTATGTAATAATTGTTACAGGTCTAGCTACTGTCATTAATTACAATGGATTAATTTCATTAGCGTCTGATGGTTGATGCAGATGCTGTCTGGACAGCTAATCCCTTCCCCCTGCTACTGTTCTGTTTTGTTCTGATGGACCAGTATCTCAATCCCACTCCCCTACACTTGCTGACACCCCCCACTGTGCTGATAAGATATTGTAAGGACAAGCGATGACAAGGATTACTGTACTGGTTATGTATGGCAAATACATTTTTGTATTCTATTCTTTATGAAGATGATGTGCTGTTTTGAAACAGAACAAACAACTGGAACACTAAGTTTCAACGCATAACCTGACATTGTGGTTAATCATATGAACTCTGCTTGTCTTGCAGTTAAGAAGAAGAGCCAAGCTATGACAGGTATGTTGATACATCATTTTGCTTCTATAAAGTTTCACTATATAAAATAATTTAATGTTATATCATAAGGACTTCAATTATATATTACTCATCGCATGAGTTAGATGAGTCTGATATCAAATAATTACATTTGTTAGACATAGTTTGTGGGGTGGCTGTGACTTATGAGGTAGAGCAGGTCGTCCAGTGACCGCAGGGTCGGCGGTTCAAATTCCAGCTCCTCCTGTCCACATGTCGAAGTGTCTTTGGGCAAGACACTGAACCCCAAATTGCTCCCAATGAGCAGGCTAGCACCTTGCGTGGCAGCTTGCCGCTATTGGTGTATGTGTGAGTGGATGAATGGGAGGCCATTGTAAAGTGTTTTGTCCATAAAGGTAGAAAGGCACTTACTTTGAGATAATAAAACATCCCTCACAGTAAGGCTGTCCCTGTTAACACCACACCTGGTCCTACCGGTTATTTCTCTCTCTGTTTGATTTTGTTGTAGACACAGACAGTGGCTTTGAGAAGGAGTTTGTCGATGCCCATAATGATTATCGTAAGAGGCATGGGGCCCCGCCTCTCACTCTCAGCAGAAACCTGTGTAGCTCCGCCCAGAAGTGGGCGGATCATCTCATGTCGATCAAAACCCTCAAGCACAGCACCACCAATCACGGGGAGAACCTTCACTACTCATACAGCTCTGCCCCCAAAACACTTGATGGTGGGTATAAGACAGGAAAAGAATCGAACTTTGATAATTGTTAACCTCTGAACAGTCAATAGGTCTACTGGTATGTTACGGAAATCATGCCTTTTGGTGTACAATACAGATATTTAGTGTGTTTTTATGAATGAACAATTCAAATCAAATCAAATAAAACTTTATTTGTATACTGGTGCGCATGTTATACACAGAGGCAACACAATGCGCTTTACAGAGAGCGGGGGGGAGGGGGTATAGTTCCCACCCCTACATATTCCAGAAAAAAACAGTTTCACCCAGGGGCCAGAAAGGTGAGCTGTAAAAATTATTTTCGACCTCTCTCAACGAGACGATCGAGCAAGCTCCTGGAAAATGTTTGTCTATTGGCTAAATACATTGACAGAGAATAACAAATACATGAATATGCCCTAAAAGTTTACATTCATTCTGATTGATCAGATTCAGTGCATGTACTATGGTTAGGGGCAATACCTTCCACACACTGCATCTACTGTAATACCTGACTGGATTTCACAGGAAAACATGCAGTGGCCAGCTGGTACAGTGAAATCAAAGATTACAGCTTTGATAACCCTGGATTTGGTTCCAATACAGGTAAGTTTTCCTGATTCTTATCTTTTTATTTTCTTGCCAGGACAAGTAGTTGTGATTAGTTTGTTAGTTAACTTACAGTGCAGTCTCATTTACTTTAATTATGGCCTGAGCACTGGTGGTGCGAGGCCCTATTGAAATTGTAAGGATTATTATTCTCCTCCTATCTTTTACCTTCTCCTACCTTCTTCTCCCCAAACAATTTGGTGGCCTAAACATCGATGAAAACGCATGAAACTTCAGTTCGTCAGTCCCGGTGAAAAATGTGATATTTCATGGGTGACGGAAATGGGCGTGGCAAAACGGCTCAAGAGCGCCCCCTGGAAAATTTAAAATGGCGAGCCCCACCTTTCAGTTTGATGTAGGCGAACGAAATTCGGTGGGCATATGTAGTTCATCAAGACACACTAAAATATATCTTGGAGCTATACCCAACATCCAATAGGAAGTCAGCTATTTTGCTCTAAATGTGCAATTTTTTCCTTGTTTTTACCATTTCTATGCCTCATACTTTAACAAACTCCTCCTACAGATTTCATGTGATCAACTTTTTATTCGGTCAGCTTCATCTTTTACCTTTGTGATCAAAAGTTATCCCCCCCAGAAAATTGAGTTTTCACCAAACACCCTTGCTGTGGCGCCCCGCCAAATTTTGACATTAAACAGGAAGTCCTCATAACTCCTCCATACATTATCCAATTTGTCCGATATTTCTCACGCTTCATGAAGGTTCTGTCCTGAACAGATCAATGTGTCAGTATTGCGTCATACTTATAGCGCCACCTATTGGTGAAACAGGAAGTCCTCAAAACTCCTACATACATTATCCGATTTGCACCAAATTGCTGACGCTTCATGAAGGTCGCATTCTGAACACATCTATGCGTCAGTATTGAGTCACGCTTAGAGCGCCACCTACTGGTGACAGGAAGTTTCTCTCAGTACTGGACACCGAAATAGCACACCCTTTAACGGCGCCGCACCCTGACACGCGTGGGGTGCGAGGGCCCGCTCAATGCTGCTCGCAGCCCTAGTCTCTCTGAAATTGCAAAATGTAGGCTTAAAGCCAGTGCTTAATTTGTGCCGGAGCAAGCCAGAGCTAGCTCTGGGACCTCTCAGTTTTGAACTGCTTGCACTCCGGGACCTATTTGTGTGGATATTGTATCGATAAAAAAGAAATGTTGTCCCTACTATTCCCAAGCGATAATATCCAATCACATCAATCATTCGTCCATCAAAAAACACACAAAAAACACATAGGCTACACACACAAAACGTTGTCCCTCCCCCCACGATAATATCCAATCACAACGAATTCAGTCAAGACCAACACTCTCAACTGTCCAGTTAACTAGAATACATTCAGCATTCCTGAAGCTATGGAAGTTTTTTAGGCTCTTTATTCAAATGGAAATGCATTTTGCAATTGGCAATTCAATATGCAATTTGGTCATGCAATTTGAAAATGCATTTTACAATTGGCAATTCAATATGCAAAGTGGTCATGCAATTTGAAAATGCATTTTGCAATTGGCAATTCAGTATGCAAAGTGGCAATGCAATCCTCAATTCACTTTGAAGAAAAAATAGAATGGAAGCTGAATCAATTGAATTCCATTTTGCCATGGTTTTTTGGTCTCTTTATTCAAATGGCCATGCATTTTGCAATTAACAATTCAAAATGCAATTTGGTCATGCAATTTGAAAATGTATTTTACAGTTGGCAATTCAATATGCAAAGTGGCAATGCAATTTGAAAATGCATTTTACAATTTGCAATTCAATATGCAAAGTGGCAATGCAATCCTCAATTCACTTTGAAGAAAAAATAGAATGAAAGCTGAATGAATTGCATGTCATATTGCCGTGGTTTTCACTTTGAAGAAAAAATAGAATGAAAGCTGAATCAATTGCATGTCATATTGCCGTGGTTTTTGAGTGTCTTTATTCAAATGGCCATTCAGTATGCAGACTCGCCCCATACTCTGCCCCTGATTGGCTAACTCTAACCCTAACCTTAACTAACGAATACCAGCCAATCAGAGGCAGAGTACGGCGTCTTCGCGGAATGCTGTTAGCGTGATGGCGGCGGAAGAACTTTTCTCAGCTCTCATTGCCTTAGCAGACGACGCTGATACAAATCGGGCATCGGCAACTGATGTCCGTGATAGGGTGGAAATGCTTTCCCAGAGGGTGGAAGAACTTTCTGCCTTAACAGGCCTTGACACCTCAGCTGTTCAACTGAAGCTGACAGAGGCGTTACAGGCTCTGTCCGTGGCGCGTGGGGTGGGTAGACCTGTGATTGAGATACCTGTCGAAGCTATAGATAGGTTCTGTGTTTACAAACAAAGGAGGATGCACACGCAACCACTAGGCAAAAAGCTAACGTTCCACACATTGAGATAACGTTATACAGTAGCTCCATTCAGCTTGTTGATACGGGACTATGAATACTGTACTGTGAATATAAAGTTCATTTGATTTTGTTGGATTTATGCTGCCATAGAAACAAATTTACATCAGTGTTTACTTCAGACAAGCTCGTTTTTAGCTAACATTAGCTAAAGATCACAAACACCTAGCCTACATGTTGCTGGCTTAACTGGCTCCAATTACCAGGAATATATGAAAAATTTGGTGCTAGCTGATGGCAACAGCCTTCCGGAGCCCTACTCCATCCCGGACCATCTCTTGATAGACGATACTGTATGTCCAAATGGCCCTGCATTGAATGGCCTCAGATCATGGATGTATTAAGCCTCAGATCTACTGTCTATCTAATCGAGAAACCGAGTGTATACGAGCGAGAGTTTACAGGCACACAAGTCGGTGGACGCAGTGAACTATACTATGTGGTCTGGTCATGGAAATAAAATCAAATTTTACAATGCCGGTCAGTTTTGCGTCCTGAGAGCAGGTGTTCTACCCAGCCAACGGCAGGGTCAAAAAACGCAGCTGTACGACGCATGGCTGTATGTACACAAATACAATGGCTGGATCCTGACGGCCAACTGCACATGTATGGCTGGGTAAGTGACAGAGTAGACTAGTGTTGGTCCAAGATAATTAAGTTCAACAATGAAAAGCCACCATACTAATGTATCCTGTAGGTTGGCTTCATGTTGTAGCCATGCTGCAGCCATCATGTGCCGGTTGAGTTGTCCGTGCGACGGGGCCAAGCAGGGACAGAACCGGTTGCAAGCACCTCTAAGCGAAATGCTTGGAAGGACATGTCCCGAACAAAGGTGGACCCACAAAAGCTTGAGGGAATGAATTTCAGTAGACCCAAAACAGACTTGACCGCGTTGCCCACTCCCTGCCCCAAGTCCCGTAGACGTGCCAGGTAAATAGCCTAAGCCTACTGTTCTGCGCATAAACTTCAATATATATATTAAAAAAGCCTAGATCTCCACCAATGGTATTGCAGTTCAGAGGTCATGCGCCTTTTAAGGATGCTGCCCCTTTTCATTATGCAATTCATAATAGGACTATCACCTTCAGAAACGTTTTCAGCCTTATTAAAAATGCAACATCCTTACCAGATCAATCTCTTACAATGTCCAAAACCTGTCAAGTATAATTATGCTTTTATTAATAAAAGGTAACATGGTTTTAATAATCTATAGGTACCATGCAATGTAATTGAAACACTTCAATGTAACTGAATCAGATGTGCAGATAAGGCTTAAAGTTCAAACACAACTCTGAGTGAAATTGTTAAAGTTAATGCAATATATAGGCCTTCTCTGATGGTTTTCTTTACAATGTTACAGTTATCACACTCAAGGATATTCAGGCGTTGCAAGATTTTCCCAAAAGCTGCAGTTGTAACCTGCATAGCCACCGCAGACTCTGACACTGACACAGCTTCAGAAGAGCCAGACCATGTGTAGTTGCTGTAGTTCTCTCTGCACATCAGTGTTTATCTGCAACACAGAAGTTTTACTTATTTCTTTATTTACATCATTCCTATTCCATTATATCATTCACATATGTGCACAAAATGCTGACTAACTGTACATCTGAGTTCAAATGGGGACAAGTAAGCTATATCTACAACATGTAGGCCTAACAGTCAAGGTAATTGATGAGACGAGTATATGCACGCGCGCACACACACACAGCAGATCAGAAGTCAACATACCAGGCTTTGATCTCCACACTCATTTACTACAGTAAAGATATACCGTCATATCATCATCATATACTGGGATCTGGACTGGGGAGAGAGCGCAGGAGAGAGAGAGGAGGGAGAATGAGAGAGGGAGAGAGAGAGACACATTACAGTTTCCTCTAATATGAACAGTAAAACTTAATCTTAATAGAGACACAGAGAATAACCATCCATGGCTGCTGCTGTCAAAAGCCGCCATAGAGAAGAGAATGAATGGGGAAATATATGTCGCTCCTGAGCCTAAGTCCCAACTGAATGGCGGTCAATGGATGGTTATTCTCTGTGCTTATAACAACACTAATCGACTTAAAAATGCTAAAAGCAGATAGATTCTGTAGGCTGAGAGGAATCCAATGATGTCCACCTCTTAACATTTGGTTGATTTAAATACTGACCGTTCTCGATAACAAATCTCTACGGTCACACAATTCGGTTGGTCACCATTTTCAGTGCAACGCGGGCACTGGGACACTCACTAGCTAGGCTAAAAACACAAGACAAACAGAAACAGCACGCATTAGAGAGGGTGGATTAAAGCTAATTCTTAACGTTACCTCAGCCCATGCTGCTGCATTTTACGGACGATGGTAGTTCTGCTGACTCCATACAGGGCTGCGATGTCTCGGATTTGGCGGATGGACTCCTCTATAGCTTCGACAGGTATCTCAATCATAGGTCTCCCCACTCCACACGCCACAGACAGAGCTTGTAACGCCTCTGTCAGCTTCAGTTGAACAGCTGAGGTGTCAACCCAGCTGGCATTTCAACGTTGATTCACGGGTGAATCAATGTCATGTGACTATGTGAATCAACGTTGGATTAGGTTTTGATTTCGAAAGGTGAATTAACGTTGATATCGCGACGTTGTTCCAGCATCTTACTCTTCAACATTGGTGAATTAAAGTCTTACAATCACTGTTGAATATGTGTTGAATTTGAAAGGTGAATCAACTTTGAAATCCCAACTTTGTTTCAACGGCTTACTTTTCAACATGGGTAAATTAAGGTCTTTGAGTCAACTTTGCATCACTGTTGAAACTGCAACTTTGTTTCAACTTCTTACTTTTCAATCATGTAGCCACAGAGAACAAAGGCGTGAACTTTTTACAATTTTATTTTAAATTAGAATCAAGATGCACATGTAGGCCTACAACAGCAGTGAATGGGGTTGCAACACTGTCAACTGTGCAAATAGCAACAACATCAATCCAACAATAATGTGAAAAATAAGTGTTTGTGGCACTGGCATGCACACACACAAACACCTTTTGTGACATACTTCTATACAGCAATGCTACAGAAAAAGGCATTCACAGTCAATCTGCCAGCTGTTAACAGCTTTTAGCTTTCTAAACAACCTCTCCAGCACAATACGACCCAGGATGTAGCCTATGTTAAAACGCGAAAGCAAAACCAACTTAGTTAGCAAGCTAAACAATATATTAACCTTACAATCTACAAGTAGCGGCAAAAGTTGGACAACAAGGGAATGACTCGCACATTGCTCAGCTTGTATATAAGTAGATACTAGCTACGTCCAGCTAGTGCGAGACAAACATTACACACGATGCACCGCACCAAAATTTCCAAAGAAACTACGGTGTCCATAATAGGACATCCTCGGATGTCCACAAAAGGAAATTCGAATCTCATTCTTTGTGCAAGTGCAAAATAAGGATTTGTGACCAATAAAATTAATTTATTGCAAAGATATATAAAGCAAAACCTTTGTTGGGACACTTTTTACCCATATTGTGCATTTAAGGGCTATAGTAAGTAAGTAAGTAAGTTTTATTTATATAGCGCCTTTCACAGCACGAATGCACAAAGCGCTTTACAATACAAATAACACATAAAAAGGGAAGAAAGAGCGACATACAAAATACAATACATACAAAATAAGAGCAGGAGCAAGCAACAAAAGCGTCTGCTCTGAACGAAAGCCGGAAGGAAGAGTCAAGAGCCTATAAGGCAGGTTGAAGACATCATGTTGACGTTGTTGTACATCAACGTACAGATCTTCAACAGAATTTCAACGTTGATTTATAAGTATTTTATCAACCTTTTTCAACCATTGAGCATTCAATATTGTTTCAAGGTTGAAATGACGACTGACATTAATCCAACTATATTTCAAAGTTGAAGGTCGGTCGTGTGCCAGCTGGGCCTGTTCGTCTTTCCATGGGGTGATATAGGTACAATGTACGACATTTTTTATATATTTTTCGGTGGAGGAATGTCTTGGAAGATTTTAATGGTATCAAACGGTCGTTATTCATAAACTTCTGTGACCAATTCACGCAGACATAGTGAATGAGCCTAAACCCCATGACTCGACAGATGTCGATGAGTAAACTATCTCAACATTATTTTATTTTTAGTGTTTCTATGACATTTTTTGATAGAGATGTGTATTGGTGGGTTTTAATGATATCAAAACAGCCCATATTCTTAAGCATTCACCCCTCTCTGCCTCACCAATGCTGGATGTGATGCGCAACCAGACTCCCCCCCCTGCGTATAACTAGTGGTGTCTTGGAGCGCTCCATGTCCCCACTCACACAGAAAGTTCGACATGGCCGATGCGAGTCGTTCTAAAGAGGTTGAGGATCACGATGACTGTGCATGGGTTGACAGTTGGATCGAAGAATATACAGAAAAGCATGGAAAAGACGTCATACCGCCGTTAAATTACTCGTCCGACCACATACGTAGGCTAATCACCCTTATTTAATACTGGGTAAACCACTTACATCAGTCGGTGTTCGTATTGTAAAAGCATCGGTTTGTCTGATGCTTGAGGACATCATTAGTGAGCGGTTACGGCTTACATGCTACGGTTGTAAGGTCAGTCACCCCAGTCAGGTCCAGCACCAGTGTCTATACGATCCACCAGCTCACTATCCCGAAGCGCAGGCATTGGACATCACCCTCGAATTAGTGATACCAGAACTACCTCAGATATTGGCAGATGTTCTAGCAAAAAGAGGCATCTTCCCCTCCCACCAGAAAATTATTGGGTGTATTGAAGATATAATTTACGAATTGCAATTCGAACAACGGATTTGTCACAAATTGAGAGAGATAAGAACCACCCTGGTGACTGAAGAATTCAAGGGCGCCGTTCATCAGCACTGATTCGTTGGAGAGGTTTGAACAGCGCCTGAAAAAAACAAAAGAAGATGGGCAACAGGTTCACATCCACCATCACTGAGCCATCTCGTACCATCGACGAGGAATCCTTGAAATCACAGTTGACATCATTATTGTGTTGTGTTATTGTCGATGAATTTGCTCAAATAAAAGGTAATCATATGGCAGGGGTTGACCCTTTGACTCTTCAAGACAGTCGGTCGTTTGAGCAATTTTAAAAAGCTCATGAGTCGGGTGGAGCTATGTAGTGAGTGGACACATTTACTCTAAATGTATGTTGGGGATGTGCAGCCATGCCATGTTACGATAGCTATGTTGTTAGATTGCATGTAAATGGGGCGTGCTAAATATGGGGTGCTTTATAGTTGTGTGTACGTTTGTGACTGATTTTTGTATAATGAAAATGTCTAAAAATATTGATGTTAATATCCCTATCATTGCTGGTGATTTAGCCGATTTTCTGATAAGAAAAAACATTGACAAATGTATTCAATTTTTAAAACTGCTCGACAAGATGTGAAAAATAAACAATGACAAATGTATTCCATTTTTAAATCTGTTTTGAGTGCATGTGAGATGTGAATAGCCTAACTTTTCTTGGTCGTATCCTAAATAAAAACCCTTGCAATAGTGACAACGTCGCATTATTTCAACAATTCACGACATGGAAGCACGTATGAAAGATGTGTATTATAATCCATCTAGCGAGGGGTCTTTCGGTGGTCGGGAGAGACTGTGTGACTCAATACCGACGCATAGATGTGTTCAGAATGCGACCTTCATGAAGAGTCAGCAATTTTGTGCAAGTCGGATAATGTATGAAGGAGTTTTAAGGACTTCCTGTTTCACCAATAGGTGGCGCTATAAGTATGACGCAATACTGACACATAGATGTGTTCAGGACAGAACCTTCATGAAGCGTGAGAAATATCGGACAAATTGGATAATGTATGGTCTGTCTACAGATTCAGCTGTAAAATCCGTCCAACCGACACCAACAGTCACCAATGAACATGACACACCGATCCAATGTTGGTGTTGGTTGGTGCTGGTCGGGGCAGTGTGTGGACACCTTCAACTCTCCAAACTACATCTGTCGCCATAGGAAGAGTTTGTGTCTACTGTCCCAGTCACGGAGGTGTCCCCATGCTAACACTGGCCCCTGGTGTTCCTCCCTGCAGGCCACTTCACCCAGGTGGTGTGGAAGGAGTCCAGTGAGGTAGGAGTGGGCCTGGCCACGGACGGAAACACCGTCTTTGTGGTCGGCCACTACTACCCAGCTGGCAACATGTGCAACAAGGGCTACTTTGAGAGGAATGTTCTACAACCAGGAACCGCTCCTCAGGACATCCCAGCCGGTAATTTTGTATTTGTTTGATTATGAGCCCTGACGTGATCCTAAATAAGCTCTGATATCTGGATAAGGGTGAACCCTAGGAAGACTTGGTAAAATAATTCAAACAAATTTGAGGTGAGTTTGATTTGTCTCAGAGTTTGTAGTAGTTTGGGTGCATCTGTTCTATTAATTTCAGGGTGAACTAAACCAATGCCACCAATATGACACATACATTACTAGATGACCCAGGTGGTTTGATACGTTCCAGAGGGACAAATTATTCCCAAACACCCTTGGCCAGATAGAACAGTAGGTGCCACCTCTACTGCCCCTTTTAAATGATCTTCATCAGCAACTCTTTTGGAATAAATATTATTTTATTTATCCTGGTAAGTCACTGAGTAATAATAATTCCCTTTCCAACCATGAACTGGTGGGAACAGCCTTGTAGTATTAGTATTATTATTATTATTATTATTATTAGTAGTAGTAGTAGTAGTAGTAAAACTTTATTTGTATACAGTGGGACAATTGGATGACAATTGGATTGATTTAGCAGAACAACAACAATACACAATATCACAATACACACCAATTAAAAACAGAGCTGAACTAAAAAAAATACAAACAATCCTGTTGAGAGCTGGTTTTACCTTTTGCTATTAGAATTTAGCAGTGCTCAGAGTGTGAAGGAGTGTTTTGACTATGGGTATTTGAAGTGGGAAAGCAAGATCTGAAACTCTAGGTGCAAGGGGTGAGTGCTGTCAGACATGTAATTGAAGCAGCACTATCACCTCATATCTCATGTAACTGACCTGTCTGTAGGTGGAGCAGCTTGTCCCGCATTCAGGCCTCATGAGATCCGGAGTAGGAGTTCTGGGGCCAGAAACTCCACACCTGGGGCCAAAGGTCTTCAGATGGAGGACGCTGGTGAGAGGCTTGTATAGAGTAACATTGGACCTCATTCCTGAACATTTTCTTAAGTGTCTTCTTAAATGTCTTCTTATGAACTTCGTAAAACCAACCCTAGGAAAGATCCCCGCCGGATTCATGGATGCGTGGAAAAGTGTTCTCAGCTGTGCTCCCCTTCTTGAGCTGAATGCGTATTCTCGTAACCTTGGATTTGCATACATAAACGCCCCGCCCGCTCCTTACTACAGGGTCGTGCGCACACAGAATCCCCAGACACCGCAGTAAAAGTTGAGAGGTTCCTAATTGACATGTTTGATGTTCCAGTTCACGTGCAAATTCGACGTTTTATTCGTCACATGCAACATACCAGTAAAATGAAGAGTGAGATGTTTCTCTGCTGTTTGTCCTCTTACAACGTGCACACAAAGCTTAAGCAAGGAGAAAAAAAACAATACAAAATAACAATAGAAAACAAGATGGTATATGGACTTTTAATACAAAATGCTAAATATATAGCCTACATGAAAGGGATGGGATGTGCTGAGAGCAGATGATTAACTTGTACAGTTTAGTTAAATGCATGAGTAGGCTTCTTGTCGATCTTCATATGCCCTATCTATATTATGTAGGCCCATATGATATGTTTTAGTTATGGATATTCACAAGTTTATTGAGCCTACAGAATGTAGATGTGTCCATTCTGACGACTATGGAATACAGATGTGGGAAGTTAGAAATGTCCCATGCTGCAGCATTTCACCTTCGGTATTTGGCAGGGAAATCTGTATGAAAGGTGCTATACAAATAACGTTTAATTGTTATTATTACCTTGTTCTCAAACACATTTTTTCTCCATCTGGATGTAATTTAATTATTACTAACACATATATCTACAGTATCTATCTCAGTAACTGACATCGGGTCAAGACGTGGTGTCTGTTGAGTCAAATGTGCAAAATAACAGTATATTGTAAATATATTTGTTTTAGTAAAGATGTGGTGAAAGTGAGGGTTTTGCGTTTTGTTTCTGGAACGCATTCAACTGGTAGGCCTACTCGTAAACCCCAGAAGTAAATTTGAAGACGGGGCACCAGCTAATGTAGCTGAGCGCAGTGGCTTCAGCACGATACAAAGAAAAAATAAGCTTGATCGGAGGTGTGGATCCATACAAATTTGACATAGTCGCCATGAGTAAAGATCACTCATTATTGCCAATAATATCTGGACATTAACTATCTTGTGCATACAGAGCGGCTTGACAGTGAGTGCGTTCACATGACCCTGTACACTATACGCCAATCATAACCCGATAATGGTAGGCTAATAATGCGATTATTGAAATGGTCTTGTGAACGCCTTTATCTGATTTCCAAAATCGGGGTAAGGTCTTAACACTAGAACCGCCAAAGACGTCCATTGGACTATTGTGGGTTTTCATTTGCACATAGGCTAACTATATTTTAATAAAACATTAAAGTCCGCCAGTCAATGACTTTCCGTAAAATTGTGTTCTGTTGCACCCCCGATTGTTAAAAATATTCAAGATCATAAAAAAATAATAATATTGTGTATGTTTTTAATTTATACCTACATCGGCCGCCAGCCGTTCAATGAACAGCTATAGGGAATGCGCAGTTTTGCGCTATGTACAGCCTATTATATGCACAGTTTCACGCTATGTAGGCTATTATAAATAAGTATTATTCATTGGGGGAGCTTGGACCCGCGGGGGACTGGTGGAGAGACGCATAGTCTACAGAGCCTCCCCAGACGTGACTTCATCCTCCAGTTGGCTGAAGAGCTGCGCGCCGAGTGGATGGCGTCCAAACAGCCACCTGCGGCGCCCCTCATGTCCACAGAAGAATACCCCCCAAAAAATACCTACATGGTGAAGACAAGCTGCAACAAGAACAGAACTGTCTACCAATGCACGAAGTGCACCAAAGCTGTCTGTGGCAGTTGCACTGCCAAGGTGCAGAGGATATGTGCGAAGTGTATTTGAGCTGCCGCCTCAACCGCGCGTAGGAGCAGAGCGCATCAACTCGTGTATAGCCTACAACTAGTAGCCCATAGCCAATAAAACAGCTTATTGTTTTATTCATATATCAACTAGATAATTAGATAATAATGATTATCCTAATAGGCTATAAAAGGACTTCAATAGGGCCTAAGCCTTGAGTTGTACAGTACAATCACAAGACGCATAGGCCTAGCCTAGGCTACCGTAAAAAGCGATGAGTTCTCATATATTAAATTAGATAATTATTAATTAGATAATTATTATGTACCTATGTTTTATGCTGCATCTGTACAGTAGGCTACTGTTTTATTTGGATCCTTGGCCGAAATGCTGTTCTTGTAGCCGTTTCATCGATTATTTTCCTTTTGTGAAGTGTAGGCTATACTATTCTTGTTAAAGTGCGGCCTAGGCTTTATTCTAAAAAATATTAGAAAGGCGTCATACAGACACATACAAATCATATGATGTTACTTTCAGTAACATTAAAAAATAAACATAAATCATGCAAAGCTGAAGGCCACGTCTTCATCAGTTAGTGTTGGCATGATCTATAGATGCTCCGGTTATAATGTCTGTTAAAAATAATTCCCTCTAAGCACAATTTGAATTGTATTAAAATAGGTTTAAATTAAATGTCCACATATTCTGATTCATTCTATATAAAAAAACAGAATATTATTTTTTTATGTGTAGGCTATAGGCTTCTGCGATTAACAAAACAGCCGCAATGTAGCCTGCTTATAGCGAGCGAGAGGACAGTCTACCTTAGGCTATAGCCTAACCATAATGTAATATATCTATACTACATGTATTGTGGTATTTCTCTGTACAGCCCAGCCTGCCTATCAATTATTTCTCAATAAACAGTTGCTCTGAGTCCGAATAAGTAGGCTAAGTAGACCGACAGCTCTAAATGCCTTCCGAATCATTGAGACGTACATGGTTGTAAAAATGAAGTTTTATTGATGAAAAGGATAAAACTGAAAAACATGGAAAGAGAACATAGAAAACTCACATTACTGTCGTTAGTCCCAAACAAACAGGCTTGCGTACCCAGCTGGCACACGACCGACCTTCAACATTGAAATATAGTTGGATTAATGTCAGTTGTCATTTCAACCTTGAAACAATATTGAATGCTCAATGGTTGAAAAAGGTTGAAACGTTGAAATTCTGTTGAAGATCTGTACGTTGATGTACAACAACGTCAACATGATGTCTTCAACCTGCTTTATAGCCCTTTAATGCACAATATGGGTAAAAAGTGGCCCAACGGAAGTTTTGCTTTATATATCTTTGCAATAAATTAATTTTATTGGTCACAAATCCTTATTTTGCGCTTGCACAAAGAATGAGGTTCGAATTTCCTTTTGTGGACATCCGAGGATGTCCTATTATGGACACCGTAGTATCTAAGGACATTTTGGTGCTGTGCATCTTGTGTAATGTTTGTCTCGCACTAGCTGGACGTAGCTATCTACATATATACAAGCTGAGCAATGTGCCAGTCATTCCCTTGTTGTCCAACCTTTGCAGCTACTTCTAGATTGTAAGGTTACTATATTGTTTAGCTTGCTAGCTGAGTTGGTTTTGCTTTTGTGTTTTAACATACAGTAGGCTACATTCTGGGTCGTATTGTGGAGAGGTCGTATGTTTAGAAAGCTAAAAGCTGTTACCAGCTGGCAGATTGACTGTGAGTGCCTTTTTCTGTAGCATTGCTGTATAGAAGGATGTCACAAAATGTGTGTTTGTGTGTGTGCATGCCAGTGCCACAAACACTTATTCTCATGGGCGATTTTATAGCCCCCCCCCTGATTGGCCAGCCCAACTCTGCTCAAATTCTTTAAAAAAAATAAAATAAAATAAAAAAATACTTGGTTTGTACCAGTTTGTGTTAGGTCATCATTCATTTTAAAAGTGTATTTATTACTTAAACTATACTATCTTAAAAAATATATATATACCTCAACTATTTCTGGATTGATCTGTTACCGCAAAATGAGATCTGACTGTACTGCTCAGTGCTCAACAAGCTACAACTAGCCAGCCGCTCACAATGGCGAAAAGAGCTATAAAAACAATTGACCACTTCTTCATAAAAACAAAAAACTGGCAATGCTAATGAAGAAGCTACCACTCAAAATGACACCGCAGCAGGTGCAATCGAATGCAGAAGTGCTCCAGAGGCTATCAAAGCTAGCACTAGCAACATCACCATCGGCGAGGAAGCTAGCACCAGCAGGCAGTTGCAGTTTGTTGTTGTGATGTTGGGTATGGCCTAGTGCTCAGTCATAAAGTCATATTGACATGCTTGTGGTGTCTAGATGAAGTTTGATGCGTTGTGCATATTGAATTGTCATACGGATTTCTTATTAGCATACTGTTCACAACTGGCATTCTTTGTAAATAGATGGGACGGGAAGGGACGGCAGAACTGGGGGTTTTTTTCTCACATCAAAATGTTGCCCCCCCCTACTCTCAGAGGGTAAAATCGCCTATGCTTATTCTTCACATTATTGTTGGATTGATGTTGTTGCTATTTGCACAGTTGTCAGTGTTGCAGCCCCATTCACTGCTGTTGTAGGCCTACATGTGCATCTTGATTCTAATGTAAAATAAAATTGTCAAAAGTTCACGCCTTTCTTCTCCGTGGCTACATGATTGAAAAGTAAGAAGTTGAAATAAAGTTGCAGTTTCAACAGTGATGCAAAGTTGACTCAAATACCTTAATTTACCCATGTTGAAGCCGTTGAAACAAAGTTGGGATTTCAAAGTTGATTCACCTTTCAAATTCAACCAGTGGAGGCTCGTCCATTGAGGCAGGGGAGGACAGTCCTCCTCAGTTTTTGGAGAGAAGAGAGGGATTAAAATATAAATATATGAATTTATTTATTCATAATTAATATTATCTCAGTTTTGTTCATAAAGCAGGTTTTCCCTATGGATAAAAACCCATTATTGAAATTCTAAAGCTCCAACAGTGACAACTATAACATGCAGCTGGAGGACCCATAGATATCTATGGAAGGGAGGCTAGCCTCCCTTAGGGCGGGTTCTTTTCTCTTAAATCAATGTAATGCCTTTTTTCTTGCTTATTTGTGATTGGCCAAAACGCAGAAAAATTACCGCAAGGGAGGACAGTACTCCGGCCCTGTCTGAACAGGATTCAGGTATTGACATTTTGTTAGTCCAATCACATTCCAGATTCCAGATTTACCACAGTGAAGGCCGATTGGGTCGGCGTTGATGTCTGTGTTTCTCTTCCCTGTGCCATTGGAGACTATTTGTGTGTCCGTAGCTCCATAATATAATATATCCGAAAGTATTATGGGACATATTATACATCAAACTGTTCATCTATTTGTCTTGATTCTAGCCATCTAAATATCTAAGATGACATAAATACTTTTTGAGCTAGAGCCATCTGAACACGACAGTTCCACTGGCTGGCTATAGCCGGTAACGTTAGCTACGAGGTGCACGTCAGGCTACGGCATAGGCAGGCGCGCAGATTGGCTGGAGGCGCAAACTGTCGGCAACTCGTCCAAAACATTTCTAGAGACTGGGTCGCAACACCGGATCGGAGAAATCCACAGCCTGGCTCCTGCTTGCGTGAGAATTGATCGCTTTGCGGTGCTTATTCCTCATCCAGTGATGGATGGGTGGATGGAAAACTTTCAACTGAATGTTCATATTGTTCTGATAATTGTAGGCTATAGCAACATAAGAGTGGCTTTGACAGCAACCCAAAAGAGCAAATCCCATAGCTGTACCATTGCCAACTAGCCATGAGCGAACTGTTGGATACTGCATTTGCTGTGCAACGTATTCCATTGTCCAGTTGTCAAATCTATTTGCCAACAAACTGTTTGAGAGTCAGCACACCTCAGTGTCCCCTGATCAAAAACATTTTTCATATATCACCTAACCTCTCCAGCACCTCACCAATATCAATCAACAACTATTGCTTACAATGTTTTATTGTTGTCTTGTAATATTTTATCATGAATATGATAAATAAATGCTGCATGTAGTTAAAGAAAGTGTTATTCAGTTTTTCATATGCTAAAATTGACTGTAAATCCACTTTAAAGCTGATATTTCAAATAATAACTGACCATGGGCAGTTCGCCTCTCTTCCTCCTGCCCTCCTCAGTTTTTTGAGTCACCAGCCGCCACTGAATTCAACACATATTCAACAGTGATTGTAAGACCTTAATTCACCCATGTTGAAGAGTAAGATGTTGGAACAATGTCGCAATATCAACGTTAATTCACCTTTCAAAATCAAAACCTAATCCAACGTTGATTCACGTAGTCACATGACGTTGAATCACCCGTGAATCAATGTTGAAATGCCAGCTGGGTAATGTGGAGTCATTGCATTAATTGATGCAGTTCGTTCAAATAGGCATCAAAAGATAAAGTAGGCCTATTTAAAATTACCAATTACATCTTCAAATCCAATTCATGCTGTAAACATCTTAAAGAAGCCTACAGCCGTAATTCAAAGTAGCAAAGGTGACAAAATAAAGTGAAAGGCTGTCCAGTGGCGCTTGTGCAGTCCCGGACATCTATAGGGCATGCGAATCATGAAAGCCTAAGTTTATAGATGACAAAAACGTATACCAAGGTAATCTTGTGAGGTGCCAATCACTGGAAGAACTGGTCATAAAAAAAAAGAAAAAGTGTTGCTATCTTGTGCACAAAGCACAAACAATGAAACAATTAAATTAATATATTTCCTCCCTGTCTGTCTGTGGCATTCGCTACCAGCAAACACTTCAAATACAGGTCCTCAATTTATTTATATTAGCTTAGCCTATCCAATTAGACCACTCCAATGAATGTTGAATGTACTTTTATTCTGTAGGTTTTACAGAATACAATGTCCACACATGCATGCGCCATCTGACTAGCTCGCCACTCGCCAGCAAACCTGGACTAGGCTATTGCTACACCCTCCCCTTGCTACAAATTCTTTTATATTCAAATAAACTGGTTTCCTAGCCCTGGATCGTGAGGGAGGGGGGTAGCCTACATTAGCGGGTGCTTTGCCATGACCGGCCATTCCGCAGGTGTTGGGTTGAATTCGCTAGTTTGATTGATAGATGTATGGATTTGTGCGAGTATTGTATAGACCTATGTGTAAGAGATGAATGGTTGTAACCATTAACTCAGCCAAAGGTAGGCTAGGCCCTACTGTAGATCATCAGCATTGGCTGGGTTTCCCAAACGAGTTAAGAAGCACTTAACTCCAAAGTACTTCTTAAAGGAATAGTAAAGGGAAAATGCATGTTTATATGAGGGGTGGAAGTAACAAAAATGTATAGATAAATATGTTGTCGATTAAAATGCAATTGAATTAAATGTGTGATCGATTAAAATGCAATAGAATTAAATGTGTGAATGATTAAAATGCAATCAAATGCAATTATTCATTAAATGAATCATTCAATTAGTCATTAAATTAATCGTTAAACTGCACTTTTATCATTTGAGTGCGCTTTTATCATTAAAAGTGTGCTTTCATCATTAGTGTGCTTTTATCAGTAAACTGCACTTTTATCATTAGCGTGTGCTTTTATCATTAGATTGTGCGTTTATCATAACAGTGTGCTTTCACTTTTGTCATTAAACTGCGCTTTTGCCCTTTCCCAACACACACCACTCTAACGATAAAGCCTTTATCATTAGACTGGTGTGTGTTGTGTGTCAATCACCTGACCACGCCCACAGGCGTACATCCAGGCTATCCTTGTCGATTGGACATGTCTTTTGATGAAAAATGTCATGCGCATGACCGCAGTTTTCAAAAAATGGCGCAGGCAGCCTCTGATGTGCAGGGTTTTATTGTCAATAAACTTCGAGTCTGTCGAGATCTTGCTATCAGCGGCCCAAGCGACGACGTCCTCCTTTTCAACTTGGAATGGCTAAAATGTTTTCTTGTTAATGCACAGGCTAGAGGAGTTCAAATAAATCCAAGGGTGGTCGAGCTAGTAGCTGATGCTACAAGCGAACTTCTAACGTTACAGCTAACTGAAGCCAGTTTTTCCCATTGACGTACTGTACATGCAGACAGACGTGGTTTAGTAGGGAGACCACGTTTAAACATTTCTCAGGAAACGTTGGAGTGGTTTGTCAATTGCGGCTATTCCGCCTTTGGAATAGCTGAGTGCCTTGGAGTACACCCCAATACCATCAGACAGTGGCGATTCTAGACCTTTTTGACTGGGGGGGGGGGCACAGAGATATGCCAGAGTGGCAATTCAGTTTTTTTCTGCATGCGTGCATGTTAAGAAGCAAAACACACGTTCCCAAAGCACAAGTCATTCCTACAAGCTATAGTGGCCTAAATATTTTTTTTTTTTTACAAACTGTATATTTCCACCCACTACAGGAATCACAATAATTAAAACGGTTTTAATAAACTTCACTATAAGCGCCTACCATAATTTGTACTCACGCTGGTTCCCCAGGCTCCTCAGCACACACATCACAGGAATGGTCCACATTTGTCATGTTTTGTGATTGAAATGTCAAAATCATGACACCAAACAAATGTAATCAAGTGTCCACTGTCCATAATTTTTTATTTTAACATGGCACCTCCATATTTAGGCTACATTCAGAAAAAAAAATCATATCACATGTCATTCAGCCAGTTTATGAACAACAATACTGCAGCAGCTGAATACGTCTTACACTAGACAGCAGTTAATTGAAAAAGGTCAGAGTGCCGAAATGCAGTTTTATTTACAAAACTTGCATTGCTCCCTGCCACTTCCTGTAGGTTCTAGGCTACATACAGTGATGTGCACAGCCTGCATGTAGAGTCACCATTGCCAGCACTGTTGTCGATAACCTCCCCTTGTCTTCGGGACCACGGGAACCAGATTTTGCAGAACCTGGCGCTGCTGCAGAACAAGTCCGAATGACACCATAAACCAATCTCCATCCAAAAGCAAATGTTAAAATGAAACTGTTCATTTTCTGAAATTAAACTAACCACAATCTCATTGACATGATCAAGGTAATTAAATGTTTACCAATGGGAAGTCTGGAACTAGCAGGATTTTGCCTACCCATGTGTAAGGCTGGAGACTCCAGCTACACATCCAAGCTGGCTCTGGCTGTCATCCTTATCATCACTACAAACAGTGCTGGCTGCTCTGGCTGCTGTCTTACATTTAAATGCTGTGATTTATTTTAATACTGTAAATAGTTGCATGACACACATCACTTTATAACACATTTCAGGGATGATAACTCATCTGGGATGAAAAAGGTGACAAAGAGCAAACCCATACACAAATCAAACAAATGACCAATTTTGGACTAAAAAACAGCCAATTCATCCCCTCCACTCACCTTTGAGTGTGAGTAGCAGCTGCATACCTACTACTATCAATCTGATGACAAAATGGAGTATCATACTCCGAGTTCAATTCTAGTCCCACTCCCATGACAGGACAGCAGATGACCTTAAATTTAGCCTAGCAATCAGAAAAACTTTCGATTTTTGTAACATGTTTTTCATGAAGGCTAATGTGCATTTCAGCTAGCTAGCTAGCTAGCTAGCTATCATAACGCTAGCTAGCTGACTTTAGATTTACAAGCAAGTGGAGAGACGATGATGACACTAGCTAGCTTTCATTAAATCGTGTTACCTTTCTGAGGGGGAGTAAAAGAATATGTGAGACAGCCAAGTTCAAATACCTTCTAGTAAAGTTAGCTAACTGCTTGCCCCTGCAGAAAGCAGTGTCAGTGAGTTTCTGTGGTGGACTAAACCATTTTGTACATTCTGTTAAGGGGTGTGTAGGAGGCTCAACTATTTAGGGGATTAAAGATCAGTCTCTCAGACTATATTTTCAATAAATTTTAATTTAGTTATGACAGTGACTCATTCATTAGAAATGACACAAATACAGACAAAATCACAGGGGTGGCACCTGGGCCACCCCCTAGAATCGCCTGTCTGGTCGCGGTCGCGAGACCAGACATGTCCAATCGACAGGGATAGCCTCGATGTACACCTGTGGGCGTGGTCAGTTGATTGACACATACAACACACGCCAGTCTAATGATAAAGGCTTTCTCGTTAGAGTGCTGTGTGTTGGGAAAGGGCAAAAGCACAGTCTAATGACAAAAGTGCAAGCACGCTGTAATGATAAACGCGCACTCTAATGATAAAAGCACACTCTAATGATAAAAGCACACGCTAATGATAAAAGTGCAGTTTAATTATTAATTTAATGAATAATTTAATTATTAATTTAATTAATAATTGAATTTGATTGCATTTTAATCATTCACACATTTAATTCGATTGCATTTTAATCAACCACATATTTATTTATTAAATTGTGTTACTTCCACCCCTCATATGTTTAGCCCTGTTTTAAGGTTACTTATGATCATATACAATGGTTCAGATCAAAACATTGACAAAACTAGCACTTTTGAGAAAGTCTGATAATTGCTTTACCACCGTGTAGGTCATACAATGGATGTGGGTGGGCACCTTGAAAAATCATTCAAAAACATGTTAAACTCTCGACTTCAAAGACAAGAAACTCACCGAGGGGGTAATTGGTGTCCGTTGGTGTTCTGACATCAAATTCTCTGAAGTATGAATCCTGTAGGGTTTTGAAATCCATTGACTTGTATTGAAGCGACCGTTGTAGATGTGTAGATCAATCCGCAGAGGGGATTCAGGAAGCGGAACTGTAGCTATCGTTATTGTTTATGTTGCTAGGCTACCTAGTTTGCGGATGTTTACACACGTATGTGCTGCAACTAAATAGTTCTATGCTAAATATTTAAAAAAGCCTTTCCAGATGAACTACAATCTTACTTTAAGGCGAATTATATGTCAGAACGCCAACTAACACCTCTGTGAGTTTCTTGTCTTTGAAATTGGATTGGAAGCTTAATACTACATGATATTTCAACCTGCTGCCATCAGTGATCCGCGCGTCTGCTTGTTGCGTCATGAATATCCTACGCAATGACATTCCATGTAGTGTCCCAAAACTGTTAAATCATTCCCTATGTAGTTCACCATGAGTAACACTACAAAGGGAATAGGGAGTGAGCGAACCATTTCAAACACATCTCTAGTCAGCTCCGTTAGCTAGCTTAAGCCCCCCGCACAGGCTGCGACATTCAACGCATTCTAGTGCACTTTAAAAAAACAAATCCCAGTTGATCAGTCAATGACAAATGGCCAACAACCTCGCAATGGGTAAGTTAATCTTATAATTTCTTCAATAAAATAATGGTGATAGTAGCTAAGCTATAGCCTTACAAGTGATTTTGTATCTTTTAGAAACAATTATTTTGATGCTGTATCAGTCACATAACCGTTTTTGTGTCTGCTTCAGTAGGCAACATTGTGGCAAAACATTGTAGCTAGCCTATCTGGCACTCGCAACATTGTGCTAACGTTAGCCTAGATAACATAGTTAACGGACCTTATGTATGTATGTTATGTAACATAACGTAGTTAACAGACGTTAGTATAGGCTACGTAACGTTGTGTTATGCACCAACCGCAGTGTTTGAGTGTGTTTTCAAGCAGGCAACATTTTATGGCAAAACATTGTATCTGGCACTCATAACGTAGCTAGTGCTACATAGTTAACAGACGTAAGTAGGCTAATATGTAGCCTAACGTTTGGCTATGCATCAACCACAGTGTTTGAGTGTCTGTTTTCAAGTAGGAAAAACATTGTAGCTAACAAAAACATCTAGTGTAGACATTAGTAATATGCACCAACCGCAGTTGGTGTGTTTGTTTTCAAGTTGGCAACAGTAAGAACATAGTTAACAAATGTTAGTAGGCAAATTAGGCTATGTATAAGATATCCAAGTATCAATGAGCATGCCACATAATGCCATATACCTACAACATTTTAGCAGTGTAGCCTATATGCAGGTAATATTATTCTTGATTTTATTAAGACACATACAACCTTTCTCCCACACAAGCTAAATATTTACTATTGATATTGTTTTTTCCCTTTTCCTTGAGCAAAACAGATACTTGGATGTAACACAGTTTGGCCTGGCAGGATGGGTGTAGGCAAACCAAGCCCTCCTCTCCAGCCTACACCACCTGGCAGTCCGTCACCAGCCTATACCACCTGGCAGTCCTCCTTCAGCCTATACCACCTAGCAGTCCTCCTCACCAGCCTACAGTATACCACCTGGCAGTCCCCCTCACCAGCCTATACCACCTGGCAGTCCCCCTCACCAGCCTATACCACCTGGCAGTCCCCCTCACCAGCCTATACCACCTGGCAGTCCCCCTCACCAGCCTATACCACCTGGCAGTCCTCCTCACCAGCCTATTCATGGGTTTCAAATGCAGTCCTAGACCTGCCATATTGGGGACCAACACAGGTGTTTCAATTTATCCGATTGGCTCTACTGCATAGAATCCTATGGAGTAGAACTAATTAATTCATTTGAAACACCTGTGTTGGGTCCCCAACATGGCAGGTCTAGGACTACATTTGAAACCCATTAATACTATCTGGCTCTCCTCACCAGCCTATACCACCAGGCAGTGGAGACACGCATAGCTGGGTGCTTGGCTGACATCTCGGAGTGGATGACGACACATCACCTCAAGCTCAATCTGGACAAGACTGAGCTGCTGTTCCTCCCGGGGAAGGGCTACCCGCACCGGTAAACTGGCCATCACCATTGAAGACACAGTGGTGACCTCGACTCGGACTGCGAGGAATCTAGGTGTGACCCTAGATAACCAACTGTCGTCTTCCGCACATGTCACATCCATCACACGCTCCTGCAGATTCATGCTCTACAACATCAGGAGGATTCGCCCTTTCCTCACTAATGAAACGGCGCAGGTACTCATCCAGGCCCTGGTCATCTCCCGCCTGGACTACTGCAACTCCCTCCTCGCTGGGGCCCCGGCGTCAGCCATTAAACCTCTGAAACTTGTCCAGAAAGCTGCTGCTCGCCTGGTGTTCAACCACCCCAAGTTCTCCCACACAACTTCCCTCCTCCATTCCCTACACTGGCTCCCTGTAGCGGCTCGCATCCAGTTTAAAACTCTGGCGCTAACCTACAGGGCAATGAAAGGAACAGCCCCCTCCTACCTCCAGGCCATGGTCAAACCCTACACCCCCTCCCGACCGCTACGCTCTGCTACCTCGGGGCGACTGGTTGCCCCGTCACTCCGAGGCCCCTGCGGTCGATCGACACGGTCATGGCTCTTCTCTGTCCTGGCCCCGCAGTGGTGGAATGAACTGCCCACTGATGTCAGGACAGCAGAGTCGCTGCCCATCTTTCGTCGCAGGCTCAAAACTCATCTCTTCAAGAAGTACTACAACAATCCTCCCTCCTAAGCACTTATTGTATTTTATTGTATTGTATTGCACTGTACTTAAAATTGCTATTCTTGAACTTTGCCTTCAGCACTAGATTATGCTCTAAGTCACTTGTTTTAGAGAGAAGATGCACTTGTGAGTTCTGGCAAGTAGTAGTACATTGGCTTTTACTACGTTAAATGCAATTATTGTTAGTCGCTTTGGATAAAAGTGTCTGCTAAATTACTGTAATGTAATGTAAATGTAATGCAGTCCTCACCAGCCTATACCACCTGGCACCTCTGTGACAAGCTGACTGCTTTCTTCAGCTGAAAAAAACCCAACATGCACACTCTTACAAAATGGTGGTGCTGGGAGTAAATCCCCTTTAAGGTTTCAAATGAGAAATACAAGACTCCCGCACACACTTTTTCTCTGCTTTAATCTTTTTTTTTCTTTCTTTTTTTTCTTTTTTTTTAATTGCTTTCTTCAGCTCCCCAGAGGGCAGTCTGTACTGGGGGATGGAAGGGTGTAGCCAAACCAATCCCCCCTCACCCCTCCCTCACCGCTACAGACACACACACACACACTCTCTCTCACACACACACACACACACACACACACACACCACCACCACCACCACCACCAGCAGTAGTAGTATTATTAAACAATAAATTCATTATATAAATCCATGCACTCATGCCATTTTTTATTCAAAATGAACATGACTACAGTTATGCTACTATGGAAGGAGTATTGATTTAGCAGTTTAGTTTTTTGGTCATAGTTCAACCCCAGGATTATTTATTATAGCTATGTACATAACACACCCATGTTATTTAATTGCACTGACTATGTCATGGACACAAACAGTCATCGGATGGGATAAGTAGGGAAGGGATGGGGTAAGTAGATGAGGATGATACTGATAGACTGCTAGATTAGTAGCAGATAGTCATGTAAATTGTCCGTTTGGGAACCTTTACGTCTAGTGGAGTACCTAGGACTGGACTGAGGAACTGATTTGTACTGACACTGTAAGGACAAACGATTACAAGAATTACAATGTACCTGTAGGCTACTCATACTTATTTTACACAGCAAATATTATAATAGTTATAACGTTATTTTATTCTGTACAGTAGGCACCACTAGAGGGCAGTCTGGTATAGCCTACCTTATAGACACAGCCTGCACCTGGGCCATATTTAATCTATAAACCGGTGTGCACCGTTTTGTTACGGTTCCCACTTTAACCCATCAGCAGACTGATTCAATCCACCACCTGATCTGTTTCAATAAACATTTACAGCTAACGTTAGCTACGTTTTGTCGGGGCTGAACGCAGACCTGGTGACTGGTGCTGTTTCTACTAGCACGATCTCCATACGATGAATGTAGGCAAAGATGATCGTGGCTAAAGATACTTTTCAAACTTATCACCAGTTATCACCAGTTCAACTAGCCAACACTAGCTAATTTTACTCTATCAAGTTATCATGGTCAAGACTCAAGACTGCCCAGCATAGCGAGTACTTTACCTGATAATCCCACGATTTCACCAATCTCTCGCAGCACCGGCCTCTTATGTTGTCTTTTGTATGTCTTATGTTTGGACATGGGGTCATATAGCATTGGATATTTCTGCACCTCGGCAATTTTTTACTCCTCTATTGTAATACAGCTGGATAACCGTTAATAAAATAGATGTAGGCTAGCCTACATTTTAGCAAAACAATAGGCCTAAATGACACAACAAGGACATGGAAGAGATGGGAATAAAAATGTTTAACTTTTAATGATTAGCTTACTTTTACATATATTTAATAGATAGGCATTGCAGGAAATCACATGCATTAATCCAAGTTGGATTGCCACATGTGTCGGCAGCCGCATTCCAAAAAATAGAGCCGAGTCGAAATCAACCCGGGGCGACATTGTCGGCAGCTGTCGCCAGCTGTCGGCACGCCGCCAGTGTGCGGGCTTCCATAGGAAACAATGGGAGCTATTTATTTGGAACGTCGTTTCGTGTCGTGTCGTGGGGGTGGCGGATGCGGTCTGGGGGGGGCTTTACTCGTCCTGATGCCGTGTTCCATATGAACACTCTGCCAACCAGCTAGCTAGCTAGTTAGCCTACTGTATTAAACCTCTACTTGTCCCGATACCTTGTTCCATATGAGGTAACAGATAGACCCGACGACAGTTACAGAGATAGATACTATAGATAGATAGGCTTTGTTCGTAACAATTAAATTACAACCAGACAGATAACAAGGAGTTTGAGAACAAGGTAGGCTCATCTAATGTGCGCGATGAGCTACAGCAATGGGTCAATGAGTAGTATCACTGCGCCCTCTATGGGCATGCGAGCGGTGGTGCGGAATGTCGTAAAGCATCTGTTAGAATAACGCGGGTCAAGTGACCTTCTTATGTTCTCACATCTGTATAAGGTGCTGTTGTGCTGAGTATAGCGACTGAGTTTAATGCTTATTTATTCATTCACTGCCATTTGCAGTGTTTATGTAGTGCTTTTATTTATTTTAGGACACCACAATGCCTCGTAGAATCATGACTATAGTAGAATCATGACTATAAATGTGAAACGTAATTGGAAATGAAAAAATATTCTCATATTCATTATTATTATTATTTCAAGCCTAGGGTGTCTGTAGAATTGATGGGAATGCAATCACCTCGGATTTCTCATAAATTTAGCCCTTGCAAACATGGGCACATTCCAATCGGGCCTACCTACGACTGGATTTCCGCGTTCTTAAATCCTGTTCTTAGATAAGAACAAATCCCAGATAAGAAACCATTCAGGAATGCCAGAATTGTCCCGGGAACTTCGTAAGTGGATTTAAGAAGAAATTTCTTCTTAACTTTTTCTTAACTGCATTCAGGAATGAGGTCCATTGGTCGTTTACATCATTCCTAACCATATACACATTCATTACAGTGAATTTTTTTAAAACCAAGGATTTCTTCTTTTATTTCTTAGGTCTAAAAAAGGAATTGGTCAATGGGTTTCATCAATGTGCTCCCATAGATAGTGCACCACTACAGTATCACTTTCTTATTCACCTTTGTTGGTGGTGCGCTCACTTTCAGACCAGGTAAAATTCCGCGCTGACTTCCTCCGGGAGTGCAACTGGCGCCGGGCGGCACATGGGGCCCCGGCGCTGACCCTGAGTGCCGGCCTGACCGAGGGGGCTGAGTCATGGGCCCAGACCCTGCTGAAGGAGCGGGTCCTGAAGAACTCCTCCTTCGGCCACGGAGAAAATATCTGGGCCAAGACGGGATCTATCGGCATCAGTGCTACAGGTAGGAGGAGCTTTCGTGGACAGTGGCATGTGTGGTGCAAGTGTAGTGGAAATTTCTGTCACAGAGTATTGTTCAAGAGAGAGTGAATGCCAACATTCTAAGTTTAACAAAGTTTATTACATGCAAACAGGCAAGCAGCACAGTGGCCACATGCATTACATACAAACGGCAAAATAACATACAAACACCCCCCAATAACCCGTCTGGAGAAGGAGACCGCCAAAACCTCAGTTGCTTCATGCACACAGCAGTCTGCAATGTGAGAAAATGGCGGCCCAGATCTGCGGTTACAGTCAACATTTATACAGTCAAAAACAACCTTGGTGTCTGGGCCGATTCCTAGCCCTCGCCTCCCACCCCCCAGTCCAGCTGGAATCCTGTTTTGACGACAGAGAGACCGGCAAGGCTGGGGCGCGAGCAGAGACAGTTACTTCTACAAAAACATAAGATTACAAAGTACATAGCATTCTTTTCTCTAGCCAAGGTATGAGAGGACCGTTCTGTGGCCTAAACAGCAGACACTGTTAAAGAGATCTAACTAAGGTCTAGTATGTCAAATGAATTCAAATAATGTCTAATAACACAAGAATTTTCCATTACACAAGTCAACGAGGACTAGTCCAATTTCTGAATATGGGAGTTTAAAACACTCCTCTGTGGACTAATATGAATATGCACTTCGCTAGAACATGTTCTTTGAATCCACTTCTCAGCTTGTTCAAAACATATTTAAAACAAAGACCTTTGTGATCCATTTACTGGTCTCGTAGTCAATATTTTTTGTAGCATTATCAACTAGCATGCTTCTACAGTAATGCCATCCATTTTTACATATTATCCTCGAAAAAAACATAATTTATGAACAATATCTTAACTGTGACAAGGTCAAGAGGTGGTGGAAGCCTGGTACGAACAAGAGAAGAAGTATGACTTCTCCAAACCAGGACATCAGGAAAAAACAGGTACAGACGAGATGATAAATTGTGCCATACCGCAGAGGTCTGAAAATGCCTTTAGGATACCTATAGTATTCAGTCTGTGCCTACATACTGTACCTAAATATTGTCTTATTATTAAAGGTGCTCAGTTCAATTTCTGTATATGGATGTATATGAATATATATATATATGTATATATATGTATAATACAGAAAAACATGGTAGCTAACATTTTAGGGGGACTAGGGCTGTTTAACATTACTTATGAACCTGAGAAGAAAGGCGAGCTCCGAGTCGCCCAAAGTAGCTCCAACCTCTCTCCAGTCTATATTGATTCATGTATGTGATCTTCTTTTGTCTGACTCTTTTTTAGCCGAAGACTGTGGTGTCTTTGCTCATGGACTATAACGTCTCTCAGCCATGTTCAGCTAACGTTAGCTATATAGGCCTATTCCCAACGGCCATGTCTCAAACGTCCATCAAGATGATGCTGCCCCTCTCTTATATACGGTGCCGTTCAGGGGGTGGGGCTCAGCCCGGGCCGGCTTCGCTCATAATAAAAATAATTCTGCATTTGCTCCACAGGCACTACGTGTACACCGTTGGCTATATTTTCTGTACAAATAGTTATGACTCCCCTGGACCTATTTATTGCATATATTGGATTTTTTTTTTTTTACAAAAGTTGCAGTAAATCAAACAGAGCACCTTTAATGCATACAGTATGATAATACTTTGGAATAAGTTAGAGTAAATATGTTCAGTTAAATTAAATGATTTAATTATTAAATTAAATCCCAACCTATCCTTCAATGAGTTAAAGTATGCACCTTTTCTCACTCACACCTACTCCCATCATCACCTACCTCTTTCCTTTTGTCCATCTGTTCCCTCTGCCTCTCTGTCCCTCTACCTCTCTGTCCCTCAGGCCAGTTCACACAGCTGGTGTGGCGCAGCTCCAAGGAGGTGGGCGTCAGCCGTGCCAGTGGCAGTGGCATGGTTATTGTGGTGGCACACTTCGAACCCGCTGGTAACGTCACCAGCCCTGCCTACCATGTCAACAATGTGCTCCCGAAAAAGGTCATAGATAGGCCGGTGGAAGATGTGTCTGTGAAAATGAAGGCACTGGCTGTAAAATCCTTATCAGGTTAGAGTCAAACTGATAACTGATTTATGCGTTTTCACCTTGGAAAAAGTAAAGTAAATATGGTGATTCATTGTATGGCCTACAGGATTGTTAGGATCTCCAGATAACTGCTGGATTCATTTGTGCATATTCTAGAGGGCAACCTCGCAAACCTATGTACTAATGAATAATTGTAAACAAACATATAAAGAAAAGACAGAAACACAACAACCAACAAATAAGTATAATGTATGATTGCTGACTCATCACTCAACCCCCCCGAACCTCTCCCCATCTAGCCAAAGAACTGGACTGGTTTGGCCGATCGCTTCTAAAATCTCTGAACCAATACCGCAGCCGGCACGGGGCGGAGCCTCTCTCCCTGTGCCCTGTCCTCGCCATGGAGGCTCAGGATTGGGCAGCTCACCTGGTGAGCATCAACACCCTCAAGAACTGCGGCAAGGGCCACGGAGAGAGCATCTTCTCCCGCTCTGGTTCCAGCACCGAACCCCCTGCTGGTGAGTTTGGTATCTGCATTATCACACTAAGAAAGGACACGTAGAAACAGCATAGTACGATGGTGTGGCTCCGCCCATTTCCAATATGTTCAGCATGAGATGATTGGGACTGATGGATTAAGATATATTAGGGTGAACTGGGGAACAGGCTGTGAGGTGGGAACAGTCCAGGAGCTTGCTTGATCATCTCGTTGAGAGAGGTCAGGGAAGAAAGTTCACCTTCTTTGGCCCTCCAGGTGATCTGTTTAAAAAAGAAAAAAAAAAAAATCCCTAGGGGATTCAAGGTGGGGTGATTATGTATTTTCTCCCCTTCCTCTCTGTAAAGCACATTGACCCGGTCTGGAGGTTTCATCCTGATGTCGGCAGTACTCAAAATGCGCTAGAGGGCAAAATATATATGTTACGGTCAATGTGAGAAAACGGGGAATGTGAGCTTTTCCCGGTTATTGCGCACATTCCCCGACCTCGCGGGGAATGTAGGAGAAACGTGCGTTTCTCACATCTCCCGGGTAATGTGCACATTCCCCGACCTTGCGGGAGATGTGAGAAATTGGTAAGTATTTCTCACATCTCCCGCAAGGTCGGGGATTGTGCACATTAACCGGGAAATGCTTACAATTCCCGACCTTGCGGTAAATCTAGCAAAGTCCAACCGTATGCAAAACCTCTGCGCAGCCGGGTGGTGGGAGAGGGCTCGTGCGCTTAGAACGAGAGGCGCTTGACATTTTGCCCATGGTTTTCGAATACATAGCATCAATTGCATTAATGGAAACATTAAATTGGGTCTAATTATACGTGTTGAAAGTTAAGATAATTAGCCTACAAGCCGCGAGGCTACGCAACACAATAAGCAAAACAATCTCACTGTTTCACTCGTCCCACTCATCTGTTTCACTCGCCCTGCACGGCAGGGACAAGAGAAACAATGCACATCTTCTGTTCTCGGCCGTCTTGAATTGAACTGTTACACCACAGAACGAAACTTACAACTAATAGGTTAGTAAAGGACATGTACAAGTTTGTCATCAAAAAATGTAATCTCCATCTTTATTAATTTCTGTGTAAATCTGATCAAACCAAAAAGTGTTTCATTCGTCCCGGTCCTCCCCTACAGTTAATAACAGTCTGTGGTCTACCTTGAACAGTATGCTGCACACAGTGTAAGTAGTATTAGGAGGATAGGCCTACACTGGTGATCAAGTTAACAAACACAAAAGGAACATTGCAACAACAGGAAGGGGAACCTCCAAAGGAACCCTACACGTTAGCTAGCCGAAAGACAGACGAAAAGAAAAATCTCTCACAGGTGTGCGCCAGTAACGTTAGCCCAACTACCGTGGGTGCCTCTTATGGTGCACGCCATCTGAGGCGTCACATAAGCCCTCTACCACCACCCGGCTGCGCAGAGGTTTTGCATACGGTTGCGCTTTCCTAGATTTACCGCAAGGTCGGGAATTGTAAGCATTTCCCGGTTAATGTGCACAATCCCCGACCTTGCGGGAGATGTAAGAAATACTAACCAATTTCTCACATCTCCCGCAAGGTCGGGGAATGTGCACATTACCCGGGAGATGTGAGAAACGCACACGTTTCTCCTACATTCCCCGCGAGGTCGGCAATAACCGGGAAAAGCTCACATTCCCCGTTTTCTCACATTGACCGTAACATATATTTTTTTTTACAGTTTTCCTTTTTTTTATATTATGCAAATTGAAGTTGAGAAGTAGCCACTCAGTGTAACAAACAACAGTTTTAGGTTCACTAAATAGTCATACTTGTCATCACGTTGTCTTTGTGTGTGAAATGTGCTATTATATACAATTTGATTTCATTTGATTTGACCTCACCATTTTCTTTTATCTGCACACTGTAGGATCAGAAGTGGCAGATTCTTGGTACAAGGGGATAGAGAAGTATGACTTCTCCTCCCCTGGCTTTCAGAATGGAGCAGGTAAGATGACCTTCATGAGTTCTGAACATTGTTGATGGGCATCAGAAGCAAAATAAATGTGGGTGGGACACCTTGAGTCGTGGGTCTGGGGGTCCTCTCCCAGAAAAAATGTGAGCGAAAAACATTATGTTTTTTTGTCTCAGGAAACTTCACTCAGATGGTGTGGAAGTCTTCAAAGAAAGTGGGGGTCAGTTTAGCGACTGATGGGAGTGGCCAGTTCATCGCCGTGGCGTTCTACGAGCCAGGAGGCAACATCACCAACCCAGGCTATTTCCATGACAACGTGGCTAAAGCCAAATGAGATTAGTAAACACAAACAATAAAGGGACATGATTATGGATAAGGGATAGCAAATACAGTAGGTGAATGGAATATTAATAGTTTCCATACTGATGAATATTGATGAATTTGGTTGATTTTCAGAGAAATGTTGGTTTAATCTGATCCTGTTAGCTGTTTCTAATTATAATGATTGACCTCTGAGTATGGCTGGAGCTGCAGCTTTCTGTAAGAAATGGTGTCCCTTTCCCATAGACTTATGAGATAAAGATGACATTCCATGGCTGGTACACTCTGTGCCAAACAGCAGACAGATTGACTGTGAGTGCCTTTTTCTGTAGCATTGCTGTATAAAAGGATGTCACAAAATGTGTGTTTGTGTGTGTGCATGCCAGTGCCACAAACACTTATTCTTCACATTATTGTTGGATTGATGTTGTTGCTATTTGCACAGTTGTCAGTGTTGCAGCCCCATTCACTGCTGTTGTAGACCTACATGTGCATCTTGATTCTAATGTAAAATAAAATTGTAAAAGGTTCACGCCTTTCTTCTCTGTGGCTACATGATTGAAAAGTAAGAAGTTGAAATAAAGTAGCAGTTTCAACAGTGATGCAAAGTTGACTCAAATACCTTAATTTACCCATGTTGAAAAGTAAGCCGTTGAAACAAAGTCAGGATTTCAAAGTTGATTCACCTTTCAAATTCAACACATACTCAACACTGATTGTAAGAACTTAATTCACCCATGTTGAAGAGTAAGATGTTGGAACAATGTCGCAATATCAACGTTAATTCACCTTTCAAAATCAAAACCTAATCCAATGTTGATTCACGTAGTCACATGACGTTGAATCACCCGTGAATCAACGTTGAAATGCCAGCTGGGTAATGTGGAGTCATTGCATTGATCGATGCAGTCCGTTCAAATAGGCATCAAAAGATAAAGTAGGCCTATTTAAAATTACGTATAAATTATGTAAACATCTTACAGAAGCCTACAGCCATAATTCAAAGTAGCAAATGTGACAAAATAAAGTGAAAGGCTGTCCAGTGGCGCTTGTGCAGTCCCGGACATCTATAGGGCATGCGAATCATGAAAGCCTAAGTTTATAGATGACAAAAAGGTATACCAAGGTAATCTTGTGAGGTGCCAATCACTGGAAGAACTGGTCATAAAAAAAATAAAAAAAAGTGTTGCTATCTTGTGCACAGAGCACAAACAATGAAACAATTAAATTAATATATTTCTTCCCTGTCTGTGGCATTCGCTACCAGCAAACACTGAAAATACAGGTCCTCAATTAATTTTTATTAGGCTAGCCTATCCAACTGGACCACTCCAATGAATGTTGAATTTACTTTTATTCTGTAGGTTTTACAGAATACAATGTCCACACATGCATGCGCCATCTGACTAGCTCGCCACTCGCCAGCGAACCTGGACTAGGCTATTGCAACACCCTCCCCTTGCTACAAATTATTTTATATTCAAATAAACTGGTTTCCTAGCCCTGGATCATGGGGGAGGGGGGTAGACTACGTTAGCAGGTGCTTTGCCATGAGCGGCAATTCCGCAGGTGTTGGGTTGAATTCGCTAGTTTGATTGATAGATGGATGGATTTAACGTACAAAGTATTGTGCAAGTATTGTATAGGTCTATGTGTAAGAAATGAATGGTTGTAACCATTAACTCAGCCAGAGGTAGGCTCATCAGCATTGGCTGGGTTTCCCGAACGAGTTAAGAAGCACTTCACTGAGTTAAGAAGCACTTAACTCCAAAGTTGGCTACTTCTTAAAGGAGTAGTAAAGGGAAAATGCATGTTTAGCCCTGTTTTAAGGTTACTTATGATCATATACAATGGTTCAGATCAAAACGTTGACAAAACTATCACTTTTGAGAAAGTCTGATAATTGCTCACCGTTTAGGTCATACAATGGATGTGGGTGGGCACCTTGAAAATTCTTTCAAAAACATGTTAAACTCTCGATTTCAAAGACAAGAAGCTCACCGAGGGGGTAATTGGTGTCCGTTGGTGTTCTGACATCAAATTTGCTGCAAAGTATGAATCCTGTAGGGTTTTATTGATCATTTTATGAAATCCATTGACTTGTATTGAAGCGACCGTTGTAGATGTGTAGATCAATCTGCAGAGGGGATTCAGGAAGCAGAACTACTTACGGTAGCTATTGTTATTGTTCATGTTGCTAGGCTACCTAGTTTGTGAATGTTTACACACGTATGTGCTGCGACTAAATAGTTATATGCTAAATATTTAAAAAAGCCTTTCCAGATTAACTAGAATCTTACTTTATGGCGAATTATATGTCAGAATGCCAAATAACACCTCTGTGAGTTTCTTGTCTTTGAAATTGAGAGTTTAACATGTTTTTTGAATGATTTTTCAAGGTGTCCACCCACATCCATTGTATGACCAAAACGGTGGTAGAGCAATTATCAGACTTTCTCAAAAGTGCTAGTTTTGCCAATGTTTTGATCTGAACCATTGTATATGATCATAAGTAACCTTAAAACAGGGCTAAACATGCATTTTCCCTTTACTACTCCTTTAAGGATAAGGGATAGCAAATACAGTAGGTGAATGGAATATTCATAGTTTCCATACAGATGAATATTGATGAATTTGGTGATTTTCAGAGAAATGTTGGTTTAATCTGATCCTGTTAGCTGTTCCTAATTATAATGATTGACCTCTGAGTATGGCTGTAGCTGGAGCTTTCTGTAAGAAATGGTGTTGACATTCCATGGCTGGTACACTCAGGGGTTTAAGTGGGCCGGGGCTCGCCGGTGTCAAACACCGGCACTTACCCTCCCAAATATGGTCAGGGGCTCATGCAGCCCTGGCACATCACCAGTTAATTTATTTCTACATTTTTGTCGCAGTATTTTAAAAGAAAACTTGCAGCCAATTGATGTGCATCACTAAAATAAATCACAAATAATTTTATTGACATTTGATTTTTTTACATGTTCATTCGTGAAAGTTTGAAATGATATGGCGTCCTCACTGTCACGTGACCACCGCATCAGTTGCCTACTTGCTTGCCTGCGTCTTTTGTGTTCTCTGTTCACTCACTTGACTTGTCAGCTGGCTGTCAGTAGCCTCGCTTCATGGCCAGCATCAGACTGTCACTGTCGGATGTCTGACAGTATAATCTTGGTTAGGGAGCTCTAAAGGGTGAGTATACCTCAGAGTATGTCCAATATACCGATTAAACAACGTTTTGTCTAGCTCTTGCATCACAGTGTTTTCATTCAAACAACTAGCTAGCTAAAGGTAGCTACCTGGATAACGTTAGTGGCGAGCTAACGTAAGTTAAATCAAACTGCAGCACGGCGAACTTCCACCGTCCCATGTGCATGCTAGCTAGCACTATAATTGTACTAGGCTCAGCAATATAATCAAGATGGCTAAATGTGGGTGTTAATGTATTTTGTCCTTTGGGGAATGTAAAAAATGAACTGCTTTGTGTCCTTTCTTTTTTTTTTAAACTAGCTTTATTCTATTACAGAAAATCTAAAATGGACATGATAGGAGGAAAACTGAGAAAAATGACAGATTTCTTTCAAAGGTAAGGAAGGATAGCTAGCTAGATTAGTAAATTAGGCTAGTGAATTTTTGAATTGTTGACATGTTTCTAAAATGATTTATTGCAGCTTATATATTTAGCTTTGGGTATCTGATTAATGGATTAACTGAATCTGTCATAGCTAGGTAGAGTTTGATAAAAACAGCCTCTTTTTTATACTCTAGGGTTGAGTCACCAAGTACAGCTGTTGAGAGGGAGGCAGCAACAAGGCAGACCAGCACAGAGAGGGGAAGCACAGTAACAGATGAGAGTGAGACCAGTAGAGAGAGGACCAGCACAGAGAGAGGAAGCACAGCTACAGTGAGACCAGCAGAGAGCGGACCAGCACAGAGAGAGGAAGCACAGCTACAGATGAGACCAGCAGAGAGCGGACCAGCACAGAGAGAGGAAGCACAGCTACAGATGAGACCAGCAGAGAGCGGACCAGCACAGAGAGAGGAAGCACAGCTACAGATGAGACCAGCAGAGAGCGGACCAGCACAGAGAGAGGAAGCACAGCTACAGATGAGACCAGTAGAGAGCGGACCAGCACAGAGAGGGGAAGCACAGCTACAGATGAGACCAGCAGAGAGCGGACCAGCACAGAGAGAGGAAGCATGGCAACAGAGCAGACCAGCACAGAGGGAGGAAGCACAGCTACAGACGAGACCAGCACGGAGGGAGGTAGCACAGCCACAGAGCAGACCAGCACAGAGAGAGGAAGGGTTCTACCAGACTGTTGGACTGACTCTCAATTTGAGTATTTCAAAAAAAACTTTCCATTCATTGTAGTTGGTAACAAGAAACTTGGCTGTAAGGCATGTCAAAATGCAGTGTCACCATGGGGTACACAGAACAGCAACACTGAGCTATACATTCTCTAGTGAGTGGCAAAATTGTAGAATTGGCCCATATGGCAGCACCAGGAAGAAAAAAATGAAATCTTTGAGAAAGAAAATACAAGAACAGTGTCTCACAGAGCCACAAGCTAGCAGAAGATATAGTAAAAAAACAGGGTGAAAACACTTTGGAGTCAAACTTTCTGAAAACACAAGAGGAGTGTCTAGCCTCCACTACGAATGTCTTCAATACAGCATATTGTATTGCAAAACATACAGTAATAGACCATACACAGATCACCCAGGACTAATAGATCTAGAGAAGACAAATGGTGTGAATGTAGGTCGGGTACTTCACACAAATGTTTCATGTACAGAAATTGTGCATTTTATATCTAGAGAAATGAAGCAGGTATTAATAGCAAGCATCAGATCTACTCAACCTAAGCTCACTGTTCTAGTGGATGAGAGCACCTCTTTAAGCAAAAAGTCATGTCTTATTGTTTACCTCAGAACAGCAGTTAAAGTCTTTAAGACTTTTTTCTTAGATCTTCTTGAGCTAGAGTCAACAAATGCAGAGGGGATCACTGACACATTACTTAACTGCCTGCAGAAATATAGCCTTTATGAAGCCTTTCTTAAAAGTTCTTTAGTTGGATTCTGCTCAGATGGTGCTTCTGTAATGCAAGGCAGGAAGGCTGGGGTGTACTCTAAATTGAAATCCCTGTTTCCAGATCTCATAGGCTGGCACCGTCTTAACCATAGGTTAGAATTGTCTGTTGGAGATGCAGTTAAGTGCTGCACAGAAACGAACCACTTCACCAGCTTTTTAGATACATTATACTGTCTATACCATCAGTTGCCAAAGAACCTAAGAGAACTTGATGCTGCAGCCTCTTAAGTTGGTGTCCATTTGAGGAGGATTGGTCGGGTTTTGGGGGTAAGGTGGGTGGCTTCATCCTACAGAACAGTAAATGCTATTTGGACAATGTATAGTGCACTGTATAATCACCTCACTGCTGCAAGTAAAGATGAAAAGAGAAGCTCAACTGATAGATGTATGTATGAAGGTCTAGCAAAGCTGAGCTCAGTGGCTTTTGTTAAAAACCTAGGCCTCATGATGGATGCTCTGGAAGAGCTTCGGGATCTGTCTGAAACTCTGCAGTCCAGAGACATCAGAGTGTCACATTCAATCAACCTAATAAAAAGACAAGTAGCTGTATTTACTGCAATGAGAGCGAATCCAGGTAATAACCCACACTACAAAGCAGCATGTGAAGCTGCTCAGAATGGTTCCTTTAATGGGGTGCCACTTATAGAAGATGGTAGGCAAAAGGTTATTGATCCTATGAGATTTTATGAAGCACTTTGCTCCAGCATGGAGACTAGAATGGTTACCAAGCAGGAGGAAGCACTCTTCAAGAAAGTGAATGTACTGGATAAAAACACATGGCCAGAGCCTCTGCCATTAATGTATGGTGAAGAGGAAATAAGAGAACTCTGCAGTCAGTTAAAGATAGGTGTGTCAGCAGTCAAATATAGCTATAGGGATTTCAAGGAAAATCCTAACATGCCCATGCAGAAAGCCCTTCTTAAACTCAGACATGCAATTGATACCATTGCTGTGAGTAGTGCAGATTGTGAAAGAGGTTTTTCAGAAATTAATAATGTTGTCACAACTTTGCGCACACAACTGAGAATTGAAAAAACCTCAGCTCTTATGTTTATTAAACTAGTTGGACCTCCTCTTGAGTGTTGGAACCCCATGAAATATGTAAAAAAAGTGGGTGCTTACTAGAAGATCTGCTAGTCACTTGGCATGCATGCAGAGATGTCCCCCCACACAGGCTTCAACATATCAGCCCATCTGGGATCTTTTGATGTAAGATTGTATATAAATAACATATGTAAGAGATACGAGATAACCAAGATATATATATAATAGAGACTGTCAGTGTGTACGTTATTGGCCTGCTGTATTACATAAACTCAATGAAAAAAATAATTGGATTGAAATTTAAAATTGTATCATGCAAATTATAATATAAATAATTTATAATTTATATAAATTTATATAATTTATATATAATATAAATTTTAATTTCAAGATCATTTAAGGTTTGATTTGTGAGGCAGTATTGAGCCCCACCATCACTCCCTCACCTTTACCCACCTCTAACAGAGCCCCCCCACTTAACAAATCCCACTTTAACCCCTGGGTACACTCTGTGCCAAACAGCAATTGTTGTGGTTAGCGCCAAGGGGGCGTAGGTTAACTTGACAAAACAAGGCCACAGAAGAGACCAGAAAGACAGTCTTGTCGGAGAAGAGACGAGGGGGGACACTCAAACCACATAAGAACATTGCAATGAGACCAATGCTTTGATTTGAGTTCAGACAGCATACAGAGAGGTCAACTGTAGATTAGACTACAAGCCATCGTCTTTTGTATGTCAAACCTTCTGGAATAAACATGCTTCCGATGTCGCTCAAATCCCGTGTTGGAGAGATTAGTTTGGAATACATCAGAACAAGGAGACACTGGACTGTGGTATTGTGTGAGATTGGGGGCCGTCTTTTATTGAAATCAAAACACAACGCAGTGATTAATAAGGACAATAATAAAAGACAACGAAAGTCAACAATACATTACATGAGGTGTTAAAATTCTAAATCCAGATGTTTGACTTTTATTTTTACAAATAATACCTTGTAGTGGTGTCGGACATGACACAGTCTACTGACCGTTCTACTGACCACAAAACAGTTCTGTGATATTGTAGGACACTCTGCCTCAGGTTGGAATGTGAGAGATCTTGATAAGAGATGCTCAGAGACACACTCTGTGCTCCCCCATCCCCCTTTGCGACAGGCCAGGCCACAATCCACATTCCACAGACACGTAGGCCCAATCCCAAACCACCCCCTACCCACTCCCACTCCACCACCGAGTGTCCCTCCAAATGAAGTGTCACTCGCAGCTGTGGAGGGCACTCTCAATCGAAGGGGAGGGTATATAAATGGAAAGCCAAATGTGGGATGGACTCCCCACTCCACCGGAACCGACAGGGACAGGGCCGTCACCATGGCATGTTTAGGTGATTTATGGGAAAAATGTTTAGGATTTATAATACAAATATAAATCACTATAATTAAATCCATGTATGATGAGAAATGGTCAAAAGTCCAAACGGAAATATGTTTTTTCAAATGAACTCTAACTAAATTAATACTATAACACTGTCCCGAGACAAATACATAAATCAATTAATAACTTACTCCTATGCCTCTTTGGCAGCATTCCTTCTTTTGTGAAGCTCAATTTGCATATCGCAGCCTAATGGAAAGGAATATATGATGTAGGCTACATTTGACGTAGACCTAGGCCTATTTAGATTTATTTTATGTCGGCTATGAATACAGGCTTTTAAGAGTTTATTACAAGTCAAGTGATATAGGGATAAAGTGATGTTCTCCTATTTTTGTCTTCGATTTTGTTTGAGGCAATGAAATCAGTGTGGGAAAAACAAATGTTTGAGTGCTGTAAAATAATCTGCAATAATTGACAGTGTAGGAAGACGGAACGTTATTTATATGCGGTTTCCTGAGGCATCTCTTTGGCACGTGCACTTCCTGCTTCGGCTATCGGGCTATCGATGCAGGCTTGCTATTTAAGGGGTTGACAGCCCACTCGCACTCCAAGCGCACTCCGCGCTAATTGGTTTGGGACGGCCCTTAATATGGCGAAGCTCGGCGTGAACGCGCAAACGGAGGGGGAGTGGATAGGGCGAGGGCTTAGGGGGTGGTTTGAGATTGGGCCTCACAGTGAGACAAAGGAGTGAACCTCTTGGCTTTCTTTCTTTAATAAAGTGAAACTGCTCCATCTTCCCCCATGTGATGCTAACACCATGTGAATAAGCCCGGTGAACCAAGTTATGGTGTGATGCACTGTATTTGTAATGCAACTGTATTGTGTGTTATAAATAACTGCTCCCATGCTGCTAAGTCTACCATAGCCAAGTTTGGTATCCATCTTTGACTAAAATCATGACTCAGGTGATTATGCATGTTGTGGAATTGTCATATCATGTTGAAACCATAACCGGGATATCTGAGGATTCCAGAGTGAGTACAGAATGTGAGCTCTGTTTTACGATGGTAACAAGGGCCCACTGGGTTATTGATCCAAGTGACCAATCAGGTGCCTTTCTCCGCCCACCGGTCACAGCTCACTCTCTGCTCCTTAAAAGCGATCAGACAAGGACTCTCTCTCTCTCTCTCGTGATTTCTCTTGTAACTCTCTCAACTAGCCAGCAACTTCAAGTGTGTGCCTGGTTGATCAAATCAGCCTGTATCTGTGGAATGCTGAACCGCTATCTAAGAACTCTGTAGTTGACGCAGGGCTTAGGAATTTCCACCAACTCTTCAAAGATCCACCTCTGGCGAGAGAAGAGGTTTTAAATGAGATATTTGCAGCTTGTGAACTCTGAAACTGAACTTTGAACTCTGCGAACATCAACTTCGCGCAGCAACGCTACTATCACTGTTCCAGCGGGAGCGCAGGTGTGCTGCCCCTTTCATCAAACCGTGCGACCACCACGTCACGTGCCTCTTCCCTTCGTCGAGTCAGACAGCACCAATGGGACATTGCGCTTCACACACCACTAAGGTTGACTCCCAACATTCTCTTTGATGTGTGTGTTATGCCAAGTGTTGTAAGCTTAGAGGACTTAGGATAGGCTGTGATAATCTGACATTCTTTTCATTTCTGCTGTGTTTTCATATTGTCTTTTCATATGTGTTTTTCCATATATTATTGAATTGTGTTATAATATTATTTTGATAATTGATTAGTATAATTTCAATAAATATTATTAACTTTTGACCACGTCCGAGTGTCATCACATTATTTTAAATTACACCAGTCATAGTCATAGCTTTAACCCTAGAACACACGCTACAACCTGTTTTCTCAGGAATATTAATACATTTCATTTTTACATTTATGTTTTCTCTATTATATTTTAGCACACTTTACAGTGCAGCAACTGTTAATCTTATTTTAATGTTGATCTGTGTTTACATTACGTGTGATAAAATGACATTTTGTGGTTGTCTGTTTTAGTGTTTGAGATGCATTTAAAACAAGTACACAGTAAACATGTTGTCGCCCACCAATGATGCATAACCCATTTGTGCCAATGAAGTTGTGTAAGCAAGTGTAAAAATTCATCATATGCATGTTGACTTACAGATGTATTACTCATGTTATGTTAAGCTACATTGTACTCTATGAAATATTATGAATGGTTTTGTGACATTGTAAGTGGTCTTTTGCAAGCTTTAAGTAAAGTGGTTAGCGTGTAATTCAAAGGCAAAATTTTATTTAATAAGTAAGCACTACAGTATGTTCTTACAGTGTAGCTAAGAGTAGCCCTTTACCCTCTCGGTGGGTTGTTGAAAAGAGGAATCATCAAAAGATTTCTGATTCTCATTTATTTTGCATATGTGTTGTTCCTGTAGCACTTCACTACCAAAACATGCTCCTCTTGTGACATTGCTTAAAGCTTACAAAGACCACTTATAATGTCATATAACCAATTACATGTCTGTTCTTAACTGCATGTTTCTTTTATCACTTTAATTAAAGCTTACAAAGGCTTATAATGTCATATAACCATTCATAATATTTCCTTAAGACACTTTGTTTGAGGATATCAACGTTATTCACTAGTCTAAATATAGTTCTACCATCAAGAAGATATAAAATAAAAGCAAAACATTTTTTATTTGCAGAAGTCATCATTAATATTTAGTGTTAGGTAACGTTAGGTAACGTTAATATTATTTTTAGCTAACGTTAACGTTATCTGTCTCCACACTTCTGTCAACTGACAGCAATAACAGCAATATTAAAACAAACAACGTATAACAGCAATATTATATCTAGCTATAGCTTTGGCATAAAGCCTCTGGTGGTATATAGGGAGGGAGAGTAAAAACAGAATCTCTAGTGATAACGTTAGTGTTCTGATCAGAGAACCGTACAGGTCCCTCTGCCTCTTCATCACATAAAGCACTCTGAGCAGGCATTTCAGATGTTGAGCACTGAGCATTTTTAATTTCGTTGTCTTTGTGTCGCCTGGCTTGCTTAAGCACAACTGAAGATGAGATAGAAATATAACATGACGAATGCATGTAGTGATTGGTTGGCCCATCTTCTCAGGAGGTGGTGGTGTAAACAACACAAAATGTATCAAGTCCTGACCAGTCTTGGGCTTTTAATTGTAAGCTGTCCCATTTGCCTTGATTTATATTAACGGTGGGCTTACAAAGCTTGCCACATTTTAGGACACATTCATAGGACATTGTGTGCTTTGTCTTTCATTGGGACTGAAAGCAACTTGCGTATAGCCGCTGGTGGTACGTTTTGAGCATTGCAGAGTTAGTAACGTTAGGTTATTATGGAAACACAAAACATTTTTGGAACTTGATGGAAATGGCTTCGTAGTAGGCTATATAGTATCTGAAAATGCAGTCTATGGGATTTTAGATGTACTGTTGAAGTTAACACTAACGTTATCACTAGAGATTCTGGTTTTTACTCTCCCTCCCTACATAACACCAGAGGCTCTGGAAATGGTTCATGCCAAAGCTATAGCTAGATATAATATTGCTGTTATACGTTGTTTTTTTTTTAAAAAGCAAATGGATATCATACAGTATGTCTGTCATTTGACAGAAGTGTGGAGACAGATCACGTGATCGTTACCTTACGTTAGCTAACACTAAATATGAATGATGACTTCTGCAAATAAAAAATGTTTTGCTTTTGTTTTATGTTCTTGATGGTAGAACTATCTTTAGACTAGTGAATAATGTTGTTATCCTCCAACAAAGTGTCTTAAAGTGTGTAACGTTAACATTAGTTAGAGAAAAAGCGAGCTCGCACAAGTGCTGACACTCTGACTGCTTCACAGACTGACTGACCTAAACTGAAAATGTTTGACTGAAAAAGGGGCATTGCCTACCAACAAGGTTAAAGGACAATGCTCGTTTTTGACAACCTGGACCTTATTTACGACATATTATAAGACGTTTGACTCACCGAGATCACTTTGGTGTAGTTCGGAGGCCTGTAGAAGAAATGTAAAATCCAGCGCGAGCCAGTATATCCATGTAATGGCGGTGATCGGGGCAACGAGAATGCAGCTTCTAAAAATCTATTTTCTGCCGCGAAACGGTTGTTTCATCAATCTGTCTGGATGAATCGCTAGTTGTGCTTACATAGAGCATAACTGTTGTGGTTTTCACATGCCATGATCTTTAGAAACGTCTTTCGAAACGAAATAGCTTCCTCACTTGCTCCAGCACTAATGCACACAGCGCGCAATCGTTGCTCCAGTGCGCTGTGCGCATGCGTGCTGGAGCAAGTGAGGAAGCTATTTTGTGTCTAACGACGTTTCTAAAGATCATATTACAGAGGCATGGGAAATACCACAACAGGCCTATGCTCTCTATGTAAGCACAACTAGCGATTCATCCAGACAGATTGATGAAAACAACCGTTTCGCAGCAGAAAATAGATTTTTAGAAGCTGCATTCTCGTTGCCCCGATCACCGCCATTACATGGATATACTGGCTCGTGCTGGATTTTACATTTCTTCTACAGGCCTCCGAACTACACCAAAGTGATCTCAGTGAGTCAAATGTCTTATATGTCGTAAATAAGGTCCAGGTTGTCAAAAACGAGCATTGTCCTTTAAGTTTAAAAATCCATACTCTTAGCAAAAACTAAAACTTTACTGAAAAGGGACATTGTTTTTTATAACATATAACATTATTTTTGGTTCATTATGAAAATGGGATGGGATGAACTGGACACCATATTCTTAGTAGCCTACCCTATTTAATGGGAAACCGCAAATCAGCAACTGTTTACTGTTTACACACAAACATTGACTTTATTGACCTCAGCGATTACTTCTGTGTACTTATACTGTATATTATTAATCTGATCATGAGCAGAGCTTTCATTAGAGCCTAAAATCAAAATTGGTAGCCATCTTGCATTTGAAGGTCAAAAATAGGTCAAATCATTATATAAACACCAAATATGTATTCCTTGACCAAAATAAGCTCTGAAACCATGTATTGTGGATTATTGTAGGTCAAACTATTAAAAGGTTCATTTCCAGGGCAGCCATTTTGGATTTTGGTCTCTCACAAAATTTCCCCGCCTTTTTTTTTTTTAAATACACCCCGGCTAAATTTGTTTATTAACCCTCCTCGATGACAAATCCATTGAGAAACGGACCTTCACTCTCCACGGTCACGGAAGTGCCACAGATGACCCAACTAAAAGTTATATTTCTGATCCCCTGCTGAAACAATTACCTGGTTCAATATCACTCACTTATCAGTCAAAATTATATAATTTACAATTCACATTTTAAGCCAAGACAAAGCAGGCATGGAATATGTTTTATTTTTAATAGGCATATCCAATCAACATCCTTGTGATAATGCTGTGTTGCAATGTCATTTTTCAGAGTTGTGAGCAACTCTCCAATGAGCTTTCAGACAGGATTTAACCATTGAACTGTATGACTGTTTGGATGAGGTCAATACCAGGAAAGTCCATTGCAATAATCCCAAAACAAGACGTAGGGTGGTCGTTATAAAACTTCCTCAGGTACTGAACCAACCAGGGGTTGACCTTTTCAGCAACCCTTTTGGGAGTTAAAAACATACCCATAACTGTACCAATTCCTGTGCCACTGGAGTAGCTAAGAACAATATTATTCCCTCCACAGTCCTCAGTAGCTTGGATCAAGTGCTTTACTATTTTCTTCTCTTTGTCTGCAATGTCTGTAACTTCATAGTCATCTTTACTGTCTGTTTCCCGGACAGGAACACCCAGTTTGAAGCTGGAATTCTGGAGAAACACTATCTTTCCTCTAGCCACACCCATGGTTGGAATGTCAGACCTCACCCAAACATCTTTGTCATTACTAATCATTCTCTTCACCATGCCCTCAACGTCGTCTTTATCAATCAAATCAGGCTGCACTCTAACGAGAACCGTCTCACTGGGGAACTCAGACAAAAATGCTCTGATGGTGTCAAGAACCTTATTGAAAGAAGTGTGCTGGTAGACCACCCAATGCATGACGTACAGCTTGTGTTCCAGTGCAAAGATCCTGAGGTCCAGGGAGCGTATACCGGCCCTCAGCTGGTCCCCCAGGTGCCAGGCTTGGCACTCTGCCAGCGGGCCGCCGTAGAGAGCCATGGTGTCATGGGTACCAGGGATTGTGATGTCAGAGAGGAACTTGTCGTCCCCGATGGTCCGCATCCAGTCTATGGTGTAGGATTGTGGTAGTTGGAGATTTCCATGGTCATTGAAGAAGAGGTCCTTTCCATGGCAGAAACCACTACAAGTCAACCACATGTCAGACCTGGGTCAAAATACTATTTGAAATCCTTTCATCTTTGGATTTTGGGGAACAGCCCATTGTTTCCATTGTACCAGATAAGCACAGATAAGTCATTTTTAATTTAATATTATTTCAATTTTTTTTTTTTTACTTAGATCTGCCACATATTTAAAAATACTGTATCTACAGTTCCATGTTGGTGCGGAGTTATGAACTATCTGAATTATGGAGAGGTTTCTGACAGCTTGCCCCAGTTACATTAAAACAATTCATCGATACAGTATATTTGTCATAAGGGTAGATTTTTTTTCTTACATGTCAAAGATGACATGAAATAAATGTATTCTTTGAAGAATACGCCTATTTGTTATGGACACGGTGATATACAGTACATCTGTAGCTGTACTTACATGAAAAGTTGTAAAGCATAGAAGTGACAAAGCAAATAGTTCATTGTGGTCTTCATAGTCACGTTACAGAGAGGATCCACCCCAGCAACCTGCCAAAAACATTTAGTAACATTAAACTGTTCAGCTGAGTAAAAATGTCTCAATTAAAATAAATATTCAAAAAGTCATTGTCAAGTACTGTAGCTGACCAGATAGAATGCTGCGATACTCACACTCTTATGTCATCCACTGTGTTTCTGCAAGTGGCCTGGGATCGGCAGCTCCTGAGATATACATATATATATATCTGACTCAAATAATAGGTGTGGTCTGAGATTGTTCACCTAGTCTTTGTTCTCAAGAAAGATCAGCACATTTAAGAGTGCTTACTGATATCAGCGCCTTCTGAGATATATCGCCTACTCTGACTAAAATGTTCCATGCTGTCTGATAGTGTTCACCTTTATTCTCAAGAAAGGTCATATTTGAGAGTGCTCAAAGTACAACCTGTGCAGTTCCCAAGGTGAGAGAAAAGTTTAAGGCATCAGTAGAATTTTCGCCCAGGGATTAATAAAGTATCTGTCTGTCTGTCTTGTCTGTCTGTCAGTCAGCCCACTCAAAAGTAATTTCTTGTCTCGCAAAACGTGTCACTTCCTTTTCCACCACAATATTTCCTGCCTAGCCAAGGCCAATTCATAAACTAATAGAAGGTTAAGGTGAATAATGAACCATAAAAAAGTTATTTAAAGTTCGCTAAAGTTATCATAAAAAAGCAGTTTGTGGATTATCTGACTATTTATAAGGGATAATAGACCTTTGTGACCAGTCAATCACGCTGAGAATAATAACTAATAAATTTGCCTGATTTCTGAAGACCATACCTCTGATGTCCCACAGTCAAAGCTTGTCCCACGTTGTGTGTTCATAGATTAGACATTAGTTTGAAGAAAATGGTTCTGCTGTATCATAATGTTATAAGAAAACAAGATGTACAATAATCCACACCTCCACCGCCTTGGGGAACTCCACAGGTCATTTTTGTCCGCTCAGATTTGTAATTGCCTATAGACACTGGGTGCGTTAAGTAGCTGAGCGCTCAGTCAGCGATCAGTGATCAGAATTCACTTAACGGGTTGCTCAGTTACGCTCAGACTGATCTGCTCAGAGCACAAGTGAGCAGTTTTAAACTATGATCTGTTTGAGCCAAACACCACATCATAATTATCATCATCACCTGAGAAAAAAAAACAAGGGGCGCGTTTTGGCTTGGGAATCGTTGGGACGCTGCTCGCTAATCACACATGATTGACAACAGGTGAAAAGTTCTCGTCTCCTAGCAACTCAGCGCTCGGTTAGAGCAGACCGTTAAAGGACTATGCTCGTTTTTGACAACCTGGACCTTATTTACGACATATTATAAGAAGTTTGACTCACCCAGATCACTTTTGTGTTGTTCGGAGGCCTGTAGAAGAAATTTAAAATCCAGCGCGAGCCAGTATATCCATGTAATGGCGGCGCACGGGGCATAGGGAATGCAGCTTCTCAAAATCCATTTTCGGCCGCTAAACGGTTGTTTTCATCAATCACATTGCATGAATCGACAGTTGATATTCCTCTACGCGAGCCATTCTTTCGGTTTTCAAATACGTGGTCTGTAGCCACTGTAATATGATCTTTACACGCCTCTCCCCCACTTGCTCCAGCACGCATGCGCACAGGCCAGCGCGCAGCCTGCTATTCTCCGGCTCACATTCTCTGCGCTACGATCGTAGTTGGTGCCGAGAATATTGTCGTCGTCATTCGTCAGCAACAATCCGATCGTAGCGCAGAGAATGTGAGGGAGCATAGCCAGTGTAAAGATCATATTACAGTGGCTACAGACCACGTATTTGAAAACCGAAAGAATGGCTCGCGTAGAGGAATATCAACTGTCGATTCATGCAATGTGATTGATGAAAACAACCGTTTAGCGGCCGAAAATGGATTTTTAGAAGCTGCATTCCCTTTGCCCCGTGCGCCGCCATTACATGGATATACTGGCTCGCGCTGGATTTTAAATTTCTTCTACAGGCCTCCGAACAACACAAAAGTGATCTGGGTGAGTCAAACTTCTTATAATATGTCGTAAATAAGGTCCAGGTTGTCAAAAACGAGCATAGTCCTTTAAGTGGTTTTAAAAACCGCTCAGCGCTCAAAGTGAGCATTCTAAGAGTGAGCGCTCAGCTACTTAACGCCCCACTATTCCCTGTCCTTCAAGTAGGATTCAAACCAGTCTAGCACTGTGCCATAAATTCCCTGCCAGTTTCCCAGTCGGCCTAGTAATATGCTGTGGACAACCATGTCGAATGCAGCGCTGAGATCCAGTAACACTAAGACTGAAATTCTGCCATTGTCTGTGTTTAAATGGATGTCATTGAAGACCTTAAAGGCAAAATGCACCCTAGAACAACATCAGGCTGAAAAACTAGAGCCCCATACAAAAATATAGGTGATGGCGAGTCCTATAGACTGGACTAGCGGCATCTAAAGAAAATCACGTTTCAGAGTCAGCACTTCCGGGATATACCGCGTCGAAACGCGTCGACATATACTGCCAGAAAATCGAGCAAGACTACAGGGGGGTGGGTGCTTGGTATGATTGACAGCTATGATTGACAGCTATGACAAGCACGGCGGAGGGGGCTAGCGAGCGAACATACGCCCCCTAGTTTCACATTTCAGAGCTGACTGAACATCTGTGAAACAACAAAATAAGAATGGAACGCGATAACTTGGAAGATTTTATAGAAGATGAGGAAGATGTTGATGATTCGGAGGAAATTCAGGGCTATTTGTTTGAGCCTGAATTTACAGCAGACGAAATCCGACAACGGAGAGAAGAACAAGAGGCTGCCGCCAGGCTAGTCAACCCAGGCGATGAGGCTGGATTAGCGGCCGCGATTCCTCGGTCTGGCAGTAACTGGTGGTGTCTGTGCGAAAACTGCCCAGCTATGCCGACAGAGACAGAATCTCTCTGTTGCCAAGAATGGGACCGTGGACAGTTACTGCTTTCAGAGATGGCAGAGGAGATGGAAGAGGAAGACGGGGCGCTTTGTCTGACAGAGCATGGTAGTCACGCAGCCCATTTGGATCGAGGAGTTTTGGAAACCTTTTTCCGCTTAGATAGGATAAATTGGAAGAGGAGACACAGACCGGAGGGTCCCGGAGGGCAAATGACAAATAAGTAAGTCAACCTAACGTTATACGTAGATCTCTGCTTTGAATGGTCTAACCTGGCTAACGTTAGCTATCTGCATTTCATATCTGCCTATTTGGCTAATCTGAGTTCCAGGAGCCCAAGCTGAGGCAAATAGTTGTCTAACTGCAATCTCGTCAATAATGAAGTCATTTTATAATGTAGGCTGTAATGTTAGCTTTGTTTGGCATGCAATGGTGCTTTGGCTAATGTTCGTAAGCTAGACAGCAATTTTAATGTATTTTCTTTGTATCTAGACAGTACCGCTTGGCTGGCTACAGAATTGTCCTGGAATGGGTTTTACGGGGAGAACGGCTCGGAAGACACCGACGTGCTGTTCTTCCTGCTTGTGTGGTGGACAGTATTCGCCAGCTATATCCTTCTGCGGATGGACAATACCGTGGCTTTATCGAGGTCAATGAGGCTTTGGAAGGAATGTATCAGTAGGCCTACCTGATGTGTAATGTTAGGCTACAGTTAGAAAAGTCCCCCTGTGCGCGCTGTACTCCCTGCAGCAGTGAGCATAACAGCTAGCATTCAGATCTGAGGTTTGCATGTTATCTGAATAGCTGGTTATGTCCGTTTGCATTTTCTGTTATTTATTGCGACTCAGTATGTAACATTACTGTTGTGTTCTATTGTTACCTAACCATACGTACTCCCTTTTTTGCAATAAACATCCTAAACATTGGCACCTGGACTCTTCTTCTACACTTACTCACCTGAAGACCACCAAATAGTGCCCCGACCTAACACTGTGAAGTGATCGCTGTTACACCATCTATATAGGCTATATCACACAGATGTATTCATTATAGGCTATATCACAAAAAATACTATTTCACATATGTACACAATGCAGGAGTGCAATATTCAAAAATCTTATTTACTTTCAAAGGCATATGATTACAACAAAACCAGGCTTTTAGTTTTACAGATGGTTTCATACTCTTGTGGATTTTGGAAAGGAGAAACAAAGTGTATTTGCAAGGTAGTGGTATTGGGTATCATTTTTAAAATCTAGTCTTATATGTTTGTGCTGCATCTTCTTTGGTTGGCTTTGGGGCTGCGGCAATGTTGGCTGGCAGGTCTGGTCTTGGGAGACGGGAAGATTCATCCTTGAAGATGACACTTTCATCTTGCCTTCGCTTCCACACCAGCTCCATCAATGTCGTCCGGAAGTTGGTGGTGTGTGGCTCATACCTCTTCTTTGTGACCCATTCCTTAGAACGCTTGCTCCACACTTGATCGATGACAGGTTTGCCTAAGACAGAGGATTATATGAACCATCATTGGGTGTGCTGTTCACTAATACAGGCATTTCTCTCTAACATGTTTGCACACACAATATCAATGTATAGGCGTACTGCTCACCATTACAGTCCACCTTCTGTTTACGAGTCAAGTTCTCATTGTGCTCCATGATGGCTAAGTGCGTCCTCTGTTTCATGCTCATGTTGGAGAAATGTTGTCTTTTTGGTGCATATTTGAGGAGAGCACCATGGAAAACCTCCAGGGGACCTAATTGTTTTGGAGAGATGAATTATATTAGCTTTATTGTGAACAAGTGGAAATTTGCATTGTTCAATTCATCATAGATGTGTAATCTTTATAGAACTGAAAGCCGAGCCTACTTCACCAAGATGTGGTAAGCAGCAGCGACTGGCACTTCTTTTAGCCAAGGCAAGACAATACCACTGACCTGTATGTTTGAAACGCCCCATGTGATCAAGATCCTTCTGGAGGTTTTTATCGTTGACCACAGCAGCCAGTTCGTGGTATTCCTCAGATTCTTTGCAAAGCCACTTTTTCTTCTCCCGGTCTTCAGTGGTGATAGGTGGGTGAAGACAGTGGTGCTCTGTCCCTCCTTCAGTCCATGTATGCTCATCCACTGTGTGGTGTAGAATCGAGTTCCAGGTCGACTTCAGTTTCTAAAAAGAATAATAATTTAAAATATGGCACATGCATTCCAAGACATTATGAAATAGACAGTGTTGGGGAAGCTATTGTGAACCACACACACACACACATCGGAAGACCTGGGGGAAACAGACAAGAACAAAACCGACAGACCAGTACAGAGACATACAAGGCCATAAGACATACAACGCCATAACATACCCCAACATCTCCTCCTGCCTTGGCGCAAGAGAACCAGAGATGGTTCCTTACAGACCGAATCCATGGCTTTAAAGCTGCACGTCCTCTCTTTTTGGCCTTGGTGATCAACTTCTTTTGGATACCTGTGTAAATACAAGACAATGCAAAGGATATAAGAGCATGTAGACTTCCACCTACAATACACTGCACATTACAAACAGAAAGCCCCTTTCCCCACTAGACTTGTGCCAGACCCATGACCTGCGTTGTACTGTCAATTTGAAAGACAATGATACAGTCCTGACTCCATATCCACCACTCCAGAACCCCCATCCCTCATTTCAAATGTCAGAGACCAGTCACCAGCATTTTATGTCAATTAACCACCTCATAGGCCCTCTACTCCCAAAATTATGTCAACTAATCTTTGATGTTGTACAATACTCACTTTTGGAGGTATGCCAAATATCAAACTCATGCTGGATTGATGGATATTCCTCACGCATGATTTTTTTTATGCTTGTGGAACGATCAGTTGCCAACACCTCCACATTTAAGCCAGTGTCAAGTAGGGTGTTAATTCCACGTCTGAAGCCAAGACTTTCCATGGCCACTGAGCTGGTTGTCTCTGTCACCTAAGGACACAACAAATAACATACAATTTGTACAATTACAAAATAATCAATATAAAGAAAGATGGATGGATAGATGGATGAATTTCTCTTTTATTTACCTGGACTAACTCAGAATGGACAATTTCCTTGCTAGGGTCAGCCATGAAAGTATAGGTTGTGTATTTGGCATTAAACCCTGGGCTGTCCGAGCGACCATCGGAACACAGCTGTGGCTGCAGGCCGTCTTCCTGTTCCAGAAACATCTTGGCCAAGAGGGCTTCTCGCTGCCGGTCATATTCAGCTTGAATGACAGGATGCAGGTAGCTGTTCTGCATGGCATAGAAGGTGCTACTGCCAAATATATGAAGATTGATCAGCTTTGCCCATTCCTCCAACTTGGTGTATGTGTTACCAGTGAACAACAGAGCAGCTGCAATGAGGAGGTTGGACTGCGGCATTCCACGTTCTGAGATGCAGGAAGTCCATGTTCCAGTGTGGCCTGTCTCACACTCCCATTTCACCCTCATTTGAGAACCCATGTAGGAGACTTCTTTTTTCTCAATGACTTTGAGGCATGTTTGGCAAAACTTCATCAATTCAAGCACTTTCGACTCTGAGACTATAACTTTTGGCTCTTGCCAGTGCATTTCTCTTGTTTCCTCACCAGAATCACCACCAGAATCACTGGTTGAGGGAGGGCTACTGCCTGGTCTAAAGCTAGACTCCTGTGTGGTATCCTGGCGGACATCCAAAGACTCCATACTGGTGAAGCTAGAATCCATTTCCTCCTCTGGCAACACAGCAGGGTTTCTTCCACATCCAGATGCTCCCTGTAGTATATATGAATGTAATTAGTACAGTAAAAAAAACAGTAGGCTATAAATAAAAAGCTATATATCTATTTATATGCTCAGGCACCCATGACTAGAATCAGCCTTCACAAACTGTATACCGTTTTGCCATGAATACAACAGGTAAAATATATGGTTTACCACCTTGAATTGTAATAATATTCTATTAATAATAATATTCTGCCGTCTCACACTAGTTATTCCCAGCCAATTATGTCCAGTGAAATGGAACAGATTTCCATGAAGTGTTGCCTTCCAGCTAGCTAAGTTAGCCTACTCAGAACAGCAGTGTAGCTAGCCTACACTAGTCACCACATTAGCTATAAAAAAAAATGTTGTTGTATTTATTTACATTTACCTGAGTTCGTGGGACTTTGCTAGGTGTAGACATCAGTGGTTGTTCAACAACTTGTCTCTTGCGTTGGTGAGCAACATCACTGCTAGGACCGTGGAAGGTAACGGCTACGCTCACGGTAGATGCCGGTGGTGCTGGGGCTACGCTAACGGTAGCTGGTGCTGGGGCTACGCTAACGGTAGCTGGTGCTGGGGCTACGGTAGATGCCGGTGGTGCTGGGGCCGGGAAAATGGACGGAACTGCGCCCGCCTTCAGTTTTCGACGACTTGTTAGCGCCGTTCCCATCAACGTATCCGCCAAATGACCCTCGAAGTCATCCAGGCGAAAGTGCTGGCTGCATGTAAGAATGTTTTTGTAACCTGTTGTCGGTGTGTTGGGGGGGTAAAGAGGGCTGTTGATAGCCGATAGCCACTGCTTGCAGAGTTGAGGGTCTCGTACAGGTAAGCCATGAAAACTTACTCCCGCAGGTCTGGCGTTATCTTTGCATCCACACACTATACACGATTTGGTCATTGTTGGTGTTTTTTCTTGACGCTAGAACTGATTTACAGTTGTTCGCGTTCTGATGGGGGCATGGATGTAGGGTGGGGGGTGGGGGTTGGACTTGAGCGGGGGCGGGAGTTGGGTGGAGGTGAAATGGCTCAGTGTCACGCAAGGCATGTTGGGAATCGCAGTCTTTTCATATATTGCGCAATCGTAACCAGGAACTTCGTTTTCTGCACTTTATTGCTCAAATAACACAATTTTCTGAATCTGTGCATGTTTACTGTAAACAGGAGACATATTACATGTGATTAAAGGCTACAAAGTCAAGCCCTACAGCTTTCCTTTAACAAGAGCAGTCTCGGTGCTGTGGTGTGGTCGAAATCCTGACTGGAAGACATCAAATCAATTATTTATTGCCAGGAAGTTGTTCAGCTGTTGAAAGACTGCTTGATATAGGCCTATAATTGTTCATTTGTCAGGTGTCTAGATTATTCTTTTTTTTAAATGGCTTGACGACTGCAGTTTTCAGGGTTTGTGGGAACACACCTGAAAGAAGAGATGTGTTTACAATTTGTAGTAAATCAGAGGCCATGCAGTTAGATACATTTTTTATAAAGCCTGTAGGCAGAATATCAAGGCAACAGGAGGAGGATTTCAGATATTGTATAATGTCCTCCGGGTTTTTATGGTTGATCAGATAAAATTGTCATGGTATTAGTTTTAAGTGGACACTGGGACAACACATATCCTGTACACGATATGGAAGCATTGACTGCTTGTCTAATTTTCTGAATTTTGTCAGTGAAGAATAAGGAAAATTCATTACATGCCCTGGTGGATAGAAGTTCAGATGCTACTGACACAGGAGGGTTTGTTAGCCTATCGACAGTGGCAAACAAAGCACGTGCATTATTATTGTTTTTGGTGATGTCAGAAAAGAAGAACTGCCGTGCATTTCTCAGCTCCAAATTATAAATGCGAAGTCTCTCTTTATAGATGTCATAATGAATATGGAGATATGTTTTTCGCCACCTGTGTTCAGCTTTTCGACACTATTTTTTCTATTCTGACCAGCGTGGCGTTTCTCCATGGAGATCGTTTCTTACCAGAGACTACCTTCACTTTAGTGTGTGCAATGATATAAATAATATTTGTAATTTTAGAATTGAAATTATTTACAAGCTCATTGACTGAGAACCAAGAGAGGGCAGGTGTGGATGAGAAAGCCTGAGTAAATATTTGACTGTTGTTTTCAGTGATATGCCGTTTTGTGATGACCTCTGTTTGAACATTTGTGTGCATGGAGATAGTACTCTCAACGAAAACACAGGAATGATCAGAGAGCGCAACATCAGACACCTCAACCTTAGAAATAGTCAGACCTTTGGTGGTGATGATCAAGTCCAGAGTGTGCCCCTCAATCCATAGTTATCAAGGACACAACACTGTTCATTAGCCCCTCTGTCCTGAGGGTTAAGGGATAGTTATTCTAAATTGTTACCGCTGTATGGTTTTCAAAAACATAGGCTTTACTTTTGCCGCCCGGGTCTGGTCCATCGGTACCCTCCACCTTCATTGCCACCTAGTTGGCAGTGCACCCGACCCCAACAGTTTCTCCCGCGGTTGGTGGGTCCACAGGATGGCTCTGGGGACATGGAACGTGACCTCGCTGGGGGGAAGGAGCCGGAGCTTGTGAGGGAGGTGGGAGCGATACCAATTACACCTGGTGGGGCTAACCTCCACGCACAGCCCTGGCACCGGAACCAAACTCCTGGATAGGGGTTGGACCCTATTCTTCTCCGGAGTTGCTCACGGTATGAGGCGTAAGGCAGGTGTGGCTATACTAGCTAGCCCCCAGCTGAGCGCCTCTGTGCTGGAGTTCACCCCAGTGGATGAGAGGTCGCCTCCCTGTGCCTTAGGACTGTGGGGGGGGAAACTCTGACTGTTATTTGTGCGTATGCACCAAACAGCAGTTCGGAGTATTCTGCCTTCTTGCAGACCCTAAGTGGAGTCCTATATGGGGCTCCTGCAGGGGACTCCACTGTCCTATTGGGGGACTTTAATGCACACATGGGCACTTGGATGGGCGTGATTGGGAGGCATGGCCACTACGATCTGAGCCCGAGTGGTGTTTTGTTTTTGGACTTCTGTGCTAGTCACAGTTTGTCCATAACAAACACCATGTTTGAACACAAGGATGCCCACAAGTACACTTGGCATCAGAACACCTTAGGCCGAAGGTCGATTTTGTTATCGTATCATCTGATCTGAGGCTGTGTGACTTGGACACTTGGGTGAAGAGAGGAGCAGAGCTGTCCACTGATCACCATCTTGTGGTGAGCTGGGTTCGATGGCGGGGGAAGCCTCTGGACAGACCTGGAAAACCCAAGCGTGTAGTGAGGGTGAACTGGGAACGTCTGGAGGAAGAGCCTGTCCAGAGAGAATTCAACTGCCACCTCCGGCGGAGCTTCTCAGGGATCCCTGTGGAGGTTGGGGACATCGAACACGAGTGGTCAGTGTTCAAAGCCTCCATTGCTAACTAAGGGATTATTATAAGAAGTGCATCAGGGGAAAATCATCCATGGAAGGGACTGGTGTGATCCAGATTATAATCAATTCGTACAGAGGGGAGAAAACTAGAACGATATCTGCACTATATAAAGCACTAACAATGAACAAGTATTCGACTACATATATAAAAGAAAAATGGGAATCAGAATTCAACATGTGCAAGTGCATCAAACATCCACAAGTTCACGGATATGGAGGGAGTTCTCATGGAAAAATTTGATATGTTTTTTTATAACACCCAAGGTCAAAAACAGATACTCCACTGTAAGACTAGCATGCTGGAGGGAATGTGGAACAATGGATGCAGATCATTCACATATATTTTGGAACTGCCACAAAGTAACAACGTTTTGGGAAATGGTGCATAATATTATACAAAAGATAATCGGATATGATTTCCCTATGGGCTTTATGATTCTTTATTTGGGCAATTTTACTGAAGAGGATATACAACCTAGGGATAGATGTTTGGTTAAAGTGTTGTTGATAGCTGGCAAGAAAGCCATCACAAGGAAATGGGGTCAAGTGGATGCCCCTACTCAAGGACAATGGATGGGGATAGTAGAGGAAATCTACATAATGGAAAGACTGACACATCGATTGAGACTAAGACTATCACAGATGGAAGACCAGTGGAAAAAATGGATATTATTTAGAAAACAAGGCGAACACATGGGACAGGATAACTCAGGGAACCATTGAGATTCAGACTCCCATTCTAGGCTTCCTTTTCTTTTTTTTGTTAGTTGTTTTTCTTAATTGCGTGGTTTTTGCGTGGATTGTGTGGACGCAAATGTAGAGGATGCATTTTTGTATAGGTGATTGAGAGATTTTGTATGTTTGTGGTCTGTTGCAACTGTTCTCAATAAAAATAAAGTATAAAAAAAAAAGCCTCCATTGCTGAAGCTGTGGCTGGGAGCTGTGGCCTGGGGGCCATAGGTACCACAAGGGGCAGTAACCCTCGGACACCATGGTGGACACTGGTGGTCAGGGAAGCCGTCCGACTGAAGAAGGAGGCCTTCCGGGATATGTTAGCCCCCAGAAGCAGTTGCAGGGTATCGAAGGGCCCGGAGGTGACCAAGGCAAAGCAGTGGGTGTGGGAGGAGTTAGGAGAAACCATGGAGAAGGACTTTCGGTCGGCACCAAGGTGTTTCTGGAAGACCATCTGACACCTCAGAAAGGGAAAGTGGGGGACCATCCAAGCTGTATACAGCAAGGATGGGACACTGCTGACCTCAACTGAGGAGATTGTTGAGCGTTGGAAGGAGCACTTTGAGGAACTCCTGAACCCGACTTACCCACCCTCTACGATCGAGGCAGAGCCGGAAGATGAAGGGGGGTCATCATCAATTTCCCTGGAGGAGGTCACTGAGGTAGTCAAACAACTCCACAGTGGCAAAGCCCCAGGGACTGATGAGATCCATCCAGAAATGCTGAAGGCGCTGGGTGTTGAGGGGCTGTCTTGGTTGACACGCCTCTTTAACATTGCGTGGAAGTCCGGGTCAGTGCCAAAGGAGTGGTAGACTGGGGTGGTGGTCCCAATATTCAAAAAAGGGGACCAGAGGGTGTGTGCCAACTACAAAGGCATCACATTACTCAGCCTCCCAGGGAAAGTGTACTCTAAGGTGCTGGAAAGGAGGGTCCGGCCGATAGTCAAACCTCAGATTGAAGAGGAACAATGCGGATTCCGTCCTAGTCGTGGAACCACCGACCAGCTCTTCACTCTTGCAAGGATCTTGGAGGGGACTTGGTAGTTTGCCCAACCTGTCTACATGTGCTTTGTGGATTTGTAGAAGGCTTATGACCGGGTCCCTCGAGAGGTCTTGTGGAGGGTTATGCGGGAGTATGGGGTGAGAGGGTCCCTACTTAGGGCCATCCAATCCCTGTACACCCAGAGCGAGAGCTGTGTCCTTTCCGGTGGGGGTTGGCCTCCGCCAGGGCTGCGCTTTGTCACCAATCCTGTTTGTGATTTTCATGGACAGGATATCGAGGCATAGCCATGGGGAGGTAGGTTTGCAGTTTGGTGAGCTGGGGATCGCGTCGCTGTTGTTTGCAGATGATGTGGTCCTGATGGCATCATCGGCCTGCGACCTCCAGCACTCTCTGGATCGGTTCGCAACTGAGTGTGAAGCGGCTCGGATGAGAATCAGCACCTCTAAATCTGAGGCCATGGTTCTCAGGAGGAAACCGGTGGTTTGTCCACTCCGAGTAGGAAATGAGTCCTTACCCCAAGTGAAGGAGTTCAAGTATCTGGGGGTCTTGTTCCCGAGTGAGGGAACCATGGAGAGGGAGTTTGCAGTTGCTTTACCGCACTGTTGTGACAAAAAGAGAGCTGAGCCAAAAGGCAAAGCTCTCAATCTACCGGTCTATCTTCGTCCCCACCCTCATCTGTGGTCATGAAGGATGGGTCATGACCGAAAGAACGAGATCATGGATACAAGCTGCCGAAATGAGTTTTCTCCAGAGGGTGGCAGAGGTCTCCCTGAGAGATCGGGTGAGAAGTCATCCGGGTGAGAAGTCATCCAGGAGAGACTCGGAGTAGAGCCGCTGCTCCTTTGCGTCAAAAGGAGCCAGCCAGTTGAGGTGGTTCGGGCATCTAGTGAGGATGCCTCCTGGGCGCCTCCCTAGAGAAGTGTTCCAGGCGTGTCCGGCTTGTAGAAGCTAGCCCAACTTGTGATATTCCCACTATTTCTTTCTTTCTTTCTTTCTTTCTTTCTTTCTTTCTTTCTTTCTTTCTTTCTTTCTTTCTTTCTTTCTTATTCTCCCCAGTTTTTGTCTCCTTATCTACTTCTTCATACTTTGTGCTAGAAACTTTTTAGCTCTTTAAAGGATCCATTCATATTTTTTATTTTTTTTTATGCAACTTTTAAAACTATTTTTTGTCCCATTGAAACTGCTTGAAACTGCTGTTGGAATGTTCAGAAACTTAGTTTTTAGAGTGGTGGCAGCTGTTGCTTTGGAAATATTCACACATTTTGTAAACTGCTGACATCCCTACGGTTTTAAAAGTTCATACACATATTATATATAACAATGTTCACACAACTGTGCTGATTCGTACAATGTAAGCATCTAAGCTGTGTGACTTATAGTTTTCACTGTGTGATTTGCTCGGCAACTGCGCTCCCCATTGAAACGTATGGCGATGCACTCTAGCTTTTGAGCTGCTAATTTTGCATTTTTACTCTTTCTATTTTGTCGCTATGCCTACAGTTTTAACAGCTCATACACATATTATATATCGAAATGTTCACACAACTGTGCTGATTCGTACAATGTAAGGATCTAAGCTGTGTGACTTAGTTTTCGCTGTGTGACGATTTGTTCGGCAACTGCGCTCCCCATTGAAACGTATGGCGAGTGAGTCAATGAATTCTGTGTGTTCTGTGCTTTGGTGCTGTAGAGCTGTGCTGCTGCGCTGTGGTTGCTATGGTGACAGTTCACAGAAGAGAGCTGGGGTGCGTTCAAATTCAGCGAACATAGCGAACGTTTGCGAACATTAGCAAACTATTTTCCGTTAGCTTTGTGTTCGCCACAAACATTTGGTAACAGAAGCTAACAGTCTGGAGAGGTAGTTCGCCAGTAACGGAATGAGGATCACAATAGATTTTATGTGTAGCCTAACGGTATTTTGGAACATTGCGTTTATGCGAACTATTTGGAATGTTCATTAAAAGCTGTTCAAATGTGACCGTTTGGAGAAAACATGTTTGCGACGAACGTTTGCCTCTGTTAGCTGAATTTGTGCGCAGCCCTGGTAGCAGCTGTTACTTTGAAAATATTCACACATTTTGTAAACTGCTGTTACAGCTGAGCTTTAACAGCTCATATACATATTATACATCGAAATGTTCACACAATTGTGCTAATTCATACATTATCTAAGCTGTGAAATTGATAGTTTTTGCTTTATGACCATTTGTTTGAAGACCATGCTCACCATTCAAACTAATGGCGCTCCACTCTAGCTGAATTCATACCTGTTTTCTAACCTGTCACCACTCCTACAGTTTTTAAGTTAACTGGCAGGTGGGTGGCCCGGAGAGGGATACACTGTCTGTGACCTTCTATGACATGAGGGGGAGGAGTCTCACCACCACGCCACTATCCACGCCACAGGCCCCACAACTCAGCCCCTGAGTGGACTAGAGACACACGGTATTCGCCAGTAGGTGCATATAGATTGCCTGGAGGTCAATTCACTGCCCCCGACCAGCTCTGATCTGAGTGGGCGGAGTCTCACCACCATGCCACTATCCACGCCACGGACCACACAACTCAGCCCGAGTGGGCTAGAGACACACGGTCTTCACCGGTGGATGCATGGAGATTGCCTGGTCCGTAGTAGTACTAGTAGTTGCTGTTACATACAGTACAGCTGCAGCAGCTAGCCCACCTCACATTTTCTCCAGGAAATGTACTTTCTAGTTTACAATTTACATTTTAAGTCAAGACAAAGTAGGCATGGAATATGTTTTATTTTGAATAGGCGTATCCAATCAACATCATTGTGATAATGCTATGTTGCAATGTCATTTTTCAGAGTTGTGAGCAACTCTCCAATGAGCTTTCAGACAGGATTTAACCATTGAACTGTATGACTGTTTGGATGAGGTCAATACCAGGAAAGTCCATTGCAATAATCCCAAAACAAGACCTAGGGTGGTCATTATAAAACTTCCTCAGGTACTGAACCAACCAGGGGTTGACCTTTTCAGCAACCTTTTTGGGAGTTAGAAACATGCCCATAAATGTACCAATTCCTGTGCCACTGGAGTAGCTAAGATCAATATTATCCCCTCCACAGTCCTCAGTAGCTTGGGTCAAGTGCTTTACGATTTTCTTCTCTTTGTCTGCAATGTGTGTAACTTTATAGTCACCTCTACTGTCTGTTTCCCGGACAGGAACACCCAGTTTGAAGCTGGTCTTCTGGACAAAGACTATCTTTCCTCTAGCCATGCCCATAGTTGGAATGTCAGACCTCACCCAAACATCTTTGTCATTACTAATCATTATCTTCACCATGCCCTCAACGTCGTCTTTATCAATCAAATCAGGCTTCACTCTAACGAGAACCGTCTCACTGGGGAACTCGGACAAAAATGCTCTGATGGTGTCAAGAACCTTAATGAAAGAAGTGTGCTGGTAGACCACCCCATGCATGACGTACAGCTTGTGTTCCAGTGCAAAGATCCTGAGGTCCAGGTAGCGTATACCGGCCCTCAGCTGGTCCCCCAGGTGCCAGGCTTGGCACTCTGCTGCCGGGCCGCCGTAGAGAGCCATGGTGTCATGGGTACCAGGGATTGTGATGTCAGAGAGGAACTTGTCGTCCCCGATGGCCCGCATCCAGTCTATGGTGTAGGATTGTGGTAGTTGGAGATTTCCATGGTCATTGAAGAAGAGGTCCTTTCCATGGCAGAAACCACTAAAAGTCAACCACATGTCAGACCTGGGTCAAAATACAATTTGAAATCCTTTCATCTTTGGATTTTGGGGAACAGCCCATTGCTTCCATTGTACCAGATAAGCCAGATAAGTCATTATTAATTAAATATTATTTCAATTTATTTTTTTTATTTTTTTTACTTAGATCTGCCACATATTTAAAAATACTGTATCTACAGTTCCATCTTGGTGCGGAGTTATGAACTATCTGAATTATGGAGAGGTCTCTGACAGCTTGTCCCAGTTGCATTAAAACAATTCATCGATACAGTATATTTGTCATAAGGGTAGATTTTTTTTCTTACATGTCAAAGATGACATGAAATAAATGCATTCTTTGAAGAATACGCCTATTTGTTATGGACACAGTGATATACAGTACATCTGTAGCTGTACTTACATGAAAAGTTGTAAAGCATAGAAGTGACAAAGCAAATAGTTCATTGTGGTCTTCATAGTCACGTTACAGAGAGGATCCACCCCAGCAACCTGCCAAAAACATTTAGTAACATTAAACAGTGTTCAGCTGTATAAAAATGTCTCAATTAAAATAAATATTCAAAAAATAATTGTCAAGTACTTTAGCTGACCAGATAGAATGCTGCGATACTCACACTCTTATGTCATCCACTGTGGTTCCGCAAGTGGCCTGGGATAAGCAGCTCCTATAGCTCATATACTGTAGCCTGATTCAAATAGTCACGTAGAGTGGTCTGAGATTGTTCACCTATTGTTTGTTTTCAAGAAACATCATCACATTTGAGAGTGCTTACTGATATCAGCGACTTATGCGATATCTCCTACTCTGACTAAAATGTTCCATGTGGTCTGATAGTGTTCACCTTTATTCTCAAGAAAGGTCATATTTGATAGTGCTCAAAGTACAACCTGTACAGTTCCCAAGGTGAGAGAAAAGTTTAAGGCATCAGTAGAATTTTCCCCCAGGGATTAATAACGTATCTGTCTGTCTGCCTGTCTGTCTGTCTGCCTGTCTGTCTGCCTGTCTATCTGTCTGTCCACTCAAAAGGAATTTCTTGTCTCTGATTACATAATTCCTCATTTGGTACTATGCACATACTGTATTGCAATAGCAACGGATCTTAAAAATGCCATGTCACAGTAGAGCTTTGTGTGTGCCAGCAATCCCTATCAATCCCCCCCTCCTTTTTTACATTTTATTCTTGGCTCTCTTCTTTCTGTCTCCCCACTTCTGCGTAGCGGCTATACCTAGTTTACTCTACATTCTTCAGGAACCTGTCTGCTAAGTGCTTATTGTGCCTTATTATATGATACACTTAAAGAAGTAGTAAAGGGAAAATGCATGTTTAGCCCTGTTTTAAGGTTACTTATGATCATATACAAATCATCAAAAACGTTGACAAAACTAGCACTTTTGAGAAAGTTTGATAATTGCTCTACCACCGTTTTGGTCATACAATGGATGTGGGTGGGCACCTTGAAAAATCTTTCAAAAACATGTTAAACTCTCGATTTCAAAGACTCACCGAGGGGGTAATTGGTGTCCATTGGTGTTCTGACATCAAATTTGTTGCAAAGTATGAATCCTGTAGGGTTTTATTGATCATTTTATGAAATCCATTGACTTGTATTGACGCGACCGTTGTAGATGTGTAGATCAATCCGCAGAGGGGATTCAGGAAGCGGAACTACTTACGGTAGCTATTGTTATCGTTTATGTTGCTAGGCTACCTAGTTTGCGGAATTTTACACACGTATGTGCTGCGACTAAATAGTTCTATGCTAAATATTTTTTTTAAAGCCTTTCCAGATGAACTAGAATCTTACTTTATGGCGAATTATATGTCAGAACGCCAACTAATACCTCGGTGAGTTTCTTTTCTTTGAAATTGAGTTTAACATGTTTTTTGAATGATTTTTCACGGTGCCCACCCACATCCATTGTATGACCAAAATGGTGGTAGAGCAATTATCAGACTTTCTCAAATGTGCTAGTTTTGTCAACGTTTTGATCTGAACCATTGTGATCATCCATCCATCTTCATCCGCTTATCTGGGGTCGGGTCGCGGAGGCAGCAGCTCCAGCAGGGGGCCCCAGACATCCCTTTCCCTAGCAGCATCAACCAGCTCTGCCTGGGGAATCTTTAGCCGCTCACAGGCCAGTGCGGAGATATAGTCCCGCCACCTAGTCCTGGGTCTACCCCGCGGCCTCCTCCCAGCCGGACACGCCTGGAACACCTCCCTAGGGAGGCGCCCAGGAGGCATCCTCACTAGATGCCCGAACCACCTCAACTGGCTCCTTTCGACGCAAAGGAGCAGCGGCTCTACTCCGAGTCTCTCCCGGATGACTGAACTTCTCACCCGATCTCTTAGGGAGACCCCAGCCACCCTCCGGAGAAAACTCATTTCGGCCGCTTGTATCCGTGATCTCGTTCTTTCGGTCATGACCCATCCTTCATGACCATAGGTGAGGGTGGAGACGAAGATAGACCGGTAGATCGAGAGCTTTGCCTTTTGGCTCAGCTCTCTTTTCGTCACAACAGTGCGGTATATGATCATAAATTACCTTAAAACAGGGCTAAACATGCATTTTCCCTTTACTACTCCTTTAAATATCATATTATGGCCTATGTAAGCAACATCTCTGTAACTATTTATCTACTCTACTGATAGTCATGTCTCTTATTCAATATTTATCCCATGTTTAGTGCTCTGTAAATGTTCTTAGACAATAGACTTAATCATTTTCCAGTTGCTTGCTCGATCGTCTCGTTGAGAGAGGACAGGGAAGAATTTTTACAGCTCACTTTTTCGGCTCTTGAGTGGACTGTTTTTTTTTGCTTCCTTCTGGAATATGTATCTATGTCCATGCTCTCTGTAAAGCGCATTGTGTTGCCTCTGTGTATGAAATGTGATATAGAAATAAAGTTTTATTTGATTTGAACGCATGCTTCCTATATATACTAAAATCATGCATGCTTCGCATGTAGGCTTTGACCTCAGCCAATTTTGATTAACAACACTCCTCCACCACTAGGTGTCAATGTCACCATTGTACTCAGGTAATTCCTCTTTCATCTCAGCTTGACACTCTTGTCAGTTTGGTGATGTTGAGGAGGAGTAAACATGGCGGAGAACAGCAGCACAGATCCCACAGTGGATTCCAACGTTGATAAAAATGCTAGCACAGACGGGACCATGATTGTGGTCACGGTAAAAACACCGAAAGATAAAGAGGAAATAGCGATCTCGGAGGATTCTTCTGTCGCACAGGTATTCTTACTAATTACACCGTTATGCAAGTCATGCTGTGGCTAGAGCTAGAATAACTAGCCAGCACTGCTAAGCGTTTCCCTGGCTAGAACTACTAGCTAACTACTACGTTAGCTGTGTAGCCAAGACTTGACAGTCAGTCTCGCTTGCACTAACCGGCTAACGACTTCTAGTGAAGTGTTCAGTAGCTAAGGTTAGGCTAACTAACTTGGGTAGTAACGTAGCTAACTAACACTAACGTTAGTATTCCAAGTAGTTTGGTAGCTGTTGTCTAGACTTGAATATATCGCATTGTATCTCGGTTAAAGTTAGTATTTGTTTATAGCCATGAGTTTTGTCTAAAACTGAATAGTGAGCTATCCAGCTAGCACTGGCTAGCTAGCTGTTTAGCAGTTAGCTAGTGCTAGCATAGCACTATATGAAGCGCATTGCGTGATTCCCACTCTTCTACGCTAGCCTGGCTACCTTCGGCTTTAGCTAACAAGTTAGCTTAGCTAAAGTTAGCTAGCTAGTTGGATCCCCGTGCCTAGCAATTGCAACACACGCGTAAAGTGAAACTGATCATGTTTTGGCACTCCGAATGACGAGATTAGCTAGCAAATGTTAGCCTTTGATGTCACGTTCACTAACGTTATCCGTTAACTTGGCTAGTTAGATTGTAGGGGTTGGGGATCGTGATTATGTAGAACGGTCATCGCCAACGCCTTTGCTGTGTCTATGGTCGATCATTACTCATTCTTGCTTTTTCCTTCAATCAGTTTAAAGAAGAGATATCCAAGAGATTTAAGGCCAAGCAGGACCAACTGGTGCTGATTTTTGCTGGTAAAATCCTGAAGGATGGGGACACACTGAACCAACATGGCATCAAAGACGGTCTCACCGTTCACCTCGTCATCAAGACCGCTCCAAAGTAAGACAGGCATTTGCTCAGGTGTCATGTTTGACTTACATTATTTTCCTCTTTAGGTTAGAGGACTCCGTTCAGATCATATATAGCGGTGTTCTCGTTTCAAGAATCTCTAGTAGTGTGTGTGTGTGTGTGTGTGTGTATATGTGTGTGTGTCTTTTGAAATTATTGTTTAATAAATAGGACCCCAGAAAGACTAGCAACTGTCATTAGACAGTTAGCTAATGGGGATCCATTATGAAACATGAAACGTGTATGTGTGTGTGTGTGTGTGTGAGTGAGTGATATTTTTCTTGATGGTGACCGCCCTGCCCCTCCAGGTCCACAGGTAGTACCACATCCCAGCCCCCTGGCTCCAGCTCCGGACCCCCCCAGGTGAACAGCAGCGGAGCCAGCCCTTCCAACGCCGGCCCGACCTCCAACGCCAGCCCGTCACCTGGCCCTGGCCCCGCCCCGGCCACAGCACAGCCTCCCAACCTGCTGAGTGAGTAGCAACCACCGCCACGTCCCTGCAAACACCCACTCCACAGGGCGGAAACGCTGAGGCGGAACTCAGGGTAACCCAGTTGAAGCGGTTAAACTCACTCCTCAGTATGAGTACTGCACCGGACCACCGGCTTTTCGGCGGCGTAGCTGGCTAACGCCGGCATTTATGAGCGGCGGTCACGTGCGGTCGTATGTCAGGGGACCCGAGTTCCAACCCAACGTGGGCAGAGTGAGGGTCAGGGTTCCCACGTGTCCTGGAAAACAGGGGACCAATTTTCCAGTCATGGAAAACAATATCCTGGAAAGTCCACTGCTACTGTACCTTTTCCACTGCTACTGTACCTTTCCCACTGCTACTGTACCTTTTCCACTGCTACTGTACCTTTTCCACTGCTGAAACTCCACATTTCCCACACAGGGATTATTAAAGTATCGTATATCTTAAAGTTGTGTGTTGTCCTAGAGAAATATTTCAACATTCTCCTATTTTGCTTTAGCTGAGAATGAACTTCTAGGCTATCAAAGATCCACAAGAAAGGGCTGAGTCATGTTCAGGAACATTCAGATGGTAGTTTATGGACCAGAGTATTTTGAATAGGCTGCTCTCGGTATGTTGTTGAAACTCTGTAAACACAGCCCCAAGGCACGTCACATGGTAGTAGGGCTGCTCGATTATGGCAAAAATAATAATCACGATTATTTTGATTGAGATTGAGATCACGATTATTAAACACGATTATTCATTGAATTTTTTTTTTTAATCAAAAGTTAACATTTTCTTAACAAATCAAATTATTGACTTTGATAACAATTAATTTATTAAATGTTGACAGTGGCTTTTCTTTTTAACAATGTTCTTTGGGAGACAAATAGTGAACCTTGACCTTGAAAATAAATTAATAAAAGTGCCAAAACTGATAAATAAAGAAGCTTCAAAGCACCGCCACCACCACAGAAGAAGACTACCTCGGAAAAATAATTTCACTAGGACAGAACGTGTCTAAATAAGTTATTTAATGGTAGCGCCGAGGCTTCAAACCCCAGCATTTGGTAAAATAGACCCTTTTGCTTAGGTAAGTGACGTTTCATGTTTATCTGACACTTGTAAATATGAGCGCCTCTCCTAAATAGGCCGACACCGATTTATTTTGACGGCAAAGTGAATGGAGCGGCAACTGTTGTCTGGCATGAGCGAGCGGAATGCCACAACGGGACTGAGAAGGGCTGCTTTGAGGGGCAGCTACGACTGTGTAGCAAATTTTACACACCGTGTCAACTTGGTCCAAATCTGTCTCCGCGAACCCATAGTGTTTCCACACCACTGACGTTGTTTTAGCTCTCTTGTCCACCTCTCTTTCTGCTGCCATAATCTTCTTCTTGTCGTGTTTTGTTCGAGAGGAGCATGCGTGCGCCTCGCTTGACAACTCGTCTCGCTTTGAAGTGTTTGTTTTGGGGCTTTGGGGGGTGGGGGAGGGGCCAAGCGCAGTATAGCTCTGCAGTGTAGGGTGCACTTGATTTGTGCAAAATCGTTTTATGGCGATTATTTAGTTTTAATGATCGTTGACAGCCCAAATCGTAATCTAGATTAAAATCCGATTAATCGAGCAGCCCTACATGGTAGTGCATGCAGGTCAGATGACATTACACCGAAACTCTGAATAATGTAAGTGACATTGTCCCTAAAATGTAAATATTAGCCACAAAAACTATTGACTATTCGTACAGCGTCTTTTTGTATTAATTAATTCAATGTAATGGCATGTGCCGTAAGAATAACGGGCACATCTGTTCTTACGGCCACCGTATTAACCCTCAACTTCAAGCATTAGGCCATAAATGCATATTTGAGTTATGGTTAGCATAGTCTGAATCACTGCACGTTAGGGCTGGGAGTCCGAACTTCGGGATTCGAATATAATTCGAATATTGACAGAAATACTGGTATTCGAACGAATATTAGGCAGCCCTTAATATTCGAACCTGTAAGTTTTGTAAATGTGTTGGCTAGCAAACGTTGCTTTTGATTCAGATTCAGAGGGTTTTTCACGCCTGGTGAAGTTGCAATCGCGAGCTCATTAGCAAGGCTATTGGACCTGTAGGAGGTGACGTTAGTTAGCACTTAGTTAGCAGAACAATGGCCTCGCCAACGCCCACAATCACGCTGGAGGAGATCGAAATCTATACCCCTAGACTGGGTTGCACCAGTTTGTCTAAACCCAAGCATTTAGTCACGCCTAAACACTGACTAAACTCTTAGTTGCTACTAGTTAGTCGCATATTACTTGGTATCTTATTTCGGTTGCACCACGGCAATTTAGGCGTTGTCTTAACTAGTAGGCCTAACTACTAACTAGTTACTAAAAAATAGTCGTGTATGACTGTGACGGCAGGATCCAAATAGCCAATCGGTAAGCAAGTAAAAATGTAAACAAGGAGGTTGATCGCCCTTACCCAGCCCTTACCAAGGAGCTTGGGCCGTGTCCGAATGTCCATATTACATACTATATAGTACATACTGCAACTCGCCTACTACATACGATTTAGTACATACCTGTACTACTCCACGAAAACATGTTTAGTATGCGAGATAAATGTAGCATGCTTCACGAGTCATCCAGTGAAAGCGACGGGCTCCGGCTCGCATATGCGATTCATGTTAAACTTACAACAATATTGAGCTAGCCAGGCATTTGAGTTGGTCATCCAACACAGGCTCGATCCTCACCTTTCTGTATAATCCCAACTGTGAAATGGATGTGATAATAGTCCACAAAATATTCTTCCTTTGCCTCGTTTAGCACCAGCAGCAACACTCTCCTCCAAATTCATTATCTCCGTTAGCAAGGCTAACGTTGCACTCTGTAGTTTGTGCTTATTATTATTATTGGACTTGGTGCTTGTGCAGTGGAGGGGTTCTTTTGGGGGAGTTAGCCGTTGGATTGTTATGCTTAAATTATCCTAGCCAGCTAGTTCCCAAGCTTGTTTGATAACCTTTGATTCAGACATAACGTAGGCTGCCTGGTACAGTCCACTGATAACGTAGGCTGCCTGGTACAGTCCACTGACCAGTTGCTGGTTAACTATGAGGATCCCAGCCGACCGTTGCATCCTCCCAACCCGCAACGGAGGGTTATCAACTCGGCTGGGACTCCCCCTCTCATCGCTAACCAGCAACTGAGCCAATTGAGCTAAAGGTGGTTAGCTAGCTCGATCGTGAAATTACTCAAACTTATTAAATATGACACCAATAAGCACACCGGTGCCAATAGTTAGCTTAATCTTGATAACTAAGACATCTGCTAAAAATAATAATTTTTCCACCGACAGATTTAGCTACAATGTTTCAGCCCACCTCCGTCCTAATAGCAGAGTTGAAGACGCTACTTCCTCGCACTAGTCATCACTTACACCACCTCCCAGGGTGGTGTACATATTTAGTTGTAGGAACTAGTCGTGAGTGGTGCAACCCATTTAAATTTAGTAGTGACCAAATCTCGAATTAGTCACCACTTAGGTTATAGGCCTAGTCACCACTTAGTAATGACTGGTGCAACCGGCTCCTGGTTGACGAGGGTTGTTGAGTCTTACATACTGCAGCCATATAGCCCATAATGGCAAGTTCTGATTTAGCCTAGGCTACATGTTTGATTAATGGGATATACATCCTACTACCTTTATTTATCTTTTATTTGTCTTTCAGTACCTAGCCTGACTGGCTTATTTTTATTTATTTTTGTCAAACAGTGAAAACCTACTGTTCAAGCCAGGGTCTGACATAAATTAAAAGAACGGTTGTTGACAAAGACTTGTATTTGCTTCTGAAAACATCATTGCTTATCGATATTGCTTATGATACAATGCCCACTAGTGGACAGAATGTGCACAACTTTATTTTAATACCTAGGTAGGTCTTTCTGTAAGAATTTAATGGTAAAAATATTATTAATAATAATTCGAATATATTCGAATATTATTATTAATAAATAAACGAACTTCGAATATGATTTTGGGGCAAAAGTCCCAGCCCTACTGCACGTAGGTTTTGGGGATGGGCCTTGTCATTAGGATGTGATCTGATTGGGGCCTAGAGATTCAATTCACCAGACTCCTCCCCTTCTGCTATCTGCATGTTACCGTTTTCAAAAGTCCCCTTCACTACATGAAACAACCTCAGAGCTAGCAACCACTCCGCCCAAGACCATTATTATCTTAAAGAAGTGCAGTGTTTTCTTCCCCCTATCTCTGGATGGTAATGAGCGCAGCCAGACCCTTCTCCTATGTGTTGCGTAGCAACTACTCTACCACTCTTCTGTTAACACTGAATAATGTCGGTGACGGGGCATAAATGTGATTCCTCTCTGCAGTCATAAAGGCGCCCTAACTTTAGTGAGGGGCAAAGCTGGAGCACTATTCTGGCTACGGGATCATCTGCGCAAAAACGCACTCATCAGTCCGACTCTAGTCTGACTCAACGGATGTAGGTTTTGGCAATAAACCTCGTCATTCGTTGTCACACTGCCCAATCAGTGGCGAGACTGGCGACGCAAATTAATCTGATTTGGGCCGAGAGATCCTCTCTGCACCAATCAGATTCGATCCAGACTATTTTGCAAGAGCACCGTTGCTGCGTCCGGGGCTGGCTCCGCCCAAGACCACTGTGATTGGTTTAAAGAAATACAGCGTTTTTTCCCCCACTATTGCAGAATGGTAATATGTCCAGCCAGACCCGTCTCCGGCGCTGGCACAGCGTAAACGAAGTGTGGAGATAGGTCTGGCTATGCAAGACTAGTCCGACTCCAACCCTTCCACACCCCTACCAGCATAAAGGAGTGCTCTGGAGAACTGTTTTAATAACTGCACCATAGCTGGAAATAAACATGAACCACCCAAATCAGGCCTATATAGGCTTATGTGAACAAGGCCTACTCAAATAGGCGAGATAGCCTGTTGCCCGGCAACCATTTAATTCAGAACTATAGCCTATCGCGGAAGATTATGTAAATACTAAAATGATAAGAATGATTGGTAAATAAATTAGTTAATGTCACTACTGTGTGTTTTTTGTGAATATATATGTAGTAACCGTTGTAGAAAAGCAATTGACCACTCGAGGCACGGGATTTTACAACAGCTGTGGGAGTTTTAGGCCTAACAATGCCCCGTAGCTGTAAAATCCTGTGTAACCCACTGCCTCGAGTGGTCAATTGCTTAATTCTCAACCTTTTGTAACTTAAAGGTAAAATATGTAATATGTGGATTATTTCCCCCATATAGTGTCTAAAGATAAGAACTGCAACAACACAATGCAGTGTTTCCTGTGGAACTGATCTCTTGGTGTGGTGGTGTGTGAAAAAAAGAGTCCGATTTTGAAACCAAAGCAGGGGATCGGAGACCGCCCTTCTTCCTCCCTTGTTCCTCTCTCTAAGTAGACCTATAAAGATGGCCTAATTTATCTCTTAAGGCTGGTAAAGTCCTAGAGCTTAAAATGTAATTAATTACATGTAACTGGACGGGATAAAACAGTAGCCACACAGGCACTTAATAAATCATATGGTTTATAGACATATTTTAATCAGATGTATTGTAGGTTACCATTATAACAGCAGCTGTTATAATGGTAACAGCTGCTGTTTTCTATTATTTTGATTGGCACTTTTTAGGTGGCTGGAGGAACATTAACGCAAGCTAGTGTTAGTTCAGCTAGCCAAAAAGACCGTCGCACAATCCATCAGGCAGCGCTGCACCTGACTCGCACGAAAGTTGCAGAACCTACTCGCGCTTGTGGTGTATGTCTCCTTGACAACGCTCGCTTGAAGGGCTGACTGATGGACAGACAGCAGCGCGTAGCTCAAATCAGGGCTTAAAAACGAAATTATTTTTCAATCGGTTCGCTCCGAGCAGAACCAGCATATTTAACGTTTCCGTTCTCGTGTTCCGCCACCAACATAGCGTTCCTGAACCGGTTAAGAACGAAAAATAACGTTCCGTTCACCGTTCCGGGGGTGTTAGCCTATTAAGACTCTATACATCCTTTTTAAAATATTTTCTTGTACTGTTGCTGCAAGCTATTTTATTCTGCGCCTGTAGGCCTATTGTTTGTTTTTATTTCGTTTTATTTCGTTTTATGTTTTATGTTATTTATAAATAATTAGTCACCTCATTCATTCATCTGCGCAATCCCTATTGTTTATGCTGCGTTCCTTTTGTATGGAGCTCCGGATTTGGCGCCTATACGCCTAATACGTAGCCTATCGTCTGCCATCCGCGGTCTTTAATATTATAGTAATTTAACTTATGCTATTCAATGATCAGGGTTGCACGGCACATTGTCACTAAAGTGTGCTCATATTAATTAATGTAGCCTAATCATTTGGTTTGTGAAAGTCAAGACGTGACAGAAATCTGTGCAACAATAGGCTATGACTAGATTCCAAGAGGCGCGCTCGCTTTCACAGCCTAATTGCCGAGTAGAACTCTGAAGGAGGCAGGCCATTAAATTCGCAAAACATAGGTTTATGCATCCTAGTATAGATACTAGTATACATCCAAGCAACTGTCACAAAGTACTCCGTGTTTTAAATAGCCAAACCATACTTGGAGCGAGATGTGCAACGAGTGAAAATTGGCTTCCGCTGAATGTTGGTTATAAAGATAGAGGAACTTTATTGCAGACACGCAGGTCCATATAAAACATTATATTTGCACAGTAGGCTATTATTTCTTTCACTTTATTATTTGCATCATTCTTTGTGGACCAATGTTGGAATAAATTTGCCTTTGAACGTTATTGCCCACTCTGACATCCGCGGTCTTTATGTGAAATCTAGTTTTAGCCTACTGAAACATTACAGGCTATAGGCTAGCCTACTCTTATTCAACTAAACAAAATAAATCACATTGATATCCTTGCTAAGTAATAATCTGTAAGGACAGGCTGAACTACTGTTTTGCACTGGCAAACAAAGGAGAGTGTGTGACAGCCCTGCGCAACGCGTGCAAATTGGCTGCCGCTGAGTGGTTGGGAAACATCAAGAATAGTCATGCATCTTAGCTTGCAGAGTTTGAGAAACATCGAGTCTGAACTAGGCTATGGTGTGTTGTTGTAATATCTAAATCTCTTCATTTCGCTAAGCAAGCATTTAAGATCCTGACTGTGAAATAACAGATTTAGGGGCCTAGGCTACATTACAAAAACAGGACAAGATGTAGGCTACAAATTTAATAAATTTAATTTAGCCTATTCAGCCATAAAAGGCTCAGCTTTCTTCTTTTTTAAAACATTTTTTAAGTTATATAGGCCTACTACAAAGAACGAAAAAATAACGTTATTAACCGGTTTTAAAGATTTCAAATTAACGTTTCTGTTCTGGAACAATTAAAGACCATTTCGTTTTCGTTCCTGTTTCTGTTCCTCGTAAAATACCGTTCGTTTTCGGTTTTCGTTTCCGTTCCTTGAACCGGTTCGGAGCCTTGGCTCAAATGGAGCAGGCTCCGCTTCGGCTCAAACTGTATTTTCAGATAACGTTACTTAACGTTAGCAACACAAGGCCAATTTATCATATTAATTTTTTACTTGTCCGATCAGACAACTGCATGAGGCATTCCTCTTGGCTGAACAGAGTTTACTGGTCCCTGGGAAGCGGGCAAAACTGTTAGCCTACTACAGGTAGCTTGCCTTGTCCCTTAATCCCCCGGTGTGAATCATGGCTAGCCGGCAATAACCTAGCCTACCTGACTGGTCTCATCATTCTCCTCTCTCTTCCTCTTCAAAAATCGTCGTATGCCCATCTGGAAAATTGTATTGATATTAGGTTATAGGATCCGCTAGTTGTGATCAGGAAATTATAAAACCAAAGGCTTTACCAACGTGCTTGAGATGGGCAGGAGCTGTCGGCACGTCTAACTGTAGCTATAACGGCACTTGGATTACTAACATAAATGTATTTTAGACAGTAGGCTAGGCATTTTGAGGAGTAGGCCTAGGTGCCAGCACCAGTGTTGGCCCAATCCTATCTTTCGTTGTAACCTCATGCCGCTCACTGAAGAAAAAATCCCTTCACGCGCCGAGTCTTCCGATCACCTCAGCAAGGAGCAGCATGGAGCAGCACAGAGCGCGCGGCCTATAGGCTCTTTATTGAAAATAAAGTCCTAATGTGGGCGCAACAGTGGTTTTGAAAGCGCATTTAGGCAGAAATATTTAGAAAGTTTTATTTATACATAGCCTAATTTGTATTATTGTTTTTTGTATCAAATGTTTGGTGTGGCTGCAAGGATCTTGCAGTGGTGGTGCGCCACGGCAAAACCTTACCAGCGCAAACGCTGCAATGTATTGGTTGCCAAAATGCCAGAGAATGCACTGTTTCAGTCATACTGTGATAAGATCTTCACTCCGAGAGGAACATAACGCTACACTAATCAGTAATCACAATCAAGTATTTCAGAGTGCCATGTAATAAGTTATGTTAGATGCTGTAGTGTGGAGATAACGTAAGGTCTGGCTATGCAGATTCCAAGAAAGATAACGATAGCTAGTTAGCTAGCTTACCGGTCTAGTAGAAAAGTAGCCATGTCACCATGCGACTTTATCCCATGAAACTCCATAAACTCCGTCCAACGAGCAAAGGCTGGCCCGATATCTATCCCACTTTTGCTCCTTCTTTGGTCACTGAGCTTTTGAGATTCGTATCGCATGGTTCGCCGGGGCTCAGGCGGAGAAGCAGGACGACGAAACTCGGCCATTTTACCAAACGTTTAGCTGAAAAGAGTGAGCTGAAGTGGACGGAAAAGCTGCCGTTTTATAGTCGCACACACACTAACCAACATCTATAATGCTGCTTATTCATGGAAGTATAACTTTAGCTTGCTACTGCTAATCTCACAGTGGTGAAGCTAGAATAGTACCTGGACACCCAGCGTGCAGTACCAACGCTGTAATACTATTGGCTGGTATGATATCAACAGTGTCATTGTCGGGCTGTCAAAATTTCATAATGTAATAATTTCAGACAAAAAATATGTTTTATGGAAAAGCAATACTTGTACTCTGCAGCCTTCGCAAAGCCCTATGGATGTATTATTTTTGAAAAAATGTTTATTTGAATCCACATATTACATATTATACCTTTAAGGCACATTTTTGATTGATTTGTAAAAAAAAAAAAAAAACTGACTACCACCTTCCGAAATACATAGATAGACATAAAAAAATAGAAAAAAAAAACATAAGACAATTTTTTTTTTGAAAAAGACAAAAAATGAACCGTAAATATGTGCTTTATGTGTTTAATATGTACACTTGTCAGCTGTAATGACCAAAATACATATTGTGCTTAGCCGGCCTCAGTGGGAGGCTGGGGTTCTGGTTCATAATGAGGTCAGGTGGCGGGGGGATGGTGAGAGGCTGGGGTTCTGGTTCATAATGAGGTCAGGTGGTGGGGGGATGGTGAGAGGCTGGGGTTCTGGTTCATAATGAGGTCAGGTGGTGGTGGGAAGGCTGAGAGGCTGGGGTTCTGGTTCATAATGAGGTCAGGTGGGGGGGGGGGGGGGGTGGTGAGAGGCTGGGGTTCTGGTTCATAATGAGGTCAAGTGGTGGGGGGATGGTGAGAGGCTGGGGTTCTGGTTCATAATGAGGTCAGGTGGTGGGGGGGATGGTGAGAGGCTGGGGTTCTGGTTCATAATGAGGTCAGGTGGTGGGGGGATGGTGAGAGGTTGGGGTTCTGGTTCATAATGAGGTCAGGTGGTGGGGGGATGGTGAGAGGCTGGGGTTCTGGTTCATAATGAGGTCAGGTGGTGGGGGGATGGTGAGAGGCTGAGGCAGAGCTGCGTTCTGTTTGTTCCTCGCCTCTGATGTGGTGACGTTCACAGTGGAAAACTCTGACTCACATTAATAGGTGGTGGTGAAAGGCAGCAGAAATGTGATTGCTGGTTTTGACAGAGAGGGATGCCGACGGGCAGCCAGTCAAACGCCAGAGTCCACGGGCCACTTGATGGCGCTGTGCGGTCCACTGGGGGAGAATGGCCGGTGAACGACGTGTGGAGATGGGTCTGGCCATCTAGGGTTAGTGATTACTGGTTAGGGTTAGCTCACTGTACGAATAGTCTATTCTTACGGCCGCTGAAGGAATAGACTGTGCCCCCCCCCATCATGGGCATCTACATTCTGACAGTAAGTTGTCCCTGTGGGTAAACTCCCCCCCTCTCCTCCCTGCTGCCCGTCAGGCGGATTCGGCGACCTGTCAGGCCTGGGGGCGCTGGGCATGGGCTCGGCCAACTTCATGGAGATGCAGCAGCAGATGCAGCGACAGCTGATGTCCAACCCGGAGATGCTGTCCCAGATCATGGAGAACCCGCTGGTGCAGAACATGATGTCCAACCCGGACCTGATGAGGCAGATGATAGTGACCAACCCCCAGATGCAGCAGCTGATGGAACGCAACCCCGAGATCTCCCACATGCTCAACAACCCGGAGCTCATGAGACAGGTCAGACCGGGGGGCGGGGCCAGAGGGTTTTGGGCCGTACCGGGGTTCTAGTCCCGGTTCTAGGGGAGAGAACAGACATCTGGGGAAGAGAACTGAGAGACATTCTAGTACTCACGCGTGTTTCAGTTGATATTCTTTGAATTAAAAGCTTAAAATCTGTGTGTTCTTCCCCCCTCACCGCCAGTGTAGCCGTGTCCTCTATATGGGAAATACCAAAATCATGGTAAAACTTCAAGGGCAAAAACATTCGGTGGCGTCACCCTTTGAAGTCCAGTGACGTCGCCCCTTCCGAAGTTTTGCCGACGCATTTCCCCGTGCCCCTTTAAGTAGCTGGACCGCTCCCTTTAATTGAGGGCGTGGATGTTCAGCCCCTTTAATCAGTCCCTGTCCGTTCCCCCCCACAGACCATGGAGCTGGCCAGGAACCCGGCCATGATGCAGGAGATGATGCGTAACCAGGACCGCGCGCTCAGCAACCTGGAGAGCATACCCGGGGGCTACAATGCCCTCCGGAGGATGTACACCGACATCCAGGAGCCCATGTTCAGCGCCGCGAGGGAACAGGTGCCTATTCTTGTCCGCTGGTGTTTTTCACAGCGCCATAGACATTCTGCTGGGATATAAAGACTGTGTGTTGACATAATTGTATGATACTATCCAAGAACCAAGGTGTTTGCTTGACGTCTCTAAATATTTTTGTTTATTTGTTTGTTCCTCCCGCCTTAGTTTGGAAACAACCCGTTCTCGGCTTTGGGGGGTAACTTGGAGAACTCTGGCGTGCCGCCCTCCAGGACAGAGAACAGGGAGCCGTTACCAAACCCCTGGGGCGCCTCTGGGACGGGCCCCCCAGAGAGTAGAGCGACGGGGACCTCCGCCACGCCCACCTCCACGGGGGGCACCACCCCCGGCGCCGCCAACCCCCTGGGCATCAACGCCGCCGGGCTGGGCAACGGTACGAGCTCCCGCCCATAACATATTGAACAATATTGGGACAAATGAATGAGTGGAAAAGCATTTTGACCGGATGAAGGTTTTCTGCTGTGCTAGCTCCGTTTGTCTCTCCTAACCGTGTTCTCCCTCCTAACCGTGTCCTCCCTCCTAACCGTGTCCATGTCCTCTCTCCTAACCGTGTCCTCCCTCCTAACCGTGTCCTCTCTCCTAACCGTGTCCATGTCCTCTCTCCTAAACGTGTCCTCCCTCCTAACCATGTCCATGTCCTCTCTACTAACCGTGTCCATGTCCTCCCTCCTAACCGCGTCCTCCTTACCATGTCCTCCCTCCTAACCGTGTCCTCCTAACCATGTCCTCCCTCCTAACCGTGTCCATGTCCTCTCTCCTAACCGTGTCCTCCCTCCTAACCGTGTCCATGTCCTCCCTCCTAACCGTGTCCTCTCTCCTAACCGTGTCCTTCTAACCGTGTCCATGTCCTCTCTCCTAACGGTGTCCTCTCTCCTAACCGTGTCCTCTCTCCTAACCATGTCCTCCCTCCTAACCGTGTCCATGTCCTCCCTCCTAACCGTGTCCTCCCTCCTAACCGTGTCCTCTCTCCTAACCGTGTCCATGTCCTCTCTCCTAACCGTGTCCTCTCTCCTAACCGTGTCCTCTCTCCTAACCGTGTCCATATCCTCCCTCCTAACCGTGTCCTCTCTCCTAACCGTGTCCTCCCTCCTAACCGTGTCCATGTACTCTCTCCTAACCGTGTCCTCTCTCCTAACCGTGTCCTCTCTCCTAACCGTGTCCTCCCTCCTAACCGTGTCCTCCCTCCTAACCGTGTCCTCCCTCCTAACCGTGTCCTCCCTCCTAACCGTGTCCTCCCTCCTAACCGTGTCCTCTCTCCTAACCGTGTCCTCCCTCCTAACCGTGTCCTCCCTTCTAACCATGTCCATGTCCTCTCTCCTAACCGTGTCCTCCCTCCTAACCGTGTCCTCTCTCCAGGCGTGTTCAGCAGCCCCGGGATGCAGAGCCTGATGCAGCAGATCTCGGAGAACCCCCAGCTGATGCAGAACATGCTGTCAGCCCCCTACATGCGCAGCATGGTGCAGTCGCTGGCCCAGAACCCGGACCTCGCCTCTCAGGTCCGCACGGCTCACGCTCACTAAACACAACCAGGGCTTTATCAAGGATTTCACTATTAAATATTCAGATCTCAATGTGAGACCTACTAATCCTACTACTACTAAATAAAATGTCAGTGAGCATTATTAAAAAAAAAAAAAAAAAGTTCTCTCGATCTTGAAACTTTGCAATGTGATGGAAGATGAGAAACGACCCTCTCTCCTCTGTGCTTTCCCTCAGGCGTTGATGAACAACCCCCTGTTTGCTGGGAACCCTCAGTTACAGGAGCAGATGAGACACCAGCTGCCCGTCCTCCTCCAGCAGGTCAGATTGCTGACTACGTTGGTGTATGGTCCAAGTGTCCTTAATCTAAGTTACGGCTACACAACTAGGTGTAACTAACCCATTAGCAACTTCGGCTCTGTTGCACATGTAGGTCTGCCAAGCTTGTTGCCGTTGAGGATGTCTCATACAGGCCTACGTTGTACTAGCACAGAGCAAGGCATGTACTAGCACAGAGCAAGGCATGTACTAGCACAGAGCCAGCCATGTACTAGCACAGAGCCAAGCATGTACTAGCAGAGAGCAAGCCATCTACTAGCACAGAGCAAGGCATGTACTAGCACAGAGCAAGGCATGTACTAGCACAGAGCAAGGCATGTACTAGCACAGAGCAAGGCATGTACTAGCACAGAGCAAGGCATGTACTAGCCCAGAGCAAGGCATGTACTAGCACAGAGTCAGGCATGTACTAGCACAGAGCAAGGCATGTACTAGCACAGAGCAAGGCATGTACTAGCACAGAGCAAGGCATGTACTAGCACAGAGCAAGGCATGTACTAGCACAGAGCAAGGCATGTACTAGCACAGAGCAAGGCATGTACTAGCACAGAGTCAGGCATGTACTAGCACAGAGCAAGGCATGTACTAGCACAGTCAGGCATGTACTAGCACAGAGCAAGGCATGTACTAGCACAGAGCAAGGCATGTACTAGCACAGAGCAAGGCATGTACTAGCACAGAGCAAGGCATGTACTAGCACAGAGCCAGGCATGTACTAGCACAGAGCAAGGCATGTACTAGCACAGAGCCAGGCATGTACAGCTCTGTAGGGATGTGTCTGATACCCATGGGCGTTCCAGGGGAGGGGGGGGGGGGTGGAACTGACTTCTCAGGGCCCCAGTAGGGATGTGGCCCTTGAAAATCCTGTAATTTGTTAGGATTGACAGGGCTGCCAAGTGTCACGCATTGAGCGGAGGGGGGGGCTTGTGACCAAGTGGAAAACTCTCACAGAGGGGGCCCACAGAGATTGTTAATGTATAGGGCCCAGAATTTTGTGGAACGCCCCTGCTGATCCCAAGTGGGTTTTGTTTGTTGACTTCATCAGTCCTTGTTGTCGTCTCCACAGATGCAGAATCCCGAGGCGCTGTCGGTGATGAGCAACCCCCGGGCCATGCAGGCCCTCATGCAGATCCAGCAGGGCCTGCAGACGCTGCAGACAGAGGCCCCGGGCCTCATGCCCGGGTGGGTTCACCACACTTCTCATCTCCTAAGCACCCTTCAACCTCCTCTTAAACACCTATTTTATTTATATTTTGCTGCTCTTGCACTTTGGCTTCAGCACTAGATTATCCTCTTCACTCGTCACTTGTTTAGAGTGGAGATGCACTTGTAATCTCTGGTCAGTAGGGGTGTAACAATATATCGTGCCACAATATATCGCGATACAGAAACGTCACAATACGTAACGTCAAGGTGAAAACAATATCCTGATATGTTTATTGTATATCAGTGAACGCTGGCTACACAACGCTGGTAACAAACACGTCTGTTTTCTAGGCCTATCCATGATATTACAACAGTTAAGCTCTAAATTCACAAAGTGTATTGGAGTAGAGATGTGGAGAAATGCACTTTGGTGTGAACAGCAGCACTACTGCAACGCTTCACACCTGCCCTTAGTGTATCGTATCGTTATAGTCAATCCAATATCGTGTATCGTATTGTCTCGTAAGATTACCTACGTTAAATGCACTTATTGTATGACTGTGATGTAATATTGCACACCAACTGTCTCAACCAACTAGATTAGTCGACACATTCAGACACTACATTCTTCTTAAAATAGGCCCACATCTGATGCCAGCGCATATGTTGTTTTCTCATTTCAACATAACTACGTGCCTCGTCTTTTTTTTAAGCTTGATTCCTGGAGGGATTCCAGTCATTCCTCCGACCACAGGGGGCAGTGTGGCCCCAGAGAACCCTCCCCCGGCACCAGCCCCAGGCCCCACTGCTGCCAACAACCCCCCCCAACAACAACAACACCAACAGCAGCAGCAGCTCATGCAGCAGATGTTACAAATGTTTGCTGGCGGAGGCGGAACGGTATGTGATCGTTTCTTGGCTAAACTAAAGTTATCAGCTACTCTGTCCCAAGTCCTGTGTCTCTTGCACAGGCCAATAATGGCCTGTGCACACTACACGAATTCAGGCAGATTTTTTGTCGCAGACAAAGCGTCCAGTGTCGGGAACGACAAAAGCCGTGTACAGTAGTGTGACATGATCGAAGATCAGTGATTTGGCATCTGGGATGCCCTACGACACCCCGACGAAAAGTCTAGCATGTCAGAATTTTTATTATTTTACTGCCTAGTCTGACATCTCCTGCTACCATGCCTACAATGTACCTTGACGTTGACCAATAGGATGACAGCGTTCTTTACATATTAACACATCAGTTAGCTCAAGTTCTCCTTGCAGGATAGACAGCCCATACTGTCCTCTTTGTGACACCCAGGAACGCGTCCACAATCGTTTTTCCTTTATTTTCTTTTTCTTTTTGACTTTGAGCAACGAAGTCAAAGAAGAAGTAACAAAGTAACAAAATTAGTGTTTATAGTTTCTACCACTCGGTAAAGACCAGGACATCACAAGAGGAGCAACTTGTCACAAAAGCCAGGCTATTTTAGGTTTTAAGATGACCACATTGCAATGCAAACCTATTACTAGCTGCTGCTATAACATCCTAGATGACAAACTACAAGAGCACTTGGAATAAGAACCTACATAATAGGTTACAAGTAGGCTAACATTTTTTTTATTTTAGGGACAACATACAAATACATTCGTCTCCTTAGAGAGAAGATGCATTGTACTAGATTATAGCTTTTGCTATTTTCCATCTCCAGGCCCATATACATACAACAATACAATAAAAATGATGCAATAAAACATGCATTCGTACAATACGATGAAAACATGCATTTACATATTAAAACACTACATTACAGATTCCATGTCATACCCCTCCTTCCCCTCTCAACCCACGCACACACACACACACACACACACACACACACACACACGCATTTAATACTACGTTACAGATTCCCTGTCATACCCCCCCCTCCCCTCTCAACCCACCCATACACACACACACGCGCATACACACGCGCACGCACACACCCTACACAGAGTGGGAACAGGATTGACTATCTAGTCTAGTAGGCCTATTCATATGAAGTCATAGCCTATTATTTATCCCTCCTCACATTTATTGCGGTTAGCCTGCATCTTTATTGTAGGTCTGGATGGTCGGCTACTGAGTCGGTAGATAAAAAGGGATGAATCCCAGAAAAAAACATAATAACTTCAACTGTAGTTTTAATAAGGCAGATATAGCCTAGTTGTGGTAGCCTACATATCATGGTTTCGACAGTCAAAAGATACCTCAAAGATAGTGGAGGGGAGTCGGAATTATTTGGCACACTGTGTGGGCAGCACAGTGGCTCAGTGGTTAGCACTGTCGCCTCGGTCCTGGGTTCAAATCCCGGTCGTTCCAGGTCCTTTCTGTGTGGAGTTTGCATGTTCTCCCCGTGCCTGCGTGGGTTCACTCCAGGTACTCCGGCTTCCCCCACCATCATAAAGACATGCAATGAATGTGAATGAATGTTGGTGGTGGTCGGAGGGGCCGTAGGCGCTGATTGGCAGCCACGCTTCTGTCAGTCTGCCCCAGGGCAGCTGTGGCTACAGATGTAGCTTACCACCACCGGTATGACTGTGTCTGAATGAATACTGGACTCTGTAAAGCACTCTGGGTATCATGAAGGGCGCTATATAAATCCAACTTGATTGATTGATTGACAACACCCGCCACCATAATTTAGAGTATAAATAAAGCTATGATACAGTGCTTCTTCCATGACTGACAGTTTCTTGACCAGACTACCTGAACTCGCGTCATGACGCTCATGGTCGTGAAAGACAGCATATGATGATTTGTCGTGGTCATTCGTGTAGTGTTGTTCCCAGTGTCCCGGCCGCGACACAGCAAAAATTAATGCAACTGTGATCGTCTTATCTGACACGGTGACCATCGTGAAAGACAGAAATAGCGTGTAGTCTGTACAGGCCATTAGAAACACTCCCAAAGCAGTCAGTCAGCGTATTGAGTTAGCATTAGCTTTCACTTGCCGCTACCATCTTTCCTTGTTAGCCTTCTATGAAACGGTCCCCCAGCGATGCTAGCCCCTGCCGCTGTTCCCCTCCTGCAGACCCAGACCCCGACCCCGGAGGTCCGCTTCCAACAGCAGCTGGAGCAGCTCAGCGCCATGGGGTTCATCAACCGCGAGGCCAACCTCCAGGCCCTCATCGCCACGGGGGGAGACATCAATGCCGCCATTGAGAGACTGCTGGCCTCCTAACTCCGCCCGGCCCCCCTGAGAATACTGGGGGTGGGGCGGGGCGGGGGGGTAGGGGGCTGGTATGGGAGATTCTAAAGGAACAGTCTTTCGTCACACTGTCTACAGAGCCCCTGCGATGGACTCAATGAAATTCCAATTACTATTCATCTCTCTGGCTGTGTATCATTGGACAGATGAAGGGGAGTGTGAGGGGGGGGGGCATTGGGGGGGTGGGGTCGAGCTGGGGGGGGGGGCATTGGGGGGATGGCGGTGGGGTCGAGCTGTGGGGGGGGGGGGGGGGGAGACTGTGTGGGGGTGGGGGGGGTCATGCAGATTTCAGTTGCTAACAGCCCCACGCCGGCTGCCCGTGGAATGACGACGTCGCTGTGAAATGACGCCACTACTAACAACAACGCCGCCGCTCCCCACGCTGAACCAGAGGGAGATCGCTTCTGAAATGACAGTTACTCATTCGCCGGACGTGCATGACGTTACCCCGAACAACCCATCCTCACGGACTGCGTTCGGGTGGTAACACGGAGTTGAATTGTGAAAAATTGAGTGTGGGAGGAGAGCACAGGCGAGATGATGCATCACACTTCTTTATTCTGTCATGAGGACCTGCCTGTTCTGACATCTCTATTCTTGCCTGATCGACTAGTATTTATTGCAAGAGCTGTAGAAGCATCCCTCTCTCCCTAAGCCTCTCTTCCACACACACTCTGCTCTTTTGAAGTGTTTTCTTTCCAAAACATGATTGACTATACACCATAGCTGCACTGCCTCATGATGTCTGCCTACATACTTGGCTTATGGAGGGAGGGGGGGGGGGAGGAAGTTCAGGCAGGATATCCTGTCTACTGAAGGCAACTGCATCAGGTTGATTGAGTTTTGTCTAAATGTTCCTACAGTGCAAGCTGCGATTATGGGTTAGAATGTGACAAAACATCAATAAAATGTTTTTAATCTCGTAAATGGGGGGGAAAAGCAGATACCTTTTACATTAACCATATTGTGTATTTTCATACAAGCAGTGGTGTAGTGCCTACGAAATAACATGTACTGGGTTCAGCAATATATTGAAAAACAATTTGTGAAATATATAGCAATGATAAGTGTACTAATGGCATATATTAATTATGTTTTTGTTCGATTCATGCATTATTTGCAGTGTCTACCGTTTAAAGAAAATTGTTCAGCTCTGCCTTTTTCCTGGAGTCCATCCATTCTGCTATCTGTTCTAATAATACCTTTTGAGAAACTTGAAGTGTGTGGCAGTGATTCATTGAGATCAGACCAGGAAACGGCTCAACCCTTTGGGCCTGTGCACCTGTGACCTCCCAGTGACCCCTTGTTTGGATGGATGGAATTGCTCCCATATTGGCTTCATGATTACATGTTATCCTGTTGTGAATGTGAAAGTGAATAGGGCAGTAGGGTGTGTCGATTTAGGAGAAGGTAGCCTACACATTGTGGTCTAGAGTAGAGATGGATTTGTGCCACATGTGTAAGAGGTATTGAAAAGAAATTCTCGGCCTATGCAACTTTTTTTTTTTTGCCTTTGAAGGATGATTTCAAAGCAAAGCACGTGGATGGGGCAGGCTACAGGCGATCGCTGTAAATCAAGGATTTCATTTATTTATTTTTTAGAAGAATTTAAATACAAATATATTGGAAGAAACGGCAATAACAGCACATAAATCACATAAAATGGATATGAATGTACATAATGAGCATAAAATGAAATAATACATGGAAATGGAATTGCATAAAAAAGCAGGGATACACATATACATGAATATATATCTTGTGTAATTAGTCTGGATTTACAGGTAAAACAGTTTTATAGTGTTTCAATAATCATATAATTTTTTTGTTTTTGGGACTTGGGACCTTTGACCTTTTCCAGCCACTCATCTCCTAATGACCCCCATGCCTCCCCGTACTGTTCTGCATACGCTGGGGTTAAATTGGGATTTGTTATGTGGAGGGGGTGGGGTTGTGTTGGCGGGGTTGGCAAGTGTGCGCATGGGTGCGGGCAGTGGCAGCAGTGGTGGTGGCGTTAACGCTATACTGCTTCATTAATAACAAATATCAAGCCTTTAATAACCTTATCTTATCTTTGAAATTAAAGTATTCTTGATTAAATACACCTCTAACACTTTGCATCTCAACCCTATGCTGTGCTGTTCCTCCCTCTGCTGGGCTGGGTGACTCAATCCTAGAATATATAAAAACACTGTAGCCTACAGTTTAGCAAACTCAGCCCATGATAGATAAATCCATCAACAGATTACCTAAAGCTAAATGAACTAGCTAAAATAACTTCTAGGCTAACGTTACATTCCTTAAAGCCCCACTATGTTGTTGATTTCATCTTAAAATATCAGTTTCAAAGTCGATCTATTGGTGTGCTGGATTATTATAGCGAGAACAGCACCTCTTCCATTCCCACAGAGGGGTCTGGCGGCCTGTATGTGCACTATGTAACTTTTGACCGCGAGCCGCGGTTTTCTCTCGCATGAACGTTCTGCTTCACCTTTAGCTCTCCTCTTCTAATTTGCCGGCAGACTCCAGCTGTGTTCGGAATCGCTCCCTCGTTCCCTCACTCCCTATTCCCTATATAGGGTTCACCATGTAGTGAACTACCTAGGTAACGCAGAAAATGTAGGGTACATGCCATGGATGTATTAATAGAACTGGATACAGCCACTCCATTCACTGACCGCTATCACAAATGAAGCCCTATTGAACCACGCCATCTTGGCACATTTGTAGTCATTTGACTATTTCCGGTGACTTTTGTACTTGCGCAGTTGTGCTTTTCTGGCTTTCCGGTGACTTTTGTACTTGCGCAGTTGTGCTTTTCTGGCCTACGCGCGTCCACGAACAAGTTCACGAAATGTAGACGCACGTTCCCGGCTTTCCCCGCTTTGATTTAGCAATGAAAACCGGCTTGCATATTAACCTGTTTTTGTCAAATATATCCATTGGAGACATTATTTTTTTATCCAGGCATCTTAGTTTTAACAGGTTAATTATAGCTGAACATGTTTTGTTTGCTAGTAGATGGTATTCATTCCGTTCGCGATAACGTTATTGCAGCCAGGCTAAATTCCTCCAGGGAGCCAGTGACAGGCGAGTTGAAAAGCTTCACTCCCCGCTAGCAGGAGCTTTGGCCGCTGCTACCGGATCTCGGATAACCCGCTGAGTTCGTGGCTGCTATTTCACACTCGCCCTTGATCAATCCAAATACCGATCCATGGTAATAATTAGTAATAGTTAAGGTATAATAATAGTTTTAAGACAATGGTACTGCGGTTGTAATGGCTCTAGTAGCCTTTAGGGGGCGCTAAAGTGCACAAAACTGGACCGCTACATAATGGGGCTTTAAGTATCTGTAAGTTTTCTCCTTTTAACTCCACCCTGTCTCATTTCTGTTTTAGCTTTTAAAATAATGTAACTTAAGAAATGAAAGGAAATAATTCATTTTAGGAGTAGGAGCAAAACAGAATAATTTAGCCATCTTGCTAAAGGTAAACTACCTAGGTAATGTAGCTAGCTAACGTGGCTAATGTGATAGCTTGCCATGTTAGGCGGCTTGAGTTAGCTAATGTAGGCCCTATATTTATCGAGCTGGCTTCTTCTTCGTTTGGATTTGATGTGTCCTCTGCTCCCCAGGCTCGGGGCCGAGGGGCTATCCTTTTACACCCCGAGCCTGGGTGAGGGGTCACCTGGGCTATATATCCGGGCACACCTCAAGGAGCCATGTCACCACCATTTCGTCATCCAAAACCGTCAGGCCATGCATTCCGTTGGGTGTCCGGTATATCGGACAGTCCTGGATGACGTGGTCTGCGGTTTGTTCCTCAGCGCCACAGTTGGTGATAAAGTGTGGGCACGTACTACGTACGCCTGGAATTCCATGTGAAACGGAGAGAGCCAGTACACAGACTGCTTGTCGGTGCAGCAACAGACCGGGATGAGCACCTTCATCCTGGACGATGGAAAAAGGTGGATTGCAGCATGGCTTTTCTCTCTGCCCCGAGAGAATGGAGGAGCCGCCACCAGCTGGTCCAGCAGAGGAAAACATCTGCCCAGCAGAGACTTCAACTCGCTCATCGTAAAGAAAGATTATGTGAGATATGACATATGTCTGAGTCTAAAATAGCAAGACATGTAAAGGGTGTGGGCAGATCGTTGTCTTTTTGAAAAAAAGAAAGTGAATGTAAAGAAAAGAAATGGAATTCAATACTAATGAAAATTTGAAAAAGTTAATGTAATGTGGAAAAGAAATTAAAGGATAAGGACACTGAATTTCATGTTTAGCCCTATTCCTGGCTTCCCTGGCATGTATCTGACTAGTACAGGTTAAAATATTTCTGTGTTGTGCAGTAGGCCTACAGAGTTCTGTGTCAATAACGTTGGCGCGCGCACCCTGGCTCGTTGCTAGCTATGGGCACACTCGAAAAACTCTAAAAAAATAAAAATAAAAGTATGATATACGTGGATTTCAAGTTCAGGAATTACATGGTTTATGCTTACCAAGCTCTGAAGTCGTCCTAATTTCACCGAACATACAACAGCCATCCCTTCACGCTATGTAAACCTCCGAGAAATTCGGATGAGGTACAGCGTGAAGAGAATTGTATGTTCGGTGAAATTAGTACCGTTTACAAGCTACTGTTGTTTAGAAATGCAGAGGCGAAAGAACCTATATGGTGTTTACAGGACGACTTCAGAGCTTGGCAAGCATAAACCATGTAATTCCTGAACTTGAAATCCACTTATATCATACTTTTTAGAGTTTTCAGAGTGTGCCCATAGCTAACAACGAGCTAGGGTGCGCGCGCCGACGTTATTGACACAGAACTCTGTAGGCCTACTGCACAACACAGAAATATTTTAACCTGTACTAGTCATGCCAGGGAAGCCGGGAATAGGGCTAAACATGAAATGCAGTGTCCTTATCCTTTAAGTCTAATCCAAATGTGAATTTGAGTTAAGTTGACACCGTAATGGGAATTGCAAAACTGAATGTTGAGTATATTACAGGATGCGCTTTAGTTGCACTTGACCGTACTGTAAGTAAGTCAGTAGCCTTGAGCAGGGCCGTGCTGGCCATCTGTAGGTTCTGGAGAATCACAGAACGGCTGCCGGTGATAACGGCCGTCGGCCGCTAGGTGGCCGGCAGGCGAACTGGCCTGGCCTGCGGTAAAAATGTAGCTGCCCAGAGAATTTGGAGGGTTTAATTGTACTATTTGCTAAGATATTGATTAAAGTTGCCCACATGTTCATGGTCTCCTGGTTTGACTCACCAACACCACAATATGTGTGACACAAAATTGTGTGGTCACAATTTAGGGTTTAATGTGTTTGATTAGTTGTTCTTGAAGAGACAGATTTATTTGGGGTTGTTTCTAATGATTGCTGTAGTTTGTACCCTACGCCACCAGAGGGCGCTGTGGTTCCTTATTGGAGTGGGGCGCGAGTGTTATGGTTCCCTATTAGAGTGAGGCGCGAGGCTGTTTCCTCAGACGACTGACAGCCTGTGAAAACGAATATCGAACGTCTCCTGTTCTTTATTCTGTATAAAACAGACCACATTATACATGTTACAGGGCCCCACGCCCCCCCCCTGACCTGGGACCTGTAACAATTCTTGGCGCCAAACTTATACATGTTACTGCCCACCCCCCCCAACCCCCCCTGACCTTGGACCTGTAGCCTAACATATGCATGAGTATAACTTGTTACTTACTCAAGTGAGTGTCTGAGATAGTAGGCTACACAAGTAGAATATATGAATACCATTGATAACCACTATTTTGTGGGTGGGTTACAATTACAGTACTGTACATTACTGTCATTTAGCAGACACTTTTATCCGACGTGATTTACAAAAATTGCAGGTAGTCAGTGTACCTGCCAGAGCTCACAAGTGCATCTCCTTTGTGACTAAGAGCATAATCTAGTGCTAAAGCCAAAGTGCAAGAGTAGCAGAATGTAAATATAATAGGTGACTCTGACTCTGCTCTCCTGACATCAGTGGGCAGTTCATTCCACCAGAGCTGCAATCAGGTTGATGAACCGCAGGGGCCTGGTAGCAGAGCAGTGGTCTCAGTCTTGTCCAGGTTGAGCTTGAGGTGATGTGTCGTCATCCACTCCGAGATGACAGCCAAGCATGCAGCTATGCATGCCTCCTGTTGTGTGTCAGAGGGGGTAAATGAGCTATAGCCTAGTTGATTTGGTATGGAGATATGAGCACAACCTTTCACTCCCATCAGATGGATGGAATGGCCAGGGAGTCACAGTAATCTCCTGTCTAATGATTGATCTCATATGAAGTCTGATCTACCTTGTTGAGATTGGTTGACTTGGCCCTACAAACTTCCCTCTCAATGCAGTTTTAAAACGAAAATGTATTAGTGTGGATGTAGCCTAGATGATGATACAAACGTTATGCTATCCCTAGGTGGATCACTAGGGTCTGTCTGTCTATCTATCTATCTATCTATCTATCTATCTATCTGTCTATCTATCTATCTATCTATCTATCTATCTATCTATCTATCTATCTATCTATCTATCTATCTATATCATATTTACACTATATTCAGTTTGAAGCAGAATGCCTTATTCTGTCCTATGTAGTTCTGAAAAGTGTGTTTTGGCCTGGGGTTATAAATCAATTGATAACACACAGAAAGCAGCTACCACAGCATCAATGCTATCAGATGCCAAAAATCACTATGAGAATGATTCCCCCCAGATGGCAACGGTGGCCCACATTTGGGGTCCTGGCCCACGTACTACGTGATGATACACACTCTTGTACAGTAGCCTAGGCGGCGGAATGCACCTTTAATGGTTATGGTTTGCGATTCGCCAGTATACCCAGAGGAGAAGAACACCTCTTCCCAGAATGCATTGCACTTCGAATCAGGAAGTCCGAAGAATCAGCTGACTTCGATTGTGTCGTTGGAGATGGCGAATCTCTGTAGATTTGTATATTACGAATAAATTCGCAGAAATAACCAGATCTTCTGACCAGAATTTATATTTATTTGTTTCATTATTTATACTCCGCGTTGCAATCATGTTACGACCAAAAGCGTTGACGCAAGTCCTCAGCCAGGCGAACACGAACGGAGTACAGAGCACCCTGTAAGTAGCTAGTTAGCCTAGCTAAGAAAGTTAGCTAAAGTTAACAGGCACGACAACGAATTGTTCAGATATAACGAACACAATCTTACAGTATTTTAGACATTCATTGGTACATTTTGTTAGAATTATATATACGTAACCTGCATTAAATAGCCATTAAGAACCTGATGTATGGACTGGAAACGTTATTGGAATGTCCTGAGGAATGCTTTAGCTAAAGTTTACAAAATAGCATCGCTCTTCATTAGCTAGCCTAGGTTTGTCAATGTAACGAGCAAGTTTGTAGATTTGGCTACAATGAGTATATGTTCAGAATAAAAGACCCTGCTATGTCACAGAAGTGGGTTAAATGTGTTTCATGGAATAATTCCGTTGACATAAATTGCCTCTACTGGACAGGAGACAGCAGCCTTGCACACTCAAAGGGGCCTCAGGGCCTGCTAACATCAATTTACTCATTGCAATTTGTTCCCCAGATTACTAAACAACGAAGGGTCTCTGCTTGCTTACTCCGGCTACGGCGACACAGACGCCCGAGTGACAGCGGCCATCGCTAGCAACATCTGGGCCGCCTATGACAAGAACGGACATCAAGCATTCAATGAAGACAAACTCAAATTCATTCTGATGGATTGTATGGTGAGAGAACTTTGCTTACATAACTAGCCATACCCACGTCTCTCACTCACATTCAATTATTGAGTGAATACATTCAATTCAATGCACGATCATTCATGATGATTTATTTACAGGCGGTGTTATTCTCAATAGGAAATGTATGTTGAATCTGTGTTTTGTACCTAGGAAGGCAGAGTGGCCATCACACGTGTAGCCAACTTGCTGCTGTGCATGTATGCGAAAGAGACCGTGGGCTTCGGAATGCTCAAAGCTAAGGTGACCGGGAAACCCGCTATTGTGACGTCTCTGGAGAATTGTGGTGTATTAATACATCTTCTACTACTACTAATATTGCTGACTACTACTACTACTATTACTACTACTGGAGGGGGGTAGCTCACCTCATACACAACCAAACCAAGCACTTTGAGCTGCATTTATTTGTTTAAAAGGTGCTATACACATATTATTGTTATTATTATTAAGGTGTAGCACCCACCTGGCACTGAGCTTAGAGTCATTACGCTTTCATGTCTACATACCATTTCAAGCATGTTTCATTTGTGTGTGTGTGTGTTACTTTTAGGCTGAAGCCCTCGTGCTGTACCTGGAGGAGCCATTAACTCAGGTGGCAGCGTCGTAGGGGGGTCTGTGATTGGTCGACTCACCGCCCTCCTGATCGTGTCTGGTGGGACAAGCAGCAGCACCTCCAGATAAACGTTTTGGCGTGAGCGCTTTACCTGTTTTCTGTGAAACGTGTGTGTGCGTTTGTGTGAAATGATCATTTGTCCTCTGATTATTGTATTTATGCTCATGATGCTGTTAATACTAATATGATGCCCGAGTATGAAATCCTTTGGTCCTCTGTGATCCATGGTTTAAATGTAGGCTCAAAGAAAAAGCTGACTGAACACATAAGCATTGTTGCCTACGAGAGAATTCGTCTGTCTACTGTTGAAATATATGACACATTAACCTATGAAAGGAATGTTAGGATTTTCACTTTGTACCCTGTCTTTAATCGTGTTGTCTGACGACAATGACATATGTCCTGTTGTAAGAGGGGTGTTCTGTATGGGCGCACCGTGGCTTTTGGGGTAAATTAAGAACCAGTTGACTCTCATCTCTCTGTTGAAATTTTCTCATAAAGCTTTGAAATAAATGTAATTCATTTTATTGGTGTTCCAGGTTTGTCTCTGGTTCTTTGGTAGAGAAAAAATATAGAGCTATAGCCCTGCACAGTGTTGTGTTTACATTGCTGTTAAAAGAAAGTTTCACCTCACAAAAGAATACACTCCATTACCAGATACTAGGCTTATTTATGGTTCTCCCTGTCAGGAAAGGGCATATCTTCTGTTTCCCACAGGCCGGCAGTGATTGAACAGTCCAGCAGGTGGCGCACAGCAGTCTCTCACTGGGCTGCGTCTGCGGTCGTTCTACCTGTTCAACCTGCCTTGGACTCCCACCAAGACCCGCCCCCTCCGCTCTCCTCCTCGTCCCGCTTCACGGCCAAACTACCTGGCTTCACAAGCGAGCCCAGTTCCTTGTTCAAACAAGCTAACTTTCTATCAAACACAGGAGATAAGGGCAGGGAGGGAGCCACAAGCTAGCGATTGGCATTGGCTCGTGAAAACTTTTATTTTTAATTTTTACAGCACCTCTGAAGAATTGGGCAAATTGTGAGACGGTGTCATCTTATATCTCTTTCCTCCACTCAGCACTGTGAATGCTGGACTTGGAGACAAGGCTGGATATTGTGTGGAGGCAGTTCTGTGTGGGTTCAGCATGGGGACAGATGAGGCCTACAACTTTGTATTCAAAGGTGAGCACTCTTTAACGTTCACGCTTTCGTGTTTACACCAATTCATGACTGATTTCTTGAGTACATCTGACTTGAAATGTGTTCAGAAACGGTGTACAGTACCAGCCATAGAGTGCATTTGTTTTCGGGTTGGTCCTGTGGTTCCCATCAGGCGTAGTGAGTCGTATACACGTTGTGTCAACAGACTGCAGCCGAGCGCCAGTGACATATCTACTACACACAGACTGCAGCGCAGTGTCACCTGTTGAGACAACAATGCAAAAGCCAAGGGTTTACAGGCTCTATTCCGGCAGGAAACCGATGATGTAGAATCAAATATGTCAAATATTTCCTCAATAGTGCAAAGGTCTAGGAAACGGGTCCGGTACATTCCAGGAACGTCTACTCTAGAGCTTAGGAGCTCGTACAGAACTTTCTAGTCCCGTTTTACCGGAAAGCACGTCTTCCCTGCTGCTACTCTGAGCTGCGTGTGTCTCTGGCGCATCAGCGGGTTTCAGTGTCATTCCATGCGAGAGACCGTCCCTGGGTGCCAGGTCATATCACTCATTCCTGTCATTCTGACCTCACAGCGGAGACGCAGGTGGATGGTTACGCTGCGCCGCTCGTGACGTGCTGCACGGAGCGGCGGGTGACAGCAGGCTGGAGGAATGTGGCGAGGGAGGCAGTGCGCCGGGTACAGGGATCTGATAGGAGAACAAGAAAGCCCAGTTGGTAGAGGAGAGGAGGTGGATGGCGAGGACAAATCCACCTGCAAAACAAAATGTACCCTAGAACAGCACCTGTGTGCTGTGTTGTGTCATACAGAGATGTACAGATTTGGACAGTAAATCCAAATTGAATCTCAAGGTCCCTTCCCAAAATAATCAAAGCCAGGACATTTCCATGGATAAAAGTGAATAAAAGACGAAACATTTTAGAGATGCAGCAGGAGAAAGGGAGCCGGCGTTGCTGTAAGCTCTGCTCAAGGTCACAGACGAATCACACTAAACTCACACTCTGACAAATGAGAGGCAGGTTCTCCTCAACTTTACTCAGAGCACACAAATCAGGCCACCGGAGTGCTCGAAGGCCTGAGTCCCCCTTCGCCATGGAAACCAGAGGTATTGTTTGTCTAAGAGGTTACTCAGTACGGGGGTGGGGGGGGGGGGGGGGGCGTTTCATCCCAGCTAATAAAAACCCAACGCAGAACAATGATCTGCCAGCAGAGTGAACAATTATCCAAAACAACCCAGAGAGGAACGAGTTGTAAACATGGCTCCCCGCTGCCTGTTTTCCACCCCAGGTTAGAGTTAAACTTTGGGCAAATCAAACCACAGACTAAATGTTTGGTTCAGATCATCGAGGTTAAAACAATTACAAAGAATTTGTAGCCTGTAAATCGAGTCTAGATTGCGGTTTTAAATGCTTGTCCTAGTGGTTTAGAATTTCTTCATACAGGACAGGGTTGTCTCTACAGTTAATTTCTAACTACATGGGTACCAGGATCTAATACACTGTCATTCAATCACAAATCCCAATCTCGGTCATGTTCACATGCTGTAGTTGGAAACTAGTTTGTTAGGTGCTGTTGCGATCATGGTGCCACTGCAGCTGGTGGTTCCACCTTCCTCTGTGTGTGTGTGTGTGTGTGTGTGTATGGGGGGGAGGGGGGGGGGTGTCAGCCGTTCACTGTGAAACTCAAACACGAGTCAGTCAAAAATCCCGGGGTTTTCCTTTGTTCTACCGATCCTCCTCTGTTTACACGCTGGGCTGATTGCGCTAAGATGGAGGGAAGTTGCAGCGTAACCTGAACCGCCTGATTTCTAAGAGCCTTCCTCTTTTCAGGGACTCATTACAGGAAACGCATGCAAGTTCACTTGTCCAGGTTAACAGGAAGTTGGCTAGTCAATATCCTGTATTTCTTCTTTCAATCTTGTAACCCCCCCACTCCAAGTTGCTTCATTGTAAATTGAGACTGTTTCTCATAGTACCTCTCACTGTCCCTCTCACTGTCCCTCTCAGAAGTCTTCCAGAACCACATGTTCTCTGCTTTCTTCTCCTCACATAATTAACTCAGCAATCATTTGCGTGGGTGTGGTGGTGTCCGAACACACGGCACCATTGTCATGCAGGCCTAATGATACAACCAGGACAATGGGAAACACGACTCAGACGTATGTTAAGGAAGCTGAAATGGAGTGGGCTGCCCGAGGACACACCTCGACTGGAGGCCTGGCTGGAGAATGTGAGGGTTGAGCCACACGTCCGGGGAGTGGCTTACGTCTGGAGTTGTGAAATGTGTCAGAATATGAATGAGCTGGTAGTAGGATGACTGGAATCTCCAGTTACCATAGTTAAATCAATTACAATAGTACAATAAAAAATACCATTTAGCAGTTGTAGGAAATCGGTGTGGGTGTCAGAACCTTGCTGGTTTAGTTAGCAAGTACATATAAACACCGTATAACAGGTCATCACACATGACTATACAGGAAGCCGCTGTTTAAACCAACGACAGTGATGTGTTTTGCGCCGGCTGGCTTGCGGTTCAGAACTCCAGCTGCGTCCTCTGTCCTGTCCAGTGGTTCTGATAGGAGAGTCCGGTGTGGGCAAGAGCAACCTGCTCTCCCGCTTCACCAAGAACGAGTTCAACCACGACAGCCGGACGACCATCGGGGTGGAGTTCAGCACGCGCACCGTCCAGCTGCACGGTCTGACCATCAAGGCCCAGATCTGGGACACGGCCGGACTGGAGCGCTACCGGGCCATCACCTCTGCGTGAGTACAGCCCCCCACACACACGCTATACAGCGCGCACACACACTCTCACTCAGGTGCGCGCACACACACTCTCACACACACTCTCTCACACTCACATTATACATTATATGCACACTCTCACGCACACACACACACACTCTCACACTATACAGTATACCTACACACGCTCGCTCTCTCTCTCTCTCTCTCTCTCTCTCTCTCTTTCTCTCTCGCACACACACACACAAACACACACACACACAAGAGAAGTGGGATCGGTTCCCCCAAGTCATTAACGCCATGCTGGTTTCCTGGTATCATAGCAGGCAAAACAACACATGGACAGCGTGCATCTCACATTCCCCTCCCTGTAGAACCTACTAGAACAACCACCAGCTCCTGCCTTTTCCAGCTAGCACACTGTGGTCCGAAAAAATTAAATTGGCTAGATACTTATTTTATATTAACACCCAGACCCCAATATCGTGTCTTTTGTTCTCTGGCAATGAGGCTTTATGGATGAATAGCATGGAAACATGCTTTAAAACTAATACCACGGCCATTTGGTTTTACAGCATGGGAAATCTGAGGATGTGGTATGCGGAGGATTAGTTAAATTCAGTCAGTCCGGCCTGGAGTAATTATTTTGTGAATTCCAATATGCTAATTTACTCATTTTGCTTTCAAAAATCACCACCATACAGTATATCATACACAGTATATCAGAGTATAGTACAGTGTCACCATCATCATCATCATCATCATCGTCGGGTCGTCCACAGAAGGGCCTAGCATCTTTGTCTCCAGTTATCCTGGTCCTCCATAACCCTGGTGATCTCATCGGTGGTCTCCCCTCCCACGTCCATCTTGATTATGTCCACGGATGTTTTGGTAGGACGTCCTCGCCATGGAGACGGCTCCCATAACGCCAGCTTGCTGGCCGGAAGCTCACAGTGTCTGTAGCAGTGCCCAGACAGCCTCAATACACTACAGTATAGTATAATACAGAATAGTGTCCACTCTTCATTGGACATGCAAATGGGCCATCTGGGCTTATATGAACATTCCAACTTCTTCAGAGCAAACAATCAACAATAGATTTGTTTTTGTTTGTATGGAGCAGTAAATGATGTGCTCTGACTAGCCACGCCTCTTCCCACTAGATATTACAGAGGAGCGGTCGGAGCATTGCTGGTCTATGACATCACCAAGCATCTGACCTATGAGAGTGTGGAGCGCTGGCTGAAGGAGCTGTATGACCACGCCGACCCCCACATCGTGGTCATGCTGGTGGGCAACAAGACTGACCTGAGCTCAGAGCGCTCGGTACCAACAGAGGAGGCCATGGACTTTGCAGGTGCTAATCGCAAACGACGGACTTCACTGAGGCACACACAAATCAATTACAGATGAATGATGTGATGGCTGTTTACTATGTTGGCTACGCAAACCGGTATTCCAAGGACTGGTGTCCTTCGAAATCCAATCCCTTATTGTTTTGCTCAAATAACAAAAACAAATGGGAGATCCTTTTGTTGGTATAATAACACGTTTACATCTCCTCAGAGAAGAATGGCCTGTTGTTTCTCGAGACCTCGGCTTTGGAGTCTACGAATGTTGAGGCAGCTTTCAGCAATGTTCTTTCAGGTACTTGTTTATTTTATTTACATAGATTTATTTATTTACCTACCTACCTTGTATTGATTTGTTTTAGCTTTCCAGTAACTGCTATTATGTGTGGAGCTAAAAGTAATTTCAGTAACGCTTACTTGAGATGACAAGAACTTTGAGTTGCTTTACACTTTACGCTTTAGACTTTACAATGCTTTTTAAAATATTTTATTTAACCTTTATTTTACTAGGTAGTGCCATTGGGATCAAAGATCTCATTTACAAGGGAGACCTGTCGAAAATAGCAGCATAAAAAGCTACAGATAAAAACAACAATCAAAAACAACAATAGAACATCAGAGATTACAGTGTACAAATTAAAATACCTTAGGACATGGGTTCCCAAACTCCATCAATGGGGGCCTCCCCTCTGAAAACAGTGACACACCTGCGCCCCCCCCCAAATTTGTCCATAAAAAAAAAGACCTTTAAAATCATGTTTCATTCATAAAAAACATAGAAAATTCTAAAATAAAAAACATATTTTTCCTTCTAACCATCCCTCCTCGCCTCCTCTGAATTTCTTTGGGGCTCCCCAGGGGAGGCCCGCCTCACAGTTTGGGAATGCCTGTCTTAAGACATTTACACAAGCCAACAGAATCATTTAACAACAAGCTTGTGGCATGTGAGTGTGGCAATAGCATGAAAGATTGGCATTGCCAAACACTGGTTGGGTTAGTAGGTAGTTGTGTCACCAGTTGTGTCAGTAGAAGTTTGTGCCCCAGCCTGTCATGGGGTGTCCCGCCAGTCGGGGTAACGTACCTCTGCGCCTCCGCCCCCCAGAGATCCACAAGAAGGTGAGCAGTAACCAGGTGACGCGGGGCTCCATCAGCACCGTGTCGCTGGCCGGCCCCGTCCCCAGAACCGACGCTGCGGAGGAGAAGAAACCCTGCTGTAGGAACATCTGACCGGACTAGCCCCGCCCAGGGAGACCTGACAGAACAGCTGTACGGTGCTACCTATTCACTGACCACCCCCACGCCCCACCCCGCTGTCGTCATGGCCACAGGACACTCCTCCACTCTGCCGTCGTGCTGCAATGCTCCGTGATTGAGCATGACATCACTAGATGTAATGGACACTTCACCTATACCATGTGTTGATTTCACACTGTGGCTTGACAGAGTGTTAATAATCCATAAGGTGAAGAAATGTGCACAGACTTAGCTGGAGGTCAATGGTCCATGTTTTTATCCACAGTCCACCAGAGTGTGGATCAGTGGAAACAAAAATAATATTAAATAAAATAAATGTTGAATAAATGTTATGTTTAATCTCAAATCCTAAGTGATTATTCAGGTGATAATTTATATTTTATTCAGCTTGAAGGTTCTCAAAGTATCCCCTGGTAGATAATAAACTTTGCCGTGGCTGCTTTGTCTACATTATGGATTCCGTGCATGTTTATGTTACAGTTTGCAAAACTACTCAATAAATAACCTAGAACACTTACAATAAAGTGAGTAATAAGCATAAGGATAACTTATTTTATTCCAAAACTGACATCCATTTTAACTTTGCCAATTAGGCCTGGGGCAGCCTCTCACGACGAAAACGTTTCTGGCATAGTAGTATGGAAGAATGCCACACTTGCTTATGAGGTATAGGTTTTAGCTGCGGTGAGGTCATCACTATCCCGTAGACCTGTCAGCATACCTGCTAGGGCTTGACATCCAACCGGATCAATACGAGGGAATCATGATTGACAGCGCGGTAGACGAATCACACGCCAGCTGGGTGACAGGTGTCTGTCGTCTATTGACCAGTCGGAGCGGGGCCGGAGGCGGGGCCAGAGCACTCGACGTTACGTCGCTCGGAAATGGCAAATGTCAGAAGGTAGTTACGGGAGAAGAGACGAAAGTTTTCTGAAGATAGTTAGCTAAGTTGTCTTTGATAGATTGATACCTCAGTAGGAGGACTGTTTTCACAAAATATATAATAAGTAAGTGGTGTTATCGCAGGTGTTGTCGGAAGTGCGAGAGAGTAGGCGAACGTTATCCCGTTTTGCGCTTGTTCGCTTTTGAGGGAAGGAGCGGTCGGTCGGTCGCGAGATAAATGCTCAAGAAGTTTGTTCTGATAGAACATAGAAACCAGCTTGGAGTCGACAGTTCACTTTATTACCGTAGCTAGAAACAACCCGAAGAGATGTCGAACAGAGAGGACGAATATGACTATCTTTTCAAAGGTGAGTGTTTTAAAATGCATGGCATGACTTTGCCATTTTGACCGTGTAGCCAATCGTGTCGTCTTGCGTATCCAGTACCTGTCGCCTGTTCAGTTCAGTGACATCAATGTTACCAGCTCTGCCGAAACACAACGATGCTATCTACTGTAGCCTAGCTGCGACTGGGACGGCCTCTGGTCATTTATTGCCTGTTTTAAAAGTTGTCAGTCGTGTCTTGGGATACACGGGCTACATCTAACATATTACCGGTAGCCTTCTTGGTCGCTACAGGATTGAACACATCTGTCATCACCGGGCAGGCTTGCCTATGATGCAATCCTCTAGGGTGGCAGCAGTGTTGGTCAACAAGGGGTCATACCAGGATGACACTCCAGAACACAGCAGTTGACTCATCCAGACATGTTTGGACAATGAAGCAAAGCAAGTTCTACAAAACACTCCAGGCTCCCTGTCTATTTGCAAGGGTAGACTACCAGACTTGAGAATGTGTCCATGCCTATCCGCCTGTTTATGCTAACACTGGCTCCAAAGAGATGGAGTTAAATGCACTGGCCTAATTTCCGGAATTTCCCTGACTTCTGGTCATTTAATTTGGCATAGAAAACTGCAACAAACTGTAGGTTGCTGCAAACAGTATTTCAGATGATCGATTTTCCTGTTGAACTCATTGTTCCCCTCACACACGTGTAACTTCCTCTGTCTGCCGTGTAGCACAAAGAGCCTTGATGTGCACCGGGGCTTTTGTTCTAATATAGAACACTAAACAAGCATGCGTAGTCAAACCGGAAAGACCTGCACCAAGAGGCTGTGTGTGTGTGTGTGTGTGTGTGTGTGTGTGTGTCTGTGTGTGTGTGTGTGTGTGTGTGTGCATGTGCGCGCGTGTGTGAAGATGAGATTCCTGCTCCCACTTGGAGATAAAATGCCTTGGTTTCGGGTCATAAGAGCAGGCATATCAGGCATTAGCGCCACAATACAGGAAGAGAGGGTCCCATAGAGACTGGTGATAAAAGGCTGGGCTAATAGTCTGCTCATTACAGGCTCATGTCTGGCTGCCGGTCTCTCCTTGGCTGCTCTCTCCGTCTCCTCGTCTAATTGCCCTTTGCTCACTGTTAGTGTGAGACAGTCAGGTGAATGCTTGTGTCACTGGGCTGCTCCCTGGGAACGCCTGTCAAGTGTGGCACAGCAAGGTTGACCAATTGACCTATTGAAGTCTTATTCTTCATTTGTGCCTCATTGTTTTTTTTCAACGGAGTGTCCTCTTTTTGGGGAACTTCAAAAGGCTGATTTGTAACCGGGGACATGTACCTGCCTAGTGCCGCTACCACACTCAGCTGCTCTTGGGTTGGACTTAGTTAGTAGCTTAGTTTATCCATCAACTGACCAGAACAAATTCATAGTATGTGTAAAGACCTACCTGGCAATAAAATGTCAGATCCTTTAGAAGTTTGGAATGCAGCCTACTAAGCCGCTCTGTGATTGGGTGTGTAACCAGCGTCACTTCCTGATAGGGAAGCGTGCCCAAGGTTGTTGTATAATGCCATTGTTCCCTGACCAACCGCTTTTGTGTCATAAGAAACGTCACCATATGGCCTATCCAGGTGTAAGCCCAGGCCTGTGGGAAATGTAGTTTCTGGGACTTGCGTACTCTTTCTAGGAACTACAAGTTCTAACTGAGGCCGATCAGGTGGCTGATGAAGTCCTAGTGGGAACAGGTGAACCTTTCATGTGGTTCTCTCTGCGGGAGACGGCCCACTCATCATTTGTGGATGCGTTTGTACTTGTGTCTCTTGCACCAGTAGGATTCGTGTTGCAGTGAGCTTAGCCTCACCCAGAATGAGCACTCCCAGCAGTTGATTTGTCAATAATATGGCCTCAACTACTCACACCCAACTCCTGTTTCCTAATGCTATGGATGTTGAGGGGGCTGCGCTATTATCTTCCAGAGTCACCTTGCTCCCAGGCATGGAAACGTCTTCCCAAACACTCCACCTTTCCTCACAAACTGAGCATGGAAACAAGCTACTTCATTGCCCCATACAGGTGGGGTCCTGTTGTGTTACGCCATAAGTAAATAGACTCAGTTCATCAGTAGCCATCATGACAACTCTGGTGGGAAGCAGTGGGGGTGGAGCAACCATTTAGACAAACGGTCAAATACACCCCATAATATCAAATACATCTCATAATGTCAAATACATCCCATAATATCAAATCATGTCTTCATTTAGACAAACGGTCAAATACACTCCATAATATCAAATCATGTCTTCATTTAGACAAATACACTCCATAATATCAAATCATGTCTTCATTTAGACAAATCGTCAAATACACTCCATAATATCAAATCATGTCTTCATTTAGACAAACGGTATACAGCTCATTATAGCAAACGGTATCTTCATTGCAGTATTCCCAGTTGTCAGTCAGCTTCCTGGCTACCTCAGTGGAGTATGTGACTCATATAGTCATCATAGGTGATAGGTCATCGGTCGAAGTTGCACGTTAGGGGCAGCTAAGCATTCCGCTGTTCACGCTACCTGGATCATGTGCATACCACAAATACGCCAGGGTTATTTTATTGTGTTCATCTGATTGGTTCCTGAGTCCCTCCTCTCTCTGTGGTCCAGTGGTCCTGATCGGGGACTCGGGCGTGGGGAAGAGCAACCTGCTGTCCCGCTTCACCAGGAACGAGTTCAACCTGGAGAGCAAGAGCACCATCGGGGTGGAGTTCGCCACGCGCAGCATCCAGGTGGAGGGCAAGACGGTCAAGGCCCAGATCTGGGACACGGCCGGCCAGGAGCGCTACAGGGCCATCACCTCCGCGTGAGTACACACCAGCATGCACTCACACTAGGGCTGCACCATTATGACAAAAGATAATAATTGTGATTATTTTCTTTGTAATCTATTTTCTCATGGTAATTCCGATTAATAATTGTGATTCATATTTAATATATAATATTAATATATAATAACCAAAATGCGGACGTTGATCCCTTTCTTGCTACTAACTCACTGACCTCGTTATTGCTCATTTTTTCACTACTCACAGCTGCAGGTACTCTTGTGACACTTGTCTTGACCTACTGCTATCTGTCTTCTCAGTGAAATTGCTGCGCACAGCACACTCAGCGGGAACGCATGTGATTGGTCAGACAGCATAAACGCCTGTGATTCGTCCGTGTAGTCCTAGCACACTCAATTCAAAGCAAAATTATTAATCACATTAATGCGATTAGTTAATCGCGGAGGTCATAATCGCGATTTGGATTAATTCACGATTAATTGTGCAGCCATAACTCACATACACGCGCGCACACACGCACACACACCAGCACGCACACACACACACACACACAGGTTTATGTTTTATTCAACGGCAGAATTAAATCGACAACAGTGATTGGAAGAAAAAAGTGTGTGACCCAGGTCTAGAACCGCCATGTCGGCGTCTGGTCCCACAGAGCCTCTCTCTGACGTCAGTCCTTCCCCTCTGCCCCCCCCCCCCTTCCCCCCCCGCTGTCGGGCACAGGTACTACCGCGGCGCAGTCGGGGCTCTCCTGGTCTATGACATCGCCAAGCACCTGACGTACGAGAACGCCGAACGCTGGCTGAAGGAGCTGCAGGACCACGCCGACAACAACATCGTCATCATGCTGGTGGGCAACAAGAGCGACCTGCGCCACCTACGGGCCGTGCCCACGGACGAGGCCCGGGCCTTCGCAGGTACCGCCCACTTCCACGCGCCCAGCACGGCACAGCACGGCTCTTCTGTGGAACGTCAGGGGTGGGGTTTTAGTAATTAGAGTAGTTTGGTATCTTTTTCAGAATCAAGAATCAGAATCATTGATTCTGAAAAAGGCCAAGAGGCTAAAACCTCATCAATAAAAAAAACTTTTTTTTCAGTTTTAGGATCAAGAGTGCAAAGTCTGGCAAAATGTTTATATGGACCGTTGTATATGATTGTAAATAACCTTGTAACCAGGTCTATAATGCTAAATACCAAACTAGTCCTTTAAAGCTCAATGAGAACTTTTTTATGGTTCAATATTCACCTTTACTTGCTATTTGTTTATGAATTGGCCTTAATTGGCCCCAAAATCATTTTCGTGATATGAGACTGCATGAGACCCTGTGAATTTATTATTTTAAAATTGCGGTGTACTGGCTAGTACACTGGCGGGAAATCTTGTGGTGGGAACGGAAGTGACACGTTTTGCGACAACCGACAACAAACACTTCACCCCACGAAACGAAATCTACATGCACATAAGAAAAAGAAGACCGGTATTTACCTGCATTGAAGCCATCCTTCCTGAAAGTAGGCTAGCTACAATCTTCCAATCCAGTCTGCGCCATGAACATTTATCTTTTTTTTTTTTCCATCATTACATCGGAAGCGTGGTTCTTAAAATGCAGAGCCGATTTTATCACGTCCAGAGGGGCTGCCAAAGTGCCGAGATATCTCATGTAGCTTTAAAGATCAGTAATTGAATAAGGAGCTATCAGGCCAATTACATACATGATTACAAAGCAGAGTGTGTGTGGTATTTATATTTATGCTTTGTTTGGGTAGGAAATGATCCTCCTGTCAGCCCTGTGATAATAAGTGTCCCTCTCATAACCATCCTCTTCCTGTGTGTGTTTTCTCAGAGGAGAGACGGAGTATTAATCGCTTTGCATTTAGAATCAGCCTAATGGACAGTCTGAGACGTAGTAGACACAGCGATCAGACAAGCTGAATGTCATGATGAGCATGATCATAATGTTGGATTGTTTTATTTATTTAAACCCGGTATATTAGAGAGAGTGTTGCTGGGTGAGAATGGGCCCCTGGGCTCTGTCTAACAGGTGTGACGGTGTCGCTCGTCAGTATCGCCTCCTCCCACTACTGGCCCACACTGGGATCAAACCCGCTGAACCTCTCATTAACACCGCTACTGAACCTGGGTCCGCCCAACCTCTCATTAACACCGCTACCACTTACGCTACCGAACAGCTAGCTCTCGGACGGCGTGTGTGGGCGGTGTTCATACTGAGGAAGGGGGTTCAACCTGCTCAGCTGGGTCACACCCCCTGTGGGGCGGAGGAGGGGTGCTGGCGGTCAGTCACAGCCGCGTCCTGCTCTCTCCCAGGGGGGCAATGTGAGGAGAATGGAGAGACCCTCCACCTCTCACTCATGAGTGACAGGACATGGCGCGTCACACCTCGCTACTCCAACAAGCAGGCACCCCAAATGCCACAGCATTCTCTGTCGAGCTGACAGGGGCATGGAGATGATTAAAGCATGAATACTTTGGGTTTTCAACAGTAGGTTTTGCAGACTTTGCTTCCAGTCTAGAAATAACACCTGATTCAACGATAATGATGATTACGTTTTCCATTTACATTTTAGTCATTTAGCAGACTTTTTTTCATCCAGGACAATTTATTAGTACATTTGTTTGGAGCAATCCAACTGTCTGCTCCTGTCAGTCTTCATCAGTTAAGGCCTCGGTAAGTGGCAGTGTGTGATTGTGTGTGATTAGCTGAGTTAATACAAATGGCAGTGTCCCGTCCTGTTTTGATGCGCTGGCCTTCTCTCTCTCTCTCTCTCTCTCTCTGCCTCTCTCTCTCTGCCTCTCTCTCTCTGTCTCTCTCTGTCTGTCTCTCTCTCTCTGTCTCTATCTGTCTCTCTCTCTCTCTCTCTCTGTCTCTCTCTCTGTCTCTCTTTCTCTGTCTCTCTCTCTTTCTCTGTCTCTTTCTGTCTGTCTCTCTTTCTCTCTCTGTCTCTCTCTCTCTCTCTCTCTCTCTGTCTCTCTCTGTCTCTCTCTCTCTCTCTCTCTGTCTCTGTGTCATACTGCGGCTCTATTGGCTGTAGATCTACTTAATCTGTTTGCTTATATGACCTTGAGTCCTTATCCTCTGTTTACAGCTGTTGAACAGTCCAGAATATACTTATTTGACTTGTAGATGCTGGTTGATAATAAATGAATAGTGGTTCTTCCATGGGTCCTCGGCAGCGAGTGGCAGTGAACCTGGATTGATTTATTGACTTAAAGCCATTGATTTGTCACCAGTCAGGAGGGTAGGCCGAATCACGCCTGGTCTAAATGCCACAGAGATTTATCATCTGGACCCGACGACTGCCCATGGACAGAGTGTTGATTCTGACAGCACATTTTGATTTAGTTTTAGTTGACTAAATAGCATTAAGATTTTATTTGACTAAATCTACAGTAGATTTAGTTGAATGAAATCTAATGGGTTTAGTTAGTGTAATGCTCTCCTTGCCTGTTTGAGTTGTTGCAGCTCAAGCCACAACTTTCACAGAAATCTCTGCATTCTGATTGGATCTCTTCCCAAATCATCCCTCACTTACATTTTCATTTAATTTTTATTTGTTGACGAAAATGTCAATAGATTTCGTCATAGTTTGTGTCATCTTAAATTTGTTTTATTTATGTATCATCTCGTGACGTAACTAAATGAAGGTCGTTGACCCCCCCAAAATTCATAGTTTTCACCGACGAAATTAACACTGTAATGGCTATTAGCTCTAAGAAGTCTAGACAGAAAGATTCTCTATGAAGTGGTTAGTACGGACACAAAACATGACATTGTACCATTAACATAACATATTCTAACGTGTGTGTGTGTGTGTGTGTGTGTGTGTTTCACAGAGAAGCATGGACTGTCTTTCCTGGAGACCTCAGCCTTAGACTCCTCTAACGTGGAGCTAGCTTTCCACACCATTCTCACAGGTAAGTGTGCACAAATCTACCACCAATGCTTTTTTTTTAGCTTTTTTAATATTTGTACGTTCATTCTTAGAAGAACAAACAAGTTGATGCATCTTATAGTATCCTGTAGCACACATGTTATTTTCTTATTGGGGTCTTATTGATTGATTTTATTATAAAAGAAAACCAATGCTCTTTGAGAGCCTGCTTTTCTGTTTATTTAAACACTAGTGCTCCACCACCAGTAGGTGGCAGCAAAACCCAGCTCATCACCTGGCAGCTGTGATTACTGTTACTTTGAATTGAACAACACCTGAGATGTTTTCCAGTCAAAAGCATGGGGGCGATTGACACACACTCCAAGCACACTCAGACAATCAGACATGGAAAGGGCCTCCATCAAGGAACGGTCGCACATTTTCTCCGGAGTGCAAATCTCAGTGTGCCAGAGCCGACCGCTCGTTCGAGGGAGTTAATTCTCAGCTCTCTTAAGTGCCACTGCACGGGTCAGTGCCCAGAGAAGAGCTGTTAGGAAACGTGTTTCTTAATCCAGGGCTGTGGATAGAGAGGCCTGGTAAAACGCCTGACAGAGAACAGCCCCTGAAGGGCCGACAGGGAAACCCACGCTGGGCAGGTCTTGTTCACAGAAGGAGGCCGTCAGCACGCTGCTCCAGACCCTTTCTACTCTGTCGTGTCTCCATCACCAGAATTTTTATTTTATTTTTACGAATTATGTCAATTGTCTAATTTGTCCTACATCTGTAGCAGCCATTTAACCTGATCTCAGGCTGCGGTTTCTAATTGATAAAAGCGCCAGGCTAGCGAGGCCCGTGGCGCTAACGCTAGCGCTAATGAGCTCGTTAAGGGATGAGAATGGCCAGGTGCAGCGAGCGCCCGGCCCTGTCGCCACGCCGCCGGGAGACCCCGTGACCCGGGGGGACATGGCGGGGGCAGACAGGGGCGCGGCAGGTCCCTCAGGGGTCAGTCGGGGTCATCCGTTAGGGCGGCTGCACGCAAGATCTCCGTCTGGGACTGATTCAAGATCAGGGAGAGTGAGTGGTGCTCTCTCTCTCTCGCTCCCTCTCGCTCCCTCTCCTCTCTCTGTCTCTCTCCCTCTCTCTGTCTCTCTCCCTCTCTCTGTCTCTCACTCTCTCTCTCTCCCTTTCTCTCCCTCTCTCTGTCTCTCTCTCTCCCTCTCTCTCTCTGTCTCTCTCTGTCTCTCTCTGTCTCTCTCTCTCTCCCTCTCTCTCCCTCTCTCTCCCTCTCTCTCCCTCTCTCTCCCTCTCTCTGTCTCTCTCTCTGTCTCTCTCTCTGTCTCTCTCTGTCTCTCTCTGTCTCTCTCTGTCTCTCTCTCTGTCTCTCTGTCTCTCTTTCTCTCCCTCTCTTTCTCTCTCTCTCTGTCTCTCACTCTCTCCCTTTCTCTCCCTCTCTCTCCCTCTCTCTCCCTCTCTCTGTCTCTCTCTGTCTCTCTCTGTCTCTCTCTGTCTCTCTCTGTCTCTCTCTCTCTCCCTCTCTCTCTGTCTCTCTCTCTCCCTCTCTCTCTGTCCCTCTCTCTGTCTCTCTCTCTCTCTCTCTCTCCCTCTCTCTCTCTATCTCCCCTCTCTCTCTCTCTCCCTCCCTCTCTCTCTCTCTCTCTCTCTCTCTCTCTCTCTCTCTCTATCTCTGTCCGTCAGTGTCCTCTTCACGTCATCGGGCGTCTGATCAGGGTGTCGTTCCCGTTGTTGAACCTGGATCCCTGTAACCTCTTTAGATCCTTGCTTTTCTTTGTGTCTGAGTTTTATTAGAAGATAACACCTGTATCCAGCCAGAGGAGCTGGGGGGGCGGAGTCGTGGCAGAGCTGTTGTCCAGGCGGAGACCGGGGTGGACGGGGCACTTTCCCCAGACACGAGTTCACACAAGAACCCTTATACAGGCTCTCTCTTTCTCACCTCCCAATTGCCACCACTCGTTTTAGCTGTGTTCTCAACTCTCTCTCCCTCCCTCTCTCTCTCCCTCTCTCTCTCCCTCTCTCTCCCTCCCTCTCTCCCTCCCTCTCTCTTTCTTCCTCTCTCCCTCTCCCTCTCCCTCTCCCTCTCCCTCTCCCTCTCCCTCTCCCTCTCCCTCTCCCTCTCCCTCTCCCTCTCTCTCTCTCCCTCTCCCTCTCTCTCTCTCTCCCTCCCTCTCTCTCTCTCCCCCCCCACAGCCATCTACAACATCGTGTCCCAGAGGCAGATGTCGGGCCGCAGCGACGCAGACTTCTCCCCCAGCTCCAACGTGGTGCCCATCACCGTCCAGCCCACGCAGAACGCTGCCAAGCAGGGCGCCTGCTGCCAGGGCAACTGAGGCCCCGCCCGCCGCTGCCCCACAACGCCACCCGACTACAGCAGGCCAGGGGCAGCGAGGGGGGTGGATTTAGACGGACGGAGAATACGTGGGAGGTGGGGGGGGGGGTTGGGGTGGGGGGGTGGAATTGGATATTGTCCAGCGTCCTGCGAGAGCACGGGGGAGAGAGAGGAGACGGGGGAGGGGAGTTGACCGAAGGTGTAGCCAGATAGACACGTAGACAGCTGGGCCAAAGAGGAGAAACAGACAAGACCGAGACCTGTAGTTTGCATCGTTCCTAATGAGCACTCTGTCCGTAGCGAATGCATTTCCCAAGCTTTACAGCTCTGCCTCCACTCGATAAGCTTGAAATATGTAAGAGGACGACATGAACTGAATAGATTTACATGTAATGGGGAAATTGAGCCCGTTAGAGGGTCCCCGAGTAGATTTCCAGTTCATCACTTCACCCTCCGTGAACTGATCTCCCATTGAAAGCCTGATTTTTTACATGGCGATGGATGCTCCCCTCACTTCCTCCACACACAGGAACAAAGGCAGAACGAACTGGCAGTGAGAACTTCAATGAAATGCAACCCCCCCCCCCCCACATACACACACGCGCACACACACACACACACACACACACACACACACACACACACATCCTTTCCTCCACTGTCAGTTTCATCTTGCCCTATGGATTAGAGTTAAATTCCCAATCATATTTATTAAACACTATTATGTATGACCTTTGACCTCTGAGGGCTTGTGCAAAGATGTCTGGTTTCGGCAACACTGTCTGGTTTCTGATGTGACTCTGCTTATCTTTATGAAGGGTGTGTGTTCTATCTCTTTGTGGTTTTCTCTTTCACCGGTAATCAAAATCATTCTACGACGTTGAGTTATTAAATGTAACTACCCCTGACTAATGGTGGGAGGAGTCGAGACATTTTATTCACAAATTCACCTGGTAGAGTACGTTCACCTGGTAGAATACGTTCACCTGGTAGAGTACGTTCACCTGGTAGAGTACATCAGGCCAATCCAAGCTGAGCAGAACAGGGGAACCCATCACAATAACTTGTCAGTGTAGCATTCACATCTACTCTTTGCTTTGCATACTTGATTTCTCTTGGGTTTGTTATGATCTGCAGTCACTTCCCACCCGACCACACCTCAGCTCAGTAAGGGGTCCCTTGTACACAACACAGATATCCCTTCACATCTGTCCCAACCGGAAATGCTGGTTTGTGATTTCTTTGGGGTTGTAGTTTGATGTGGCAACTGGATTTCAATGCAACCCCCCCCCCACTCCTGCCCCCCCATGGCTGGAAAGGGCATCATAGGATGTGGGTTTAGCGTGGGGGGCCGGGTGGGGCTACAGTAGCCTGTACCTCGGCCTCTGAACGGAGGCTGCCTTGGTGGTGTGCCTCCTGGCTGGGATGGACAGCCAGATGGCGTTACGGAGGATGGTAGTGAGGGCCACGGCCCTGACCGCCTGCTGGGCTCCGATGCGCCTCGGACGGCTTGTTTTACTGTGAGAGAAATCCTCCCACTGCCCATCTCTCCTCCCACTGCCCATCTCTCCTCTCATTGCCCATCTCTCCTCTCATTGCCCATCTCTCCCAGTGTTGACCGTGTGCAACTGGAACAGCAGCGCGCCGTCTGGGATCGCCCCCGCCAACACCCCATGGCTCTTATAGGTGGTTGTTTTCTTCCGGGGGAATGTTAGTTTTGTTAGTGGCTTGTTAGAGGGGCGGGGTTACTGTCTATAGATGTGATCTGCGTGGTTAGGGAGATGTTTCTGAAGTGGGATTATCACAGCCAAACGGCAACCATGTAAACATTGTCATATCCTGCTGATGTCTTTCCATAAAGTTGTGTTTTTTTGGGTGGCTTCCTCTGTTTCATTGGAAGGTTAAAGGTTAAGATGTTTTTAAATGATACTTATCTGTATATTTTGGATTGCATATGTATAAATAAATTTCATTTGTTAATAGTCTGGCTTTCTTTTTCATTTTGTGATTTATAATTGTTCTTGATGTTACAGTCTGAGCGTCCGAGCTTTAATCACACAGCACATTAAAATATAACAAGAAATTCCATTGAAGATGATTTCTTTTTTTGTTTTATTAGAAACATTTACAATACATCTTGAATCTTGAAAAAATAAGAAAGAAACCAAAACTAATATGGTGCAGATACACTAATAAAATGTAAAAAAAAAAAAAAAAATGTAATTCACAAAAAAAACATGTGCTAAGAAATAAACCTGCAATATCACATGCCGTATGGCAGCATGGCGCACGGTAACAGTTCAAGAAGACTGACGGTCAGCCACAGACGGCCTCATGGCAAAACCCTTTCTCACTGATCACAGAGAAACCAGAAACTAAAGCCAGGAGATACTGGCCCAAAACTAATGCACTAAGACCACTATAAGACCGGTATGAAACACTTCTACTGTGCTGGAAGAAGAAAACGCTACCAAAGACCAACTGTCAGACTGTATCGGCCCCTTTGGTTGAGGTTGGGAGTTTGACCCCAAAGGTCATTTCAGCCCCCTTTGCTTCTCCGCCACCATGAGTAGTGTCAATTTCACTTCAATATGAATCAACTAAGGTTGGTCTGATAACTGGTGTGTGTGTGAGACAACTACTTTGACAATGATCCGTTGGTGAGGTTCCAGCCTGGTGTCCCTCCCCTCAGAGAGGGGGAGTCTGGGGGGCTGAATGGGGTCTTGGCTCTACCCTCAAACGCCTCGCTCTGTTCCTGCTTCCAAAGGGCCTCCGACTATGAAAATCTACAAGGCAGAAGAGCCCCAGAGCCCTTGTGTTAAAACCCTAACACAAAAGATCTGTGCTGTTCCTCCAATCTATGTGACCATATAAAATACATGCAAACTAGTACGGATATGAATGTGTGTTGAGTGTGTTGCTGTGTGTTTACAGTATGTTTGATTATTAACCATTGATCTACCACAGTGTGCCTATGTGCTCATCTGTTGATGTCTCCGTCCTATGCACCACGTCAGGGAACCTCGCTCGTTAAGGCTTTGATTCTTTCCTCATTAAGCTGATTCTTCTTCCCTAGAGCCATCACAGAAGGTCCCATGTAGTGTAAATGTGACTAAAACTGTGTGTGTATGTTACATGTGCCCCTCTGCTAAGGGACACACCCTCCTCCTCCATTCACCTAGCTATCACAACAGACGCTGCGATCCAGCTTCTAAAGATTGAGATTGATAAAAGCAAGTTCAGAGGAAATGAGTGATGGGTTCAGTCAGTTAAATGGGGTTAAGAGGGGGGGGATCAAGCAACACGAGTGCTGACTCTAAACAAAAGTTGAGGCACAAAATTTATGCTGTGAGTAAAATACCTCCAATCTGAAAAAATATGATATTATTTTCTGTCAATGCACTCTTCTTTGAAATTGTGCATATCTGAAGTTAAAATATAAGCTATGGGCAACTTCCCATCACCTTTTACCTCATTTACAACGAAATACACGGTGAAGGTGATTTTCCATACCTCTCATAAATAAAAACTTCTTAACTCCTCTCATTTTTTAAGTATTAGTAGAAACTGACTGTGTTTAGAAATATATTAACTTGTACTTTTAATTAAAAAACAAAATGTCTTGAGGTTACTCATAAATATGTTGCTTCATTTTAAAATTTTCATAAATAACATCCAGATACTGACTTTTCCTCCGCTGTCTATGAAATAATAACCCATGTTAGCAAAATAGATCTTCAAGAAACTGTAATAAGATTTTTTTTATTCATTTTAAGGTACTTTCTATAAATGTATGTGGAAGAACTCAAATATAGTTGTGAAACCCTCTCGCAAAGTTCTTGCCAAGACAAACTAGAAATTAAAGCTCACTTTGAAATTGATGAAACAATAAGCAAAAGGAGTGCATTAGTTAAGTGGTCATAATTTACATTCAGATGCATTAATTGCTCATCTCTTGATTTTTGATAGGTTGGGATAATTTCGAAGTGCATTGATTTAAATAAGGATTTCCTATCACTCCTTAAAAGGGACTTTCAAATTATTTTACATGAATGCATAAAGACTTACATTGTTTTATAGAATAAAAATGTTTAAGGGTTTCTATAGTTACTATCATAATAAGCATAATATTTTAAAGAATGAACAATTGAAGAAATTAGTTAATGAAGTAGACATAACCATAGATGTCATCCCACTAAGTTCTTTAGTGAGTAAAATAGTATTTTATACTGGGTGAGTTGGTGCATATATGAACCCTAGGAGTCAGGAATCTCTATCAGTCAGTTACACCATAAGGTAAATAGGGATTTATATCAATGTCCATTTCTTAAAGCTTGTTATCACCTTTTTATGTTGATGAAATATTCTTATGCTGTGGGATATTCCTGTTTTTAGCACATCCTATAATGCACTGTGCTACACGTTAAAATACCATGCAAGGAAACTCAAAAGGTGAATATCTAAGTGGCCTCTAAAAACAATCATGGGAAGGATAAGTGAATCCACATGGGCCTGTCCAGGATTGGGCCCTCATAAAACACTGACTACACATCTGCAATATCTGATTCCTGTCACACTGGGGGCTTTGAAATCAGACAAGCTCATAGGCTGATGAAATTCAACATGAATTCAACCAGTCTTCTGAAGGTACTTTGATTCCCAAGACAAGTCAAGATTTTTCACATTGAGTTGGAATTATAAGAGTACTTTTTTTTTTAAATGGAAAAATCTTATTTGGCCATAAAAACAGAGATGATGTTATTATTAAACCTCAAGGGGGTGACATGGTATTGTTATCTTTGGATGGTGATTTGTTAGCTGGTTATTGATTGATAGCTGGTTATTGATCTGGACTGTAAAACAAATATAACAAGGAAGAAACGAGCACTTTCATTTCACAGCTATTGATTGGCTGCAGCCTGTGAGACTTGGACCTACAATCGGCAAATGTTTCTTCTGTGAAATGATAGAAAGTGATAGTTTGTTGTTTGGCTTGGGCCACCCTGAACTAAATAAATCCAGTCTATTACAAGGAAACTATGTTTTGTTGCTGATGATTTGTTGAATTTCAAGCTTATGACTAAGAACTAGCCATGTCCTCAAACCTATAAGACTTTGTTCTTTGGCTGCTTTGGCCCTTTTCTCCTAGATGAGCTAACATGTATCATGATGAGTAATTACAACAGCATAAAGAAATAATAAGATTGTGCCATCAAGTCAGCTACTGTACACTTCTAAAGAATGTAAACACTGAAATATATATTCTCATGATATGCTTATGGTAAGTATAGACGTTTCTCCCTAAACTTAAGTAAATACAACTTAATAATGTTAGATAAATGGGAATGCATGTCTCAATGCATTTTTATGAGCACCATATTCATTAGAGTTTGAAAGTGGTTGTTTGCTAGAGTCCTACCATGGACACAGTCCAACCTTATGTTTTGCTACTTGACCTTTGACTCAACTTGTCACAAAAACATTAATCTGTCACAATAGGAATAAGATATTCCTGCTCGTCTTAAAGGAAATCTCTCACTTGTTCATATTATGCTCAAAGCATTGCATGTTACACTTAAATGCTTACTCTTACAGTACACCTGGCTTCATCTAAATAAAAGGTATTGTAGTCTAGCAACTCTGCCGCTAGCAGGAGGAGGTGAGGTTGGTGTTGGAACACCAGGTATTGGCAGAATACTTCAAGACGTATGTCTAGTGATCAAAAGCAGGGGATTCAGCAGTTAGAAATGAGTAAAAGCAAGATATTTGTTAGCAATAGAAACAGGTTTTTGTCTGTTACTAATTTAACAATATGCACTTGGAGCTGATATGAGAGAAAAACTGAACGATACTCTAGTGAATCAAGCATGTGTTCTGGATGGAATTACAATTTATGAACGTAACTGTCTTTTGTGTTTACAGTTTCAGTACTGATATTATTGCTTTTAATCCTAATAGACATGAAAACCTGATCGATCCATTGATACATGGGAATACTTTATAACTCAAACTGTAAGTCTCTACATATTTCAGAGAATGGATTGATATATTTCACTGGCTTCATAAGACTGTATTTATCATCACACTATATAGTATTGTGTAGTAATTTCTTATCTGTATTTCTGACTTGATGAAATACTTAAGTTAATTGGTTTACTTACAATCTTATATGTATGGATCTAGCTAATATACAACTTTAAATGATGAGGAGACATATATATATATATATATATATATATATATATATATATATATATCCTTGCTCCTTAAAATCAAAATGTATTTTTTTTAGTTTTTTTAAAATTCCATGACATGAGATATTCAAAAGGACATTAACTTGTCAAAAATAATCAAACCCCACTTCCAGCAGGTATTTGACTGGAAGTTAATTACTGATATATATACACATATGCTCACAATCCTTTCTCATAAAGTACAATGCTTCTCGTTCCTCTCCAGCCTCCAGATCTGGGAGACACTCAAAGAAGCCCTCTCTGTATGCGAACAGTGCAAACCCAACCACGCTGTCAACAGACTTCATGGATGAGACGTCTCCCATATAATCACTACTACTAGGAATAATAAAAAAACATGATAGGGAATCCTTATCAAAATCTATGGAGAAATATTCACCATCAGTGGTCGGTTTGGTATTAATTATGTGTTTTTTCATAGTAAGGTGCTTTACTCTATATATTAGGTAAAGTGTTGAATAGCCCATTTTAATCAATACAATATAACAAAACAAAAATAAAGAAAACTCCCTTTGATCCCACCCACCCGGCTGGTTCACATTCTTCCTCTCTTTTCAAGGGGCAATACTCTCCAAGGCCATGATCACCTTGTGTGCCAAAGTGACGGCATTATTCCTCTGATAATACAAAACATTAAGGCTTACAACAAAACAAAACTAATACTAACTAAAAAAAAAATACTGTATTCAATCAAGTGTTATACTGCCTTGAAATTGTCATTGAAAGGTCAGGCCAAACCCCTGTGCAATGTCTCCATTCATAAATAGTCAACTCCTGATTCGTCACTGAACACCTAGTACAATTTAGGTACTCTTTGTGAGAGTACAGTGCTATTTCTTCACAGTCCGCGGACGAAATGAGTGTACTGCTCACAAAAAAAAGTGTGTATGGGGGGATGGGGGTCTGTTGCTGCCTTGTATAGGTAACAACAATCTACCATTATTATTCATCCTATATTGTTGGACAGAAGCTGAGAAAATCATCCCCAAAAAGTTGTAGTTGTAGCAGACGTGCCTCCTGGCCACTAGCACATCCCTGTTCACCCGCTACCACACAGCACCTCAACACTTAGGACCCGCACTTCACAACTTCTAAACCTGCAAGTTGTCTTTTCGATGGAGTGGCCTTACCCCCCCTCTCCTCCTCCTCTTCTCCCTGAAAGGTTTAACCCCTCCCCCTGCTGTCCCAGGCGGGGGCCAGCCCAGAGGCTTGGGGGGGTAATTTGATTGGGCGTGAGTGGTGGCTAAATGGGGAGTTTCCTCTGCTTTCCTGTCAATTACTATCGTCTGATTTCATTCTGCCAGGCCTGGCTCTGGCCCCTGATTGGCCGAGCCCTGCATCCTTGGCGAGGAGGCAGCTGCAGGATGTCCCAGTATGGAGTGAGGAGAGTGTGTGTGTGTGTGGGAGGGGGGCTTCAATCTGCCCCTGCCCGCTACCTACACCCAGGCTTCAATGTGCCCCTGCCCGCTACCTACATCCAGGCTTCAATCTGCCCCTGCCCCTACCTACCCCCAAGCTTCCCTCCAGACGCTCTGGACGCGGGGCGGGGTTAACGCTGACCCTTACAGTCGCTCTCATGCGAGATTTCATTTCTGTAACCGGGGCGACTTTGTCATAGTGCTGTAAACAGAATCACCATTTTACAGCAGGGGGATAACTGCTTATACTGATTGGGAGTTCCTGGCTACGAAATCGACTTGTTTGAGCGAGCTGGCAACCTGTTGAGTTAGTCTCTTTTCTCTCTGAGCGCAGGGGACAAAGGAGGCCCCTCTCCCCAGAAAGGGGAGCTCAGAGGAGGGGAGGAGGGAGGAGGGAGCAGCGCCATACGGACAGCTTCCATTCGCCCAGCTGCCCCCAGTCCCTCGTCCCTTCTGTGCTCGGAGCAGAGGGGCGGGGCGGTCAGTCCTCCGGGGCGCCGCACGGTCCGCACCTGGACCCGACCCATTTGACTAATTATCAATGCGCGTCTCCGGGCCGTGTCCGAGCGCTCGGGGGTCCGGACAATGACGGCCCACTCTGGGAACACGGTGCATTGTGCGTGGGCCGCGGACATCGCCACCCTCGACAGCTCGCGATCGAACAGTATGGGGGTGGGGGGGGGGGGGGAGAGGGGCTCTCCCATTAGAAAAGACAGAGAAAGAAGGGGGCTAATCGGGCTCCCACTTCAGGTCACATCCAGTGTGCTACCAAACACCTGCTGTTGTAATAGCGGGGCGCAGCAGGCCCTTCTGAGCTCACAGCTGTGTGGAGGGCGGGTGGAGAGGGGTGTGCTGATTGGAGCTGTAATTTAGGAGGTTTTCTTTTTTGAACACGTTAACCATTCTCTGAAACCGTCTCGGAGGACATCTCCGTTTTCCTCAGCTTCTGTCTGCACACCAAAGCCTTATTCTCTATTATTTACACGGCGCACACCTCCGAAACAACGCCCCCGTCAACCGCCGCGCTTCTGTCTGGCGTCGCTCAGGGACAACGGCCAAATGACCACATAAGACGGGAGCGCGTGGATACGGTGGCTTACTACCAATCTGTCGGGAGACTGATCCCCCGTGCTCGCCAACTGGACCGTATCCAAGGCTGCTGGCCTCACAAATTAAATCAGTGCTTAACACCATCGAGAAACCACATGCTTGTCAATGGCCACAAGGAGTGAGAGTTACTGAAACTTTTCTATCAAACTGCAGCAACATTTGAGGGGTAAGAACTCTATAAAGTATAGCCACAAAAAAGGAAATAAAAGTTAAGAGTCTGTATGTATTGTTAACATACTAGGTGTTATAGACAGCTGTAAAGTATGCAAATGAGCTGGTCAGAGATCTTTGACTTGAACCAATATTGGTTTTTGTTTGTGGTATTTCTATATAATAATGACATCACAGTTTTGTCCAATTCGTTTGGAGCCACATATTTCACGAAAGTAATAGAATGAAATTACCTTTTCATCAGCCTCCTAATTTCTCTTGGTGATTGACAGTCATATTTGTGAAACTAAAACGTTTGTAAGGTGCGATGAAAGATTCTAGCTATGGTTTTCTTCCTCTGCTGGAGCCTCCCAGGTTCTGGTGCAGGTAGGGTCACAGGAAGCTGGACTGACCCTCCAGAATCATCCTCTTCCATGTAAAACCACTTCATGGTAAAATAAAGTTTTGAATAAAATGTTCACATTACTATCTACGTCTGCCTGCCGTGATTCATGAATGAAAAACAGCAGCAGTAAAAACAAAACTGGAAAATGCTAGGTACTATACTTCTCTTATAAACAAAACTTTTATAAAATATATATGCATATATATAAAAGAAAAAATTAAAAATATTTCTTATACTTTTTAGTAAAGCAAGCAGTGCCTTCTAAAATATCTGCTTGTTTGTTTTTAAATTTTCTGAAAAAAGAAAAAGAAAGTACGTATAATAATTATAATAATAATAATAATCATAGCAATAACAGTAAATAATATCGAACAAACACTGTGATGAAACGAATGATAAAAACTGACGTGGTTTTTTTGTTTGTTTCTTTCTTAAGAGAATATTCTGATGGCCTGCGTGACGAGGGTGTGGCACACAGGGCATTCTGGGTGACTGAGCTCACAGATGCGGATGGCGCACTCCATGCAGAAGAGGTTGTGCCCGCAGGGTACCAGGGCTGCTGTCACTTTACTCTCGAAGCAGGTCATGCAGTCCCGCATAGTGGCGGGCGGAGAGTCTGGGACGGGGAGGCGCCCGGGGAAGCCGACGCTGGCCGAGGTGGGCTCGCTGTGGGCGCGGCGCGCCTGGGCGTGGGGCGAGACGGACACGCCCGCCATGCTGGTGACCGAGTTGGCGTTGCCCACGCCGCCGCAGGGCTCCGCCAGCCCTGGGGACAGTCTGGTGAGGGGGAGGGGAAGCCCCCCGAAGCTCTTGGAGCGCTGCTGGGCGTAGAAGGCCACCTGTTTGGGGTAGTCGGGGTCGCCCCAGCTCTGGGTGCCCTCAGATCCAAAGTAAGAGCAGGGCTTCTCCCCGGGGCTGGAGAAGTTGCCCTTGCTGTAGATTCCCCCTCCTTCCCCCCCTCCTCCTCCCCCGACCATGGCGTCTGAGAAGTTCTGGCGGTAGCTGCTGGAGAGCGGTTTTCGCTGGCCCCCCTGCAGACCCCACACCTGCTGCAGACGACTCTCCAGCCCCCCGGGGCCCCCCGAGCCGCCCCCGCCCTCCGGGCCGAGGCAGTCATTCTCGTTGTTGTGGTCGTGGAGGCCCCCGGTCCGGAAGGCGATGTGGGCCTCGATCTCCTCGCGGGCCCGCTCGGCGTTCCCCGGTGACCCTGTGATCTCGAAGACTGGGTCGCGGTCCCGGCTCGGCGTGACGATGTAGGTGCACGTCTGCTGCTGGATGCGCTTGATGGTGGAGCCCTTGGGCCCGACGACCAGGCCCACCACCCGGTACGGCACCCTCACCTGGATGGTGGTCTGGCCCGGGAGGGGCGTGGGCGGGGAGCCGCTGAAGGACACGCCCAGCTTGTTGCGCGACGCCCGGAGCATGGAGAAGTGTTCGGCGGCGGAGATGATCTCGCGGCGGGCCAACGCCACGTCCTCCTTGCGGCCGGTGATCAGGAACACGGGCTCCTCACCCCTCACCGGGGTCTTGATGTAGGTGTTGGTCTTGGCCCGCAGGGCTTTGATCTTGCAGCCTGTTAAGACAGAAGATTCAATGAAGCCGCGGTCGTGTTGGAAAACGTTTCCTGATTCATATGGCAGGTGAATGAAAATCAGCAGAGCAGAGATTGTTGTGACTACATGCACATGTAATTAATCACTGGACAAAAAATACAGAATTGATTATTAACCTTTGACATACTTTGTAGAGAGATGGCAAATTTAGGTCTAGCTAATCAGAGCGTTGCTGTTTCTGGCTCCATTTGAGAGCTGAACTTTAGCTTTTAAAAACCTGCTCTCATTTGTAGCCTTATGTTTTTTTGTAATTGGTCTTTTGTTATAATGATAACGTATTGTTATAATGTTGCCACAAGTTTTCACATGGCACAAAGACCTGGGAAGATCTAGAAAGTACAATCTACAGCAATTCTGAAGGATTTCAAATAAATTCCAATTTATATTTTTTATTAGAACACCAAGTTCTAGAACACCAAGCAACAGTGTCCAATGGCCATCTGCTGTGTGTCTAGGTGCTTTGGCTGAGGTTATAGTTGGTCTATGCTATGGCAGGTCTAGGTACTTTGGCTGAGGTTCTAGTTGGTCTATGCTATGGCAGGTCTAGGTGCTTTGGCTGAGGTTATAGTTGGTCTATGCTATGGCAGGTCTAGGTACTTTGGCTGAGGTTATAGTTGGTCTATGCTATGGCAGGTCTAGGTGCTTTGGCTGAGGTTATAGTTGCTCAAATAATAAGCAGTATTGTGGTGAACAAGTCTCTCTGGGACTGACTAGCCTGACACACCACATCCATCCACAAATACATATTTTTCTAATGCAATTCATTGCAAGGCATTTGACCTGTGTGTGTGTGTGTGTGTGTGTGTGTGTGTGTGTGTGTGTGTGTGTGTGTGTGTGTGTGTGTGTGTAAAAGCTTACTGTATAGTAAGTGGTTTTTGGAGAGCAGAGTGGGTGGGAGAGAGTGCAGGGCAGGATAATGTTATTTCACGTCAAATTACCTTTGAGCGGTAAACACAGCGGCCATGGTGTCAGTCACAGAGAATGTAAATGAGCGATTGTTGGAGAGGACTCTCAAGTACACCGGGTCAAAACTAGAGTACGGGCTGTTTACTATGCCCAATAGGAGACGGCGAGGAGCGCGCACGCCCCCCCCCGGACGCCCGTGGGGGCGTTACCATCAGGTGTGATCCGTTTCCATTCAGATATTGGGGAGGTGTCGGCCTGTAGGCGGGCCCCGCCTGCCTCGCCCCCTCGGGCCTGGTAGCAATCATCAGCCATTTATTCAACGGGCAGATCTCAGTAAACGCCTCGGTCCCGGTGCTACAGATCAGAGCACGCCGGTTACACCAGCGGCGGCCTAGGAACACAGGCTCAGCCAGGGGGGTAGTGGTGACTGAAGAAGTTGGTATACTATAGCAGAAATGATAGTTTTCACATTAGTGCTGTTCAAAGAAGTGTGTATACTGTGGGTCCATGGATTTAGACACCACTACACCACTGGGAGCAGCGTGGAGCTGAGGATGAAACGACGGTGCGCACACCTCCAACTGAGGAGGGCGTGTCACCCTAACGCTGCCACAAAGACCCACTTAGCACCGGAGCACTAACTTCACAAGCACTGATGGACAGTGAGTGACCTGGGTCCTCCTGAGTAGTTCCATCTTAAATCGTTACAGTACATCTCCTTATGTAGTAGGAAAACTTAAGATGACATCATGTGCTACGTAGGGTTAAAGGTCTTAATACCAAGAGCATCGTATACAATTTATAAATGATGCATATCATCACAAAGTAATAACATGTAATAACACAACAACGTAATATGTAATAACAACAAGGTCTCCTTCATTCACTTATCCTAGGTAAGCAAACACATGATATGATCATGTAAATAGCTGATAAATAATGAATAACCTCAATTTAATGACTAACGTAGAGAGAAGACAAGTGGCTGAGGAGGATTGCTCAAAGAAATGAACTGGAATCCATAGCGTGAACTACAGGGAGGCAAAGCACAGTGTGTCCTAATTCCAGATCACTCCACAACTGGATGCAGTCAGTGTATGTTATTTGGAGAGACCTCACCAGTCCTGCATTGTTAGTGGCGCTGGCTTTGAACTGTGTGAAAAACCCACCCTTGACCTACAGCGGTGATGATATAGCTTAGAAGAAGACAGAAGAAGACACAAACGCTACCTCCGGAATCAATTCCCATGACTTTGACGGAGGAGAAAACGATCATATTCACCACCCCACGACAGGATGCTCCGTTTGCCAGACAGCACAGTCCACCCCGGGAGGGAGGGGCGTTGGACATGAACTAACTAACGAGGGCCCTGAATCAAAAGGAGCTCATCTCAAATCTCCCCAAATCAGCACTTATTCTCAGCCCCCCTCCTCTGCTGCACTTGTGCTCACTGGGTCCACCCTGCGGCGGGTCTCAGTTACCCCATTAAAATTCAAGAGCTTCCAGTACAGGCTTCACACACAGCCCCTCCGCTCGGGGAGACCAGGGGCTCCTGGTGGCACCACCAAACACCCAGAAAACCACATCCGTTGGAGGAAACAAAGTAGACAGTCTCTGCCCTGGATGCACTGTGTGCAAATCCGCAAACAAGAATTGGCTTATTACTGATCAAGAATTGGCTTATTACTGATTAAATATTCGCTTATTACTGATCAAGACCTGTCTTATTATTGATCAAGAATTGGCTTATTACTGATCAAGAATTGGCTTATTACTGATAGGGCTTGTCTGTCCACATTCCTCGCCACTCTCTCTCCCCCTAGCTTGGAAAAACGTGTAATATTGAGGGGGGGGGGGGGGGGGGGGGGTTCAGTAGAGGGAGGGTCAGGAGGAGAACTTGTGTCTCCCTGGACCCAGTCTGTCCCCTCAACCCATCCCTAGACTGTCCCACCCCCTCAGACTATCACAACAGACCGGCCACAATGGTGCAGCCCAAACCTTCTAGCTGCAGAGAAACTCATTGTTTTTAAAATATCTAAAAAAAACAAAACAAGCTGTAAACCTATTTGGATAAATATATACCCACAGACTGAAAATTGTATCGTTTGACCATTATTACTGTAAGACTTTTTTTTTTTTTTAAACGGTTGGGAGAGAGCACAATACACTTCGAAACAAAGAACAAAAGAAAAACCAACAAAGAACTTGATATGTTGGTCCAACTTCTCGCTGAGTCACGCCTCGATTCGCAGATCATCCCGTGTGCCAACTGGTAACATCAGAGGGCAACACTGCCTAATAACGTACCCCTCCCTCCCTCCCTCCCACTTCACACCTTTGTTTGACAGCTAGGCGCTGTCATTCAAGTCCACCCCCGGGTCCTCAAAAATCACTCAGACTGCATAGTGACACCTGGCCTTAATCTGTGCATTACCCTAATTATTTGATTTAAATAAAATAAATAGCAATGATAAAATATAGACTGCACTCGCCATTGTCCAATTGTGTCACTGGGACAGGTCCCAGTAAACGGGATTAAATAATGCGAAAATCCCACACTAATAACAGCATGAAAACAGAAAAGGGTCGATCATCTACATTCTGTCTGTATGGTATGCAAAAAAAATTACATAACTATTTGGTGAACGTTTCAGGGCTATAATAACAACATCGCCCTGCCACCAGACAGACCAGCACGTTGCGTTTTTTGAACAGTCTCGCGCGTTTCAGACGACAAAGGAAGCAGCGCTCGTGCTGTCCCTGCTGGAGTGCGCGTCTCGCGCTGACATTGATGGCGTGGATGTAGAATAATGCGCCCATGAGGTAACGGGTACTCTGGGCTTTGTGTCTCCTCCTCGTGTTTCAAAATTCGCTTGATAGACAAAAGGAGACACCGTTAATACCACAGCAGTGTTACAGCGTTACAGATCCACTATGGAAACTTGTAACATTTTTGTTACAACGGCCAAAAGAGTGGGAAGCCTTGGTGTAGTCTACTGTCTCGGCGGAATACAACAAAAAAAGAACACCACTCCCTTTTTCTTTTGTCAATAACGCCAGGTAACAGTTGTAGAGCATTATCAAAACAACCCGGTAACCGCAGGCAGACGCATTTGGCACTGAAGGCAGAACTTTAGACAAAATATTTTGATCGTAGTCTTTACCTTGTCTCCCTACTATTTCGGCCACATGTTCGGAGCTCGGCACGGGGACGCATTCGGTTATGTTGCAGCCCCGTCCCTTCGTCTCAGTTGAAGAGCCTTCGTACAGAGCACACAACTTGCTTTTTCCTTGCAAAAGACCCGAGTCCCCTCCACCTCCGCCCACGTTGTTGGTATGGTTATGATGGTTATTGTTATTGTTACTCCTGTCCTGTACTCCCGTCGTAGGACCGCCGCCGCCGTCCTCGCCTTCCCCGAGCCCTAGCAGAGACAACTGGCCCAACGCGACCCTGAGGGCACGGGAGTCGTCTTCTTCCTCGTCGGGTGGCACAAGGAGACCTTCGCTTCCGAAGCCGGAGCCGGCCAGATCCCCGCCGAAGCCCCCGTTTTTCTCCATGATCCCTGCTAGAACCAGCAGGCTAGGCATGGCTAACAAAAGAGTGTGAGACAAAGACTGGGGAAAGAGACTGGAGAAACAGCACCCGTGCCGCCTCCCCCTCCTCCTCCCTCCCTCCTCCTCCTTCCAATTCCCCCTCTGCGCTAGTCCCTCCCCCAGACCAGCCCCCTCTCCTCCTCTCCGTGCTCCGGCTCAGCCCTCTCCGCTCCGCTCCGCTCCTCTCCCCGCTCTGGGCGGACGGGACGCAAGGCCGTCTGCATGGAGGGGGACTGGTCTGGCCGGTGGATCGCTCCACCCCGTCTGGTCTTGCAGTCCCCTCCTCGCCGTACGAACCAGCCGCCCGCCCTGCCGTTACTCCGTCTCAGATTCTCGAGCCTGTGGCATCTCACAAACCTACCCCCGCGAAAGAAAAAAAGAGGAAATTATTCCCTCCACCTTTCCTTTGTCCCGATCAACCACGCGTTTGATCAGAGCTACTCGTTCTTTATCCTCCGCGTTACAAAAGGCCGTAGCATTATGCTAGCCTAGACTTTAAGATGAGCATTCTTGGGCGGTAATAATCACCAATCGAACTGATAGGCCCATAGGCAATAAGTAGGAACACATTATGACACAAATTAAGCCTATATGTGTTAGCAAAGTGCGGTCATCTGAGTGCATGCTGGGGGACTGTTGCCAACTTCTAATATCCAAAGGAATTAGGCTACTGACAGACATGAAGACCCTTTAAAAATAAAACAACAACATGTTTACAGATTAATTATGGGGCTAGTCTGCGCGCGATTTCCAGGGCTCTGAGAGCAGATAATGGTTAATCCTGTCTTCCGAGAATGAAGGAGTTAAGGCGACATATTTCGGGGGGGCGGCCCACCCCTCTTCTCTCGCCGTGGGTTGCGGCAGGTCACCGCGCTGTTGTCTCGAGCGCCGTGGCGCAGGGGGTTGTAGTGTAGGAGGGGGGGGGTGGATGAGGAGTGGAGAAAGGGAGTTGTCAGACCCTATGCTGCGGGGATCTTCATAAAATCCCCCCTATCACATATTATTCCCAGTGAGCAAAGCTTTTTGCTGCTATACGCGCGAACAAAGAACCGCGCCATGTCAGACTTGCCAAAATGTCCTCTAGAGAAGCCACGCCTGGCGGCGTGGTTGGTTCTACAATAACACAAAGGCATGTGTGGATGATATTCAGGGTAGTGAAAATATTAACGATAACTAATAAAAACAACAATAACGACAACAATAATTATAACACTTTTTATTGTCGACACTGTTCATATTAAGTGATACTGTAATACACAAACGATCATTCGAGTAGCCTAGAGAAACTATTGTCTCAATATCAAATTTCAGCTAAAACCTACATCCACAACACCGTGGTAGTACAGTAGCCCCCGAGCCCAGCCTCTACTGTAGCCTACGTGCGCGTCGCGCGGCGCAGTGTGGGTGCGCGTGGCCAGGGGTTGTTGTGCGCGTGGCCAGTTGTGTCTGGTCGGGCATGACTGACGGTAACACCGCGTGGTCGTAGGTATTCATCGAAGATGCAACGGCTCATTTGAGCAGTAATTGTCCGTTTGTAGCCTATTACCTCTACAGGTTTTACTTTCACAGGAAACCACACCTTTATCCTCGATCTTCCCTATTGACCTTCGACATGATTACAGGCATTTTCGCAAGACATCGATAGCTTTTATCGTCTGGTAGGCCTACATTTAGCACAGGAAAAAGTCAATGCTACTGCTAAATAGCAGTACTAATTAATGAATAATATTAATTAATTAATAATAATATTAATTTCACCGGATCACAAATATGCATAATGTCCTCACTATGTTTGAGTGAATTGTTTAGGTTTAGCCAGATTATAGGAGAGAGTGAGCCCAACGAGTGAATTACAATGAAAAATCTTTGGGGTATTTTTCAAGCAGCATAAATGGGTTACGTTTGTAACCCCACCACCAAAAACAACAACAACAGAAATGTTTATATTTACATGGACTCCTGTCAATCACTATCTTTATCGTGAGATCTGTGAGTCAAGTGCTTGATGCTATAGGCTAGTTCATGGTCTGTAGCCTAGTCAGGTGGCGAGATTACTTTTCACAACCCAGTTTAGCAAGGACACCATAGAGTTTAGGGTTAGGGTGAGGGTCAGGTGTAGGTTAGGGTTAAGGTTAGGGGTTAGGGGTTAGGGTCTTCCTTAACCCTAAACTCAGTGGTGTTATCGCTAAACTAGGTTGCGAAACGCGTAGTCAGATGACAACTCTAAGAGGGCTAACTTGTGGTTCAAGTGCTTGATACTATATAGTTCATGGTCTGTAGCCTAGTCAGGTGACAACTCTAAGAGGGCTAACTTGTGGTTTAGTGAGTAGGGGAGAAACTGGTTGCTGTAACGGTAGCGTGGCCTGTACGGTGGCTACGGTATGAGACCGGGATGGAAAAAGTCTTCACCAGTCCAACAACAAGCGATCTGCAACAACAGCCTGGCTACTGGAGGAGGAGGAGGGATGGGTGAGTAGAGGTCCAGAGCACCAGGGAGTCCACCCCGCCGCCCCCTACCCAGAGGAGAGGTCTGGGGTTTGGGGTGTATGTGTGTGTGTGGGCGGCTCTGGGCCAGATGCTGGAGAGTGGCCAGCTTCTCGGTGACACACTCAGAGCCGGTGTGTCCAAGAGGTCATCATCTACCACCATTAATGGGGTCTGCTTGGAGCCCAAGGCCCAATCAATAAGGAGGATGGATCAGAGAGATTGTGTTTCCCCCACACACCCCGGGTCTGTCTGGGTGTCTGTCTGTCTGTCTGCACGTAAACCTCCACAATGCTCACCTGGCCCTGCTCCAAGAGAGGTTACACTCACTCTGACTCTAAAGTCTGAATAGAACACAGCAGGCCTATATGCTATTACCTTGTTTTCGACTGTGTGTGCGTGCGCGAGAGAGAGTGAGTGTGCGTTTGTGTGAGTGAAAGAGACACACTTCAGGACACTTGTAAAACCCAAAGTGCTGAGGTCATGTTACTTGCACATAAAAAATAAAATAAAAACCTCAATGATCTTGACCATCTGGCTGTGTGACTGCTCGGCCCCGTCTGTCTCCGCTGCCCCTGAATGGACGACCGCGTCTCTGGGGACGTGCTGGGGTTTACTGTGCTACCGGGACAACACACGGATCTCTTTGTCCAACAAGCCGCACAAACACCACGTACATGGACAGTATCCGCCTTTCAAAGAGAGTGGGGCTTAATAGGCAGTAAAGACATCTGTAAGAACCCCCCTGAAGGGGCACCCCTTTTGACGCGCGAAGCCAGATGTCCCTTTCATGACATTTTCGGGCGCCTCGCTGTCACGTGAAAGAGCTTATGCACACAAAGGACATGCTGGCAGGGCGCCACCGGATGATGTCATAGTGAACCGGCACTTGTGGATGATGTAAGAACTCGTGTGTGCGATGTCATATCTTGCAGCAATGCCTTGTTCTAAGATGATGACTGAATCCGTAGTGAGAGGATCATTCAGTACAGATTATGCCTGATAAACCATGAACAGATTATAACACACAACAATGACACTTAACATGTTTTCCTGTTTTAATTGGATCCACACAGGTTTTCTTCGCACATTTAAATCAATCCTCACTGATTTTTATTTGGTTTTACAGTACAGCAACTTGTAAGAATTTATCAAAGTGCTAGGATTCTTTTCAATGAACAAATAGTCCACAAATAGCCTACAGCCACATGTTCCCTGTGATTGAAACTATTGATGCATTTCTGAAGCTTCCAGCTCTGTGAACGAGTGTGTGGCTGAGGATTCATGTGACAAACAAGAACCTGTATTTATCAACTGCCTCTACCAGGCAGAATCCCCCAACAACTCACTCAGCAGAGACACACACACACTCTCTCTCTCTCTCTCTCTCTCTCTCTCTCACACACACACACACACAGGGGTATGGTGATTGGGGGAGCTGGTCTCAGCTGGGAATACGAGTCAGGTGGTTATGACTTCATCACTTTTCTCGGGCATTAGGTCATCTTTCTCCCCCCCCCCCTCTCTCTTCTCTCTCCCTCCCCCCTCAGCTATCCATGCCTGGGCCATCTATCACTGTGCTCAGTGAGTAGTGACACACCTAGTGATGAGTAGAGGCTCACCTCACCTACTCCAACATCCGCTGGGAGAGAAAGCCACCAACTCATGCCTCTTCTTCCCCCCCTGCTTTAGGATTGGGTTTAATATTTAAATCTTGAAAACATTGGTGAGTGGTTGCACACTGGAATACAAGTGACATTATGTAGACCCCACACTACCCTGCAATTTTCTGTTTCAAAAATAGGCTACAATTGGGCTTGTGTCTAACTTTCAACACTTTGGTTCTCTCGTTCTAACAAACCACTAAATAGCTGTGTTGGGAATAAAATAACATCAGAGATTTCGTTCCAACATTGTGATAATTGGTAGTCAACACAGGCAAGTCTCTTGAAATCTTTCTTCAGGGACAGTAGAAATCTGAAATAGGCTAGCGATGTGGAGGGCATATATTACACACAATTGACACAATTGACAATTGTACTACTGGAGTTCTCTTTTGGGAACTGCATTATCTCGTCAGTCATGAGGCAGGATCGGTAATGTTATGTAGGGAACTGTAGGCAAATCATTATGGGAGACGTGCTTTTTTAGAGTGACTCCACGGCGTAGTTAGTTGACTTTTAATTTATTTCTACACCTCTAGTAATTCCCAGTGCAAATTACCTTTAAGGACCGCACCTTGTAGGCTAATGGGAAATAAAGTTCCGGGTGAAAGTAGGCCGAGCGGTTCCTATCGACAGGTGGCGCAACTCAACCTAATCAAGCGTGTTCGTTTTCAGATGACTGCAAGTCTCTCCCTGAAGGTTACGTTGCTGTCGATTCTCCAACCAACTGCTACAACTTACATTTACAGGTGAGACGAGAATAAAGCTTTTAATAGTGAACTGTTGATGACCTGCCATTTCAAAAACAAAGCAAGTCAATTGCTATACATTTGATCTAAAAAAAAAGAAAGGGCATATCGCAACAACAAAAAATGCAGGGCTACCTCCAATTTAAAATTTGTGAAGACTTACTAACACTAGTCCAACAGATGTGTTCAGTAAATTAACCGTTTATAATTTCATCCTCGTTGTGTAGACCTACGTCTACTCCCATATATTCTTCAACATATGGGCTGTAGAGTAACTTCAACGCTGTTGGCCGCGGTGTGGCGCTGTGGGAGCAGAGGTCCCTCTTTCTGAATGACACCGAGGTCTGCTAAAAGGTGTCTCCATGCCTCCTACGTGCGCCCAATATTTATTTAGTTTTTAAAGTAGCCTATTGAAAAACACATTTAGGTAGTTAAGTTAAAATGTATTATCATGCAGGGAAGCTAGACTGACTAGAACTGTGTTAGACAAAAAACAAACAAACAGAAAAACAGCATTCATCATCCGTTCTCCTATAGATCTACCAGACGGATAGGCCTACTGATGGTAGGTGCTTGGTTAGCATTCACCAGGCTGCTTGTTGAAGTCCCACGTGCTAGAATAACCTCCTCTATTTAGCATACTATTTGCAGGCTACATTAGTCCTCTGCTCCTATCAAACAATTGGTAATCTCATCATGTCCCTAATTGTGCTAAATGGCATCCCGCATCAGTTGGACTCGCTCAGGAATAAGTGGGCACTCACCAAAGTTGGCACGTTGCGTAGGCTACTCCCAGCCGCTGTTATGTTTGGTAAATGAGCCAGGATTGACAGAGAATGCAATCCCGAACAGTAACCATTTTTGTTGATTTTTGAATGCATTTTAACTTGTGTGAAGCACTTTGTGAGTCTTCTCTGTGAGAAGTGCTGTAGATACAGTTTACAGTTTGTAGTACAGTTTACCTACTCAGTAAACAACAAAGCATTTTAAGATGTGCAGCGTATAATAAACCTACAAATGCAAGGTTACGTAGCCTAATGTTGCATTTCCATGAAAGTTTCACAGTACTAGCCTGGTCTCAGGTATTCTGTGGAAATGAATACAGTAGTTCTTGACCAGACTGGAGAGGAGAATGATTTGTGTTCTTCTAATGTAAGGCATAGTGGATATTCAACTCCTGTGCATGATTAAGTGTAGCTTCACTCACAATAAAGTTAGTGAAATAGAAAAAGCAAACCACACCAAAGCAAAACACCGCCTTAAAGAAACCTTACTCCAGTGTGTTTTATGATTTTCTGTGTTTGTACATTGGGCAAGCTGAATAAACTTAGGTGAGATGATGAAATAATGGACACTGAAAAGTTCACAGTGAAAGAGGTTCAGTATGCTGTCAGTCATTTCCTTAACAGAGATTGTTGTTGCAGAGACCACACACACACAGGGTGGGAAAGTTCTTTCTATTCACCCTTGAGTAGAATGAACACTTGCGTTTGAACGTTATTCAATGTGTTATTTATCTTTTAGTAGCCTAACAGCTGTCTGGTTCTACCTGGAGCACGTGTTTGGAGACTGGTCCAGTGGTTGCCAGAGTTGATACGGTGACGCGGGTGTGTCAGAGCATGGTAAGAGTAGCACCAGTTGAGACCAGGAGCAGGTGTGTATCTTTTGTACGCCAGTACACACTAAAGGTACAGTGGTGTGAGTGGAGGGACTGTTGATGCCCTTGTTGCTCAGATTGAGAGGATATCATACAGCTCTTGGGGTCGGTTGGAGTCTGGTCTGTGACTGTGTAGTTCTGGACATGATAAAGTGGGTGATGGGAGTGTTTCCTCTGGTTGTGAAACAGGAATGCTTGGCTTGTGTTTACCACACGTTTTGAATACTTGCCTCTTGCCTGTAAAAAAAACAAAACTCAAGTGTGCTCTTGTATGAAGCGGTTAGGGCCAAATTCACGCTTGGGGCCAAATTCTTGCCTTGTTTAACTGCATACCCTGTGTTGTCACTGTCCTCAGAGAGTGAGAGGGAGAGAGATTAACATTAACCTGAGGTGAGCTGCTTCTCATGTCTAGTTTGTCCCAGCATTGCACTGCAACAAATTGATTTGTACCACTTAGTTCAGTCAGCAGACCTGCTTACACTTTATTATTATGACCAGATATATATTTTATATATTCATATCATGACCAGTTATATATTTCATATATTTATTTTTTAACTGTATTGAGAAACTCTCCTAGTGCTCCTTTGTGAATGTCCCTGGCTGGGACCTGAACCAGCGCCTGTGAGGCCCTCATCCCCTCTGGGAGGCCCTCATCCCCTCTGGGAGGCACTCATCCCCTCCGCCAGCTCATCCCCTCTGGGAGGCGCTCATCCCCTCTGGGAGGCCCTCATCCCCTCTGGGAGGCCCTCATCCCCTCAGTTAACCCTGGAGGTATGTGGCTGTAGCAGTTGGCCCTTTGAGCTGTCTCTCAAACAGTTAGTTAAACATAATATGTTGAATTAAGCTCTTAGCCGCTTGCTTAGAAAGGAGATTTCCCTTGTGAGTTATGGTGAGTAGTAGTACTGTAGAAGTACACTTGACTACGTACGTTAAATGCAATTATTGTAAGTCGCTTTGAATAAAAGTGTGTAATGTAATATGTTGTGCATCAGACAGTCTGAAGGGAATACTGTAGAGAAGTGTTTGTATTTGGGTTGAATACTTGGAGAGAAGTGTTTGTATTTGGGTTGAATACTTGGAGAGAAGTGTTTGTATTTGGGTTGAATACTTCGAGAAGTGTTTGTATTTGGGTTGAATACTTGGAGAAGTGTTTGTATTTGGGTTGCTGGCCAACGGGCTTGAGGCCTTTCTGTTAGTGAGCTGAGAATGATGTGGCAACAGGAGACGAGGAGAGAGGAGGAGAGACAGCACTGGACAGAGGAGAGGAGGAGGGACAGCACTGGACAGAGAAGGAGAGGAGGAGGGACAGCGCTGGACAGAGAAGGAGAGGAGGAGGGACAGCGCTGGATAGAAGGAGAGGAGGAGGGACAGCGCTGGACAGAAGGAGAGGAGGAGGGACAGCGCTGGACAGAGAAGGAGAGAGGAGAGGAGGAGGGACAGCGCTGGACAGAGGAGAGGAGAGGGACAGCGCTGGGGGGAGGGGGGGGCAGCGCTGAACAGAGAAGGAGAGGGGGGGGCTGAACAGAGAAGGGGGGGCAATGCTGAACAGAGAAGGAGAGGAGGAGAGCGGGGGGGGGGCAGCGCTGAACAGCCGAGCTGTGTGTCGTGGGATGTGTGACTCAGAGAGAGGAGACCGCACACCGACGGCTACTTTCCACTGCTTGCGTTCTGCCAGTTATTCCCATAGCTGCTAACATTGGGCCTGCCCTAGACACACACACACACACACACACATTGGGCCTGCCCTAGACACACACACACATTGGGCCTGCCCTAGACACACACACACACACACACATTGGGCCTGCCCTAGTGTAGAGACTAGACAGTGTCTGCTCTACACACACACACGCACACACAATGGGTCTGCCCTATGGCCAAACAGGGTGGATATATCAGGCTCACTGCCTAGTGGTGCCACACATACACACACATACGCACGCGCTCGCACTAGAACTGTCTTTACGCTGACATTGGACCTGTGATTTCATTAACTCCACCCCGAGGGGATAAATACCAGCAGAGATCCATCTTTACGCCGAGCTGTTCAGAACCAGGAGCCACCAGGCCACCCGCCACATCCCACCTGCTGTGTGTGTCCTTCACCAAGAGGACTGGAGCAGGACGACACACCGGACCTGCTGGTCCTTTACTGGGTATACTGGAGTTCCACCGGACCTGCTGGTTCCTTTACTGGGTGTACTGGAGTTCCACCGGACCTGCTGGTTCCTTTACTGGGTGTACTGGAGTTCCAGGGACTGTTATACCGGTGATTTTGATCTTCTTCATTCAGGCTCTGCAGATGAGATGGGGTTCTATCTCATCCCAGATAACATCATTCACAGCCTCTGTTTCTGTGGTTATGCTGTTGTGCTGTGGACTCTAGACTGTGATAATCTCCTTCTCTGTCCTACACTGGAAGAACAGAGGATTGTGGGTTGGCTGGCTGGTTGACTTTCCCTCCACACTTTTGTTTCTCCCTGTGTAGGTCTTGAGGTGAGGGACGCTTTCACTGACCGGTACACACATGTACTGAACAAGCTTTCACTGACTGGACACGTCTAAGCAGCTGAACTGTCTGCGAGGCGACCGTTTGAATGTGAGAGCAGAGGGAGAGAGAGGGAGATGGGCTAGAGAGCGAGAGACGGCTCAGCTCGCGTGTGCGCGCGAGCGTGTGTGTGTGCTCCAGTCCTAGCTTGTCGGTGCCCCACCTTTTCCTGTTCTCCCTCCCTCCCTCTCTCTCTCTCTCTCTCTCTCTCTCTCTCTCTCTCATTCTCTCCCTCTCTCTCTTTCTCCCTCCCGCCCCTTTCTCTGTCTCAGTACATGTGCGAGGAGAGACTGCACGGCGGCCAGTCTAAGGTGCGAGCCAAAGAACCACACGCACGCAACCACACGCACGCAACCAGCCAACCAACCGACACTTTCCCACAGTTTTCCAGAGAGGAACACGCACACTCACAGCTCTAACACCAAACCGGCAGCTTAACTCTACTGGGAAGGTCCGCGTCTGCTCACACTCCCACCCTATCGTCCCACCAGCAGGACTCAACTGAGAGCCCCAAACCACCGCTAAGGTAAGGCATGGAAGCTTTGCTCTGACTTCTGTACTTGTACCGTGAAGGTTGAAACTGTTAGCGTACCTGCTCGCTGACCTTGCAGAGACCGTGTACGCAAGTGTTTGTCTTGTAATTTCACTTTTAACTAGGTTGGTGTTGATCTTTGGTTTTGGAGGAACTTGTAAATAAGCCCCAAGCTGGGAATGGTGCTCTTTTTAAAGCACATTGTGTTCATGAATCAGTTCTGGTTTAGGAAGGTGTGTGACCGCAGCGTCATGAGTAATACGATGATGTGTAGCCTACTGATGGCACCCAGAAGTGCTTCACAGCCATTTTATAGCAAAACTTCTAACGCCTCTCACACAGTGCATGTGTTCTCTGCTGCGTCTCTCCCACGTCTAGACTCAAGGAAAGTGGATCTATGTCCTTATCGGGGCATCCTGGTGTGTGTCGTGTGTGTGTGTGTGTGTGTGGAATGAGTCATGGGTGTGGAGTCCCATATGGGCTTTGAACAGCCGCGTGTGGGTGGAGGCAACCAAAAGACCAATCTATCATAAGACCAATCTATTATAATTAATGACGTGCAATTAGCAGACTGCTCATCAGTTTGGCCCAGCATGCAGTTGGGTCACTGAGGGGAAATTGACGACAAATGTTTTGTTGTTTTTTCGCATGGCTCTGTATGCTTTTCCTTATCGCTGGGGGTGCATATTTTGATATTAAGGAGGGCAGTAATTATCTTGTAATGATGTTTCAGTGAGCCCAAGGTGGGGGTACAGATGGGTTTGTGGAAAGGGAACTAGCTCAGGAGAGAGGAAAGGGGCTTTAACCACCTGAGCGGCAGTTGCATGGAGGCTCTTGGCAGTGTGAGCACGACTGATGTGTGATCTTCTAAACTAATACTGAGCAGGGCTGCAAATTACCAGCTTGATCCTGTACTGTCTCAACCTGAAGGGCCTAATATCAACACATGCTATGTATACTGTTACTGTATATGCACTATTAGGAGTAAGTGATAGCCTACATATTATCATGTGAGGAGGAGGCAACATGGCAACTGTCGTGTCTCATCTCATCTGCTCCAGACTACCGCGTCTCCTGTCTGACCGCCAACCCTCTCCCTCCTCGTCCCCCTCTGGGCCACTCCCCTCTTCCCCCAGCCTCTCTCTGAGCCCAGCCCCCCCTTCGCTGCCATGGAAACCCCGGGTCCGAAGCACCGAGCGTCCGCCACGCCCCTCTCCCCCGCCCGCATCACTCGGCTGCAGGAGAAGGAGGACCTGTCCAACCTCAACGACCGGCTGGCCGTCTACATCGACAAGGTGCGCTCGCTGGAGACGGAGAACGCCGGGCTGCGCCTGCGCATCACCGAGTCGGAGACGGAGGTCAGCCGCGAGCTGACGGGCGTGAAGGCGGCCTACGAGACGGAGCTGGCCGACGCCCGCAAGACCCTGGACTCGGTGGCCAAGGAGAGGGCACGCCTGCAGCTGGAGCTGAGCAAAGTCAGGGAGGACTACAAGGAGCTGAAACTCCGGTAGGAACACACGGACACCAGGGTTAGGTTAACTTGGACACCAGGGTTCTAGTTCTAGGCAGACCACATGGGGAACACCAGGGTTCTAGTTCTAGGCAGACCACATGGGGACACCAGGGTTCTAGTTCTAGGCAGACCACATGGGAACACCAGGGTTCTAGTTCTAGGCAGACCACATGGGAACAGCAGGGTTCTAGTTCTAGGCAGACCACATGGGAACACTAGGGTTCTAGTTATAGGCAGACCACATGGGAACACCAGGGTTCTAGTTATAGGCAGACCACATGGAGACACCAGGGTTCTAGGCAGACCACATGGGGACACCAGGGTTCTAGTTCTAGGCAGACCACATGGGAACACCAGGGTTCTAGTTCTAGGCAGACCACATGGGAACACCAGGGTTCTAGTTCTAGGCAGACCACATGGGAACACCAGGGTTCTAGTTCTAGGCAGACCACATGGGGACACCAGAGTTCTAGTTCTAGGCAGACCACATGGGAACACCAGGGTTCTAGTTCTAGGCAGACCACATGGGAACACCACGGTTCTAGTTCTAGGCAGACCACATGGGATCACAAGGGTTCTAGTTCTAGGCAGACCACATGGGAACACCAGGGTTCTAGTTCTAGGCAGGCCACAGGTTTGCCGTGGGTCCCTTACTTCTAGGTGGGGACATGCCTTTGGCTAAAAACTAAAATTCATACCAAGAAATGTGAAATGTTTTTCGAAACCAAGTAAGACCAAATGATTTGCAGTGGTGTAAAAGAATGTCAATTTTGTTGACAAAAACTATGATAAATTATGACAATTTTTTCGTCAACAACCTTTATTTAAATTTAAATGTATTTATTTAAATAAAAAATATTTTTGATGATTAAAAACGACGACATTTTTTTACATTTTCGTCAACAATTTAAAAATTAGATGAGAATGTTAGGGAGGGATGATTTGGGAAGAGATCAGAATACAGAGATTTCCGTGAAAGTTGTGGCTCGAGCTGCAACAACTCAAACAGGCCAGGAGAGCGCATACAAATGTGATTCAGTAGTTTTGACCATCAGTCTAATAGAGGTTTCCTCCAGGAATAGATGAGTTTGGAAATTCTAGAAAAAATGGTTAAATAATGCATTACACTTTAACTAAACCCATTCGATTTTATTCAACTAAATCTACTGTAGATTTACTCGACTAATATCTTAATGCTACAGTATTTAGTCAAGTAAACCTAGACTAAAACAAAAACAATTCATATGAGTAAAATATGACTTAAACTAAATCAAAAACTTCAGTCAAAATTAACACTTGGTTAAAAGAGTAAGACAGAGGGGGACATTCCAAGTAGAATTGTGGGTGGTGAAGTACATTAATGTAGTGGTGTCTAGATACAGTATGTTGTGATTTTGGCACTATTTCCATATTCGTTTCTGAAGATAAACGTTCGGCCACATTTTACAAGTCCTCCAAAGTTTACTGGATAATATGCAAAATTATTTTAGCACTATTAAAATGTATTTGCAATATTTGCCTAAGTACTCAATCTCATTCTTTCATTCACCTCTCCAGCTTGGATGATAGGGTGGGTGATGCAAACCAGAGAGAGAGATGATCTCAAACCATTACATTTCACATTACAGTCATTTAGTAGAAGGTTTTATCCAAAGCGACAACAATAATTACATTCAACATAGGTAGTCAAGTGTACTACTACTCGCCAGCTCACAAGTGCATCTCCTTTCTAAATAAGTAACTAAGAGTAACTAAGAGAGTAATCTAGTGCTAAAGCCAAGGAGCAAGAGCAGCAAGATACAAATACAATAGGTGCATGTCTCATTTACGACTTACCCATAATGTTGTTGATTGATTTTCAGCTGATTCCATGCCGTCTCTCGTTTGGGCATTAGCGGCATGCTAATGCTAGCTAAATCTAACCAAAATGGCTAGCGAAAAACTCACTTATAAACACTCCAAACAAGTAAGGATCACCAGATAAACTCCTCATCAAAGTCAGACAAATCCCTTTCAAACGTGGCCATTGCAACTTGTCATGTTGTTAGTAAGAGTCTTCTGTTTAGTTACGTATCAGTCTGCCTCCCTATTTACAGAGCGAGCCATGTACGTTTGAACAAACAAATGGTTTCAACAATAGTTGGTCTTCAAAAATTATGGTATAAAAACTCATGAGCACCCGATAGACTCTCTTAATATTTGATTTGGGTGCACTGGGGAGTGTTTAAAGCAGCCCAACGTAGGATGTGGTATTTTTGTGATTTGGCGCCCCCTACAGGTTCACTTTTGCACAACCGTTGTAAAATTGTTCAGTAGAGCTGCATGCCTCCATTTGTGAAACCAGTCCCCAAACACCCACATGAGACAACAGACCCAGTTGATAGTTGGAATAAAAAGGCCTAGTTAGTATATATACATTCCTAGATATAATGTATGTGATGGTCACAACTGTCGGTCTATTGACAGCCTCGTTGGCCCAACTTGCAACAGTACACACACACACACACACACACGTGCATGCATCCATCTCCAAATGCGGTTACTACAAATCATACAATGCTGCACTTCATGGCTTCTGACATCCATGTGGCTAGCCAACTAGTCATAAAATGCTGCACAATGCTCCAGAAAATCGTATTGTGTGGGTAGCCAACTAGTGCTGCAGTAAGTTACCTAACAAAACTAGCTCAATTCCACATACATACCGCACACTGTCAGATCGCCAACTCTAACTCAACTGTTACACTAGCAAGCAAACGTCAGCCTAACACACGATGTAATCAGCATGCATCCTCAGACATTCACAGCTAACACAGCCAAACGTCAAGCAATTCTAACAACATAAGAGTCAGACTCATAGCCAGACTCATAGCCTTTCATTACACTTTGTCAGCATGCTAACTCGCTAGCAATTACTCTAAAAAGTTACTACACTACCAGATTGAAGTTCAGCTAGGGACAGGGCTGTACATTGCGACATATATGTCGCACGTGCTATGAAAAAAAATGTGTGCGATTTGCCCTGTAGCACGCGTGCGACAGCGAGCCGCCTGTATGTAACGTTAGCGAAAGTTTAACGACACTAGCTTTCGTTAATGTTCCTCCAGCCACCTACAAGTGCCAGTCAAAGCAACAGCAAATGCAACAAAATATCAGTTAAGCGTAGCCTAATCTAGCCTATTATTTATGTAAGCTATGTAAAAAAGCCAGTGATTTTGGTAGGAGAAGACAGGACCAGCACAGAGTGGAGGGACAGGTGAGAAAGGAGAGGATAGAGGTTGTTGAGAGGAGAGCAGGAGAAGAGAGAGGAGAAGGAAGGGGACAGGGCAGGATGAGAGATTAGAAAGAGTGATGATTTAGAAGGAATGAGTATGCAGTTAAGCATCAATGGGCATCAAACATAACTTTTTTATTAAATAAAACATTCTATATTATTTTCACCCCATAACTCAGAATTAAAGAAGGCATATTTCATGTAGGCTAAACATGCTGTTTCAGTATACTTTTCAATTATATATGTCTCACGATTTTGTTATTTTCATTCTTTAAAAGTCACCAGAATACAGGAAACTAGGTCTCTGAAACTTTTTTGGGGAAGGACGCCCAGACCCCCGCTTTGGTATAGAAATCCTCCTTATTTCGGCTGTCTTCAGCTTGGCACCACCACACCAAGAGATCAATTCCACAGGAAACACTGGTTCCTTGTTCAGATCATCGAGAAAAACCCAAACAAACGAGCAAAGGAAAAATTAATTATTAATGAAAAAGAATATAACGCAAATCAGGAAGACACCGCAAAATCAAAAGCCGGGAAAACCTAAAGATGCTTGTCTGAAAACATTTGTTATTATTTCATATTGTATACATACAGTAACATCCCTTTCCAGGTGGTTTTAAGTGATGAACTGCATAACTTGTGTTCAGTAGAGGTGATAATGGACATTTTATACCTGTGCTCCAACTTTCTGGCTCTGTGCTACAGAACTATCAACCCCTGTAGCTCCAGTGCTATGTGCTAAAAAAGTTAATGTACAGCCCTGGCTAGGGAACATGGTGCCCCAAGCTAGCTAGATTACATGCATCCTCATACATTCACAGCTAGCACAGCCAAACACCAAGCGATTTCAACAAAAGACATAGCAAGCTAGCTAGCCTAATATAGGCTAGCTAACAATAGTACAGTACTTACAGTACAAGTTCAACAGCAAAGAGGCCAGCTCTGCGTCAGTCTTGCAGCCTTTCAAGCTCCCTCCAGCAAGTAAAAGCCAAACCAATATTAACTCTAGTTTGGCTTCTGGCTTGGTCTCTTTTTCTCTTTTTTGGATCTGTCTCTTTCTGTGATGTTCCTCTTTGGTCTTTTCGCCTCCACCATGACGTGTATAATACTGTGATTTGAGAATTTCTACTATTATTTTAGCAATAGCCAGCGGAGGTTGGTGTGTGAAGTAATGCCGTAAAGCGATATGGATTTTCCGCGAAAATAGCGGCCCGCTACACCAAACTTATTATTTCAAGAAGAAGCATTTTGGGGGAGGGATGGGAACAACAGAGGCAACTTTCTGCCTATTACAAGACAGCATACCATCAAAATGATTTTGAAGCTGTTATTTTAAGGTTAAAAAACTACATTGAGACGCTTTTAAGTGAGTTTTCTTTGAATGCTAGCCATTTCTACTGCATTGCGCTAGCATTAGCAACACCGTAACGAGAGACGGCATGGAATCAGCTGAAAATGTTCTCCATCAATCAACAACATTATGGGTAAGTCGTCAATGAGGCTCCATGTCCAAAATTCTGAACTACCCCTTTAAGAAGAAGGATCAGGGTAGTACTTGATTACACATCGTCACTTGCACATGCTCAAGTTCTGCTGGCCTGACGGTCCACTCTGCTGTTTCAACAGAGGACTTGACGGCATTAGCTGAACATCAGCTCAACACTTTACAGAGCACGGAATAACAAGGCTGCCCTACTATTTCACACCTGTAACAGTATGTTGTAACACCCCACCTGGCTGAGGCCACACCCCCATTTTCCCTTCAGAATGCTCACAAAACCTCCAGTCAAACCCATTAGTCAGTCGGGTGTAAATTCCTCAGGGGGGGAGTGGCTGGTAGCAGCATACCTGTGAGCAGGGCGGATCACGTTCCAGCTGGACCACACCTCAGACAATATCTTATCTATGTAAGATAAGACATCTTATATTAGACGTTTACTCGCCATAAAGAGCGGAGATCACACTTTCACTGTTCCAGCCGCCTAGTGCTTACCCAGAGCTTAATTAGTAACCAGCATGCTGGTGGAAACCATGCAGGTGTTAAATCCACTATTCTGATGTTCCAAGTGCACCATCATCTACCAGCTTCTCCCTGTTTAAGCTAATGATTCGGTATATCGGTTCTACGTAGAGGGTCACGTTCACCACAGCCATGTACACTCTACAAACAAGAAGGGGGCTATGTAGAACCCCTGTTAGCAATAGAAGAACCACATAGATATAGGAGAACCACATAGACATGTGGTCAGAAAGAACCCTACGGTGCTGACAATGGTTCTATTTAGAGCCTTAGGGTCCTTAATAGAACCTCTTTTTTCAAAGTTGTTTTAGTTTATTTCATATACAAAAGGTTCTATATATAATAGTTTGTCATTTGTTGAGTGACTGTGTGAATGTGTCCACAGACTACAAACCCTCAGCCCTCCTCTCCTCCCAGCATGCACTAGCCTGCGCTGACTCCCCAGGAATGTGCTACAGTCGTGGCAAAGTGCAACGGTGGCTAGCGTTGTCAGAGAGAAGGCCATGGACTAGAACACACTTGTTTATTCTGCACTCACAAAAGGCGTGATGACCTTCTCATCTATGCGTGGGTCTTTATTCAACGGCGGAGAACATGCGAGGCGGAGGAGTTAATGAGAACCCGTCAAACCTGCGCAAACACACAGTATCCCACAGAACCCCCATTTGCATAGCTGAGTGAGTTTAACACAAGTTAATTTGCGGTGTTGAAACTGTGTTGTCGGCCCATGGACAGCGAATGGGGGGTTGGAGCTCGCTGTGTCCACACTGCTCCATGGTGAGTGGCGTGGTGCTGTGTTTGAGGCATGCCAGGGTAGGCAGGGTGCCCAGGTAAGGGTGTGGCCTGTGTGGGAGGATGAGCTTTGCTTTGATTATAGTCGTCTTTTGCCATTGGCTTTCATTGTGGTGTGGGCTCCAATGTTGACATAAAGCTTAGAGGATTTTTGGTTAACGATGTTCGGATGACTCATCGGTGAGCGGTGAATGAGTAGCACTGCAAGTCGGAGCCGATTCGTATCCTGGAAATTCTACTCTAAATTCATATTGTTGTTACTTTATAGGTCCCTGGATAAAAAAACGAGCTCAACCCATATCCCTTTCAGTAGGAACCGTGTCATTTGACTCGCGAGCTGCCGGCGTCTCAGTGGATCATGCGTGGGCAGACTGTCTGCCCAGAGTATTTGTCGGGTGTTTGGTTGCCATGGTGCCCGGGAGTCTTGGCATGGGCGTGTGACAGGGGTGGTGACTCAGTTTTTTGTTTCCCCCTCCGAGGCCCCGTGGGATTCTGGGAACGGGCTGGGCTGAATGTGTGTGTGCTCTCTGTAACCATGAATACCGGAAGGCAGCTAGATGTGGACAGTAGTGAGTCATCGGTGTAGCTACTGTAAATACTGTTATAAATACTCATATCCAGATAGATATTGATACGGGTGCCCTTGAGGGCTAGTGAGACGCATTACAAATCAACTTTCAGACAACTGGCCTATCTATCTCAGTTCTGAATCATGGTGATATTGATATTCAACTCTGTTCTATGAGTCTTGCAGCACAACTGCTATGGATAATAGTTTTGTCTTTGTTTCATCTTTATTGAACTGTAAACTTGGACTGTGTCATAGTGCCTGCCCCTAAGAGCCTGACCGTGCTGAGCTACGTGTCCACGTCCCTGATGGACTGATGTGACCCTGTTTGATTTGGCAGAAGTGGCACAACAGGCCTGCAGTAGCTGTCCCGTCTCAGGGCTGTTGGGCCGGGCCACACCTGTCGGGCCCGCGGTCATGACTGGGCCTCTGTGTGCTGAGTTACTGCGGTCAACACATGGGACTGTCCCCTGGGGCTGCAGCAGTCGCTGGCCTAGAATGCTAACTGCTCTTAGCTAGAGGCCGTCTTTGTCTCGTAAATATTTTATTTACAACGGTAGAAAAGAGCTATTTGGCTAAAACAGGTGGTGGTGGAATGTGAGACTGGCTTAGAGCCTGGCGGGCAATAGCAGGCATCGCTAGGCGGGGAGGTTGTGAAGCGTTAGGTCGCGAGTTGCTAGAAGCTAAAACATGGAGCGCAAGTCTCGTGCTCCATGTTACCCACATTTGTCAAGTTCTAGTTCAGTCATTCGGTCGGCATAATATCATGTCCCGATGAAGTGCGGCAGGTTTGGGTCTGGTGACGGCAAACCCCCCAGCTGTGCCGGCAGACACCCAGCTGTGCGGGGAAACCCCCACGCCCCCACCCCCGCCCTCCCCCGGACAGATGAATAGACGCCTGTGTGGTGATGACAGTCCATATGAACAACCATGCCAACTCTACTGTGACGAATCTATCGTCTGTCTTCATTGACACACGAGTAAGCAATTGTTGTTGTTTTTTTTTTGGGGGGGGGGGGGGGGGTAGGGTGGTCAAAGCATCATTACACAGCTAAAAAGACTGTTGATTGTTTTCACATGAAGATCCTATCCATTCACAGTGTGGTTCCTATGCTGCTGTAGGCTGTGTAATTTTGAGAAGGCATCAGGGACTATCTAGAGAACAGGAAGTATCACAGACCCATTTCCTCCACTATCAACGGCTGTTTGTCCAGCTTCCTCCTGGTCACACGCTGGCCACAGACCGGCCTCCTGCTGCGCTGCCATCTTCAGGATGGAGGCGGTGATTCTACGTGGTTACCTGGCCGCTGTGAGGTCACGCTCACAGCAGTTTGAGTGTGTCTTTTGGTATGATCAAACCCCTTCCATACTGGTGATAATTGATAAAGATAATGTATTGGTATGATCAAACCCCTTCCATACTGGTGATAATTGATAAAGATAATGTATTGGTATGATCAAACCCCTTCCATACTGGTGATAATTGATAAAGATAATGTATTGGTATGATCAAACCCCTTCTATACTGGTGATAATTGATAAAGATAATGTATTGGTATGACCAAACCCCTTCCATACTGGTGATAATTGATAAAGATAATGTATTGGTATGGTCAAACCCCTTCCATACTGGTGATAATTGATAAAGATAATGTATTGGTACTGGTAATAATTCATAAAGATAATGTATTGGTACGTACTCGTAATAATTGGTAAAGATAATGTATTGGATCCCAGGGCATTGTTAAGAGGAGGTAGGAGATATGGAGCTAGGGTGTAACGGCAGACAGACGAGCGGTACATAGACCGGGTCAACACCGTCATGGGAGCAGGCTGGGGTCTTATAATAGCCCCAGATATCAGCGATAACCGTGTTGTCGATGTGTAAAGCCCTACTTATAGCTCAGGAGAATTCTAAACAAAGTGGCTGATGTAATGCTCTCTACCTCCTGTTTTATCACGACCGTCCGGCCAAGCTGACCTTAAACAGGAGGGATGCTGCGCGTTTTAAGTTTGTTATTGATCGGCAACAAAGCATGGACTCTTGTGTGGATGATGGTAGAATGAAGCTATTTGAATGCGTGGTGGTTTTAACTCTTAACCCTCTTTCAGTGCCGTCTTTTGTCCCCCAACAGCTCCAGTTATGAGTCGCTTGTATTTCCCCGCGGAGAAGGGAAAGTTCACCTGATAGGGGACAGAAACACACCCATACTACAGACTGGAAAAGAACGATTAGAAAAGATGCTTATAAAAAGATTAATATTGCAAGGAAGACCAAACTTCAGTGAAATATCTCTGTACATGAGGTTAGTGTTTGTTTTCCAAAATATAAATTGTTTATGGAACAGAACAGACACTTAGCCAGAGCATGCTGATCTTGTCCTCCCTCGGGGCAGGAATGTGTAGCATGGCAGCTTATTGTCCTGCATCCTCTCCCATGAGCCCTCAGTGGATCTCGCTGGTGTCGGCGCTCTCTGTAATGGCCGCCCCCCAGGGAAGCCCCACGCTTCCACAGTATGACCTCAGCCTGGATCATGTGACGCGAGGCGGCCCGTCTCAGAGTCTCGAGCCGCTGCGGTCTAGACTGAAGGCTCCCTGGACGATTTGAATGTGGGCCAGAGACGGCGAACGGCGCTTTGACAGGATCCTTTGATGCTGAGCGCTAGCTAAGCTATTCATGATTTGGATATAACTTATTATTCATTCACGCTTATTAAAGGATATTTTCTGATAATTCCCCTTTAATGTGAGGCCCTTCAAGGCTTCCAGGATTACTAGTCTCTGTTATAAGCCCTGTACAATAGCTGTTTCACCAACTGGGCAGCAGGCTCACTGACTACCGTGAAACATTTAGACCATTCACAACCTGGAATGTTGTCAAGGGGGTTCAAAGTCACTTACAACCCTGCCAGAATGCGCAGCGTTTTTCCCATAGATGTCTATTTTTTACCACAGGATCCTCCAGGGATTGTCCCTAGGTGCGAGTGGGAGTGTTTTCATCCCGGTGCTGTGTCTGCTTTGCCGTGCGCAGGCTGCTTCTCTGGCCCTGGCGCAGTCTGCCGTGATGGGAAGCAGATGTGGCAGGCTTGCGAGCGCGCTGGACGGGCCTCTGAGCGCGTTGGACGGCTGCAATAGAGCGCTCTTTGTTGGGTTGAGTGCTGTTCGGGTAATGAGAGAGTCGGGTTTGGACCTCGCTAGACCAGGACGTGGTTCTGAGGAGGCCGCGGTGGGCTGGAAAGTGTGTGTGTGTGTGTGTTTGTGGATCAGAGTTTCCATAGCGCTGGTTTTTCTGCAGAACCCAGCCAAGCTGCATGAGTCACTCGCTTATGATACTGGATCTCTGCAGAAAGAGACACACACACACTCGTATTGTATATACAGTACAATACACACATGCACACACTCATATTGTATATACAGTACAATACACACATGCACACATGTACAGTATACACAATACACACGGACACAGACACACTCATATTGTATATACAATACACACATGTACTGTATACACAATACACACACACAAACTCACACTGTACTGATTGTGAGGTTCCCCTTTGGTAGTTGGCGAGGTGGGCGTAACCACAAACATACCATTTCTGGTATGTTATGTAACTGGTTTCCTCCTCCTCTCTGCTGGTCCACGTCCACGCGCGTCCATCCATGGCCTCCAGGTGGACGTGACGGGTTCTGAAGCTCTCTGGGCGGAGAGGTAGAGAGGTAGACATGTTTCCAGATGTTTTCCATCTGCTGTCACAAACAACCCCTGCTGTTTAGCCGAGCTTATGAAACCCAAGATTTGTTCACAATGCTTAATCAGACGCAGTTGTTCAATGTCCTATTGAAACCCTTAGGAAGAGAGAGTCTATGCTAATGCTAGTAGGGGATTTTTACTTTTTTATTTTTTTATTTTTGCATGTCTGTGTTTTGTCATTAACTTTCTCTCTGTGACAAACTGTTGGCGTATCTGTTGTCCTGTCCAAGTGTCTCCTCTTCTATGCGAGTAGACTAGACGATGCTAAAGCCATCTTAGCCCCTTCCAATATACTACAAACGCGGTCTGATTTAGGTCCATGCTACGTTAGCGTTAGCACAGCGCCTCATCTCCAGTACCAACATGGGTTGGGTGCAGTAAAGCTACAGTAACCCGACACAGCTGGTTGGAGGGGCTCTGAAGGCCTTGTGGGAGGACAGATGTTTACTTGATATGGGAGCCAATCACACTGCTGTTTTGTTCCTGCATATACAGAGCGCCTATATGGTTTACATGGACCAAGGCTGGATGCACCAGAGCTGCACGGAAAATACTTTTCTGGAACTCGTTTAGACTTGTTGGCAATAGAGCCAACACAGTGGAGGATCACGTTCTTATCTCCGATGTGTGTGATGGTATTCTGTTCCATAACTTCTTGTGACGTTGATTTGAGCTGACGTTCGTATAATCTAACCAACCAGAGCATTATCACGTTATCGTGCCTGCAGTATCAGTGTTTTCTGTATGGAACAGGCACTGTTAGAGCTTTCATTCTGAGAAGGACAAAAGAGAAGGACAACCTAGCTGTCGTTCACCGACAATGTTCCTTGTTAGCACACCGTAGATAATCAGTTCACAGTCATTCAATGTCTAGCTCGTGCTGAAACGAGCAGAATCAAAGAACCAGGGCAAGGTTTCTGACTGGGCCTGCGTTGAATCACTAACTAAGCATCGGCAAGAGACCAGGGTCTGTGTTCCACAGGCAGACCGGGATAAGAGGGCTTATCAGCCACCTCCCTTTCCTGGCTGCTACCCATGCATTTCTATGTGTTAGCAGAGAATTATTATTATCTATGAGGTGTTCGTGCAAGGACAGGTTCAGTTGGTTTGCACCCCTTTCTCTGTGGGTCGTCTGTGTTTTTCATAGTCAACCAATTGAAATATGAGTGAAAGATGTTTGAGGAGCATTACATGCTCTCTTCTCATCAGATAATTTATTTTTATGATTATTATATAATCTTTTTATTTGTCTTTTTTGACAAATCAAAATGGCTGCCTGTCAGTCATGGTCACCAGCATGCATTGGAGGGCGAAACTCGTCTATAACTCATCTATAACCATCTGGCCATGTGGATGTGAAAGGATGATTTCTGGCAATTGGCAATTTGTTTTGTTTCCTTAGTGATTCATACACACACACACACACACACATGCAAATAACAAACAAATCCATTGTTCTGGACCCCTGAAGAGACAGGAAGAGACTTTGTGCCAGCCAACATTTTCCTGTCTTATTTTCCTCTTTTTTTTTTTACCCCGAACATGTTGCACAATCCACTAGGATCAGCCCTGTGGTGCTTATAATGTAATCACCCTCCACTCTCCAGTAACTACAGTAAGACACTGATCTGTTTAACAGTACAGTTGGCCGCTGCATAGGTGCATTCATTAGTGCCTGTATAATGGATCAGTCCATTAGAACGGTGTGTAGTCTGGCTCTTGGCTGTGGAAAGCACCAGTGTTATTTCTGGACCCCTGTTATAAATACCAAGAACCCATTATTCACCGGCCTTCTCCTGCTCACTTTCCCCCCTGTAAGCTCCGCCTCCTCCACATGCAGAAATGTTCCACTTCACGTAGAGTTACACTGATGAATGTCCAGGAATGGAAAGGAGCTATAAATAGTTTTGGGAACCTCTACAGGTTTTGTGGGGGATTGTAGGGCGGTACCAGGAGTGTTCCCTCTTCAGGAGAACACAGTAGCTGAGCGATGACTCATGGACAGAGGGGCCACGCCCGCGCATATTCACACACGCCTACTGAACGCCTACTGAACACAGTCACAGCACCGTAGTAGCGCCCGGGATCAACCAGCAGTCCTACCTCCACACACACACACCACAAGATCAACCAGCAATCCTATCTCCACACACACACACACACACACACACACCACAAGATCAACCAGCAGTCCTACCTCTACACACACACACCACAAGATCAACCAGCAGTCCTACCTCCACACACACACACACACACCACAAGATCAACCAGCATTCCTACCTCCACACACACACACACACACCACAAGATCAACCAGCAGACCTACCTCTACCCACACACACACTCCACAAGATCAACCAGCAGTCCTACCTCCACACACACACACCACAAGATCAACCAGCAATCCTATCTCCACACACACACACACACACACACACACACCACAAGATCAACCAGCAGTCCTACCTCTACACACACACACCACAAGATCAACCAGCAGTCCTACCTCCACACACACACACACACACCACAAGATCAACCAGCATTCCTACCTCCACACACACACACACACACCACAAGATCAACCAGCAGACCTACCTCTACCCACACACACACTCCACAAGATCAACCAGCAGTACTACCTCCACACACACAAACCACAAGATCAACCTGCAGACCCGGCTCCCTGCAGTGGGGTTGTGTTGGTCGTAACACAGGAAGTGGCTGGGGTTGTGTTGGTCATAACACAGGAAGTGGATGGGGTTGTGTTGGTCGTAACACAGGAAGTGGCTGGGGTGGTGTTGGTCGTAACACAGGAAGTGGCCGGGGTGGTGAAGTGTTTCCAGCCGCAGTGGTCTGCTCTGGCCGAGGCGTGGAGGTTCTGAAGCGCTCTACTTTCCGTGACGGACAGGAAGTGTGCTGGAGGAGGGCTCGGTTTACAAGACGCAACATGGCCAGCTTAGAATGATAGAGTTCTATCAGGGAATGGTTTATCTCTGAGACGCTGACCAGCAAACCTTTATTAAACCACGTTATTATGTCTTTGGAGATGGAACATTTTAATGTATGGGAAACCCGAAATGCTTTTTTGTGTACTCAAGGTTGACAACATGTCCCAGTTGTAGTGATAAAAGTATGTGATGGCTTGAGCCTTTTTAATGTAGTCTGTATCTAACTAGTCATTCTTCATGTTTTTGTAGGCCTCTATATTTCTACCAGGGTTTGAGTCACTACAGTGTTATTTGTTTTAAACAAACCTCATCTGAAGCATTAGTTTCAATCATTGGATTTGGTTTCGTCTGTTCAGTGCATAATTATCATTTCGACAACGCTGGCTGCTGCCAGGTCCATAAATCCCTGTCAGACTGTCAATGATGCGTCGGACATATTGTAGAAATTAGAGGCCAGATTTTCCGCACGGGCCCCTTTTTGAGATCTTTCCACGCTGTAAAATGTCTGAGACGTCCTGAAAATAATCATCCGTCCACCATGGAAGGTCCACTTTTCCCCTGTCCCAAAAACGTGCGTGTGGGAGAGGGAGAGAGAGGACGCCACGCCGGAGCCCTGACGACTAGGCCCCGTCGTCGTCATGGCAACGGCACAGCAAAACATGGAGGATTGTGGGCTTTCTGAAGGGGAGGAGGAAGGAGGTGGGCTCCTCGCTCGTCACCGAGGTGGACAAAGATAGCAGTGAGTCACCCAAAGGGCTGTGGGCTGAGCCAACACATTCCTCTGTATTATTCCTCCTCCTCTCTCTCTCCCTCACACAACACTGTAGCTCTAATCTCCTTGCTCCTTCTGTCTAGCTCTCTCTCCCCCTACTCCCCCCTCTCTGTCCCCCCCCCCCCCTCTCTCTCTCTCTCTCTCTCTCTCTCTCACACCCTCATTACCATCAACCATTCTCTTTCTCCATAACCATGACTCACATGTTGGAATATGTCTAAAAGCTCCTGATCATTTTATTTAAAGCCGGCCTCTGTGTTGGCATTGCCCTGGCAGCCCGATCACTTCCTGGTCTCTGCCACGGAGGAGTTTCACTGTTGTGACTACAGGACAGCGGCTACTCGAGAAGCGTTTTTTTGTTTCACTTATGAAGTCCAGACAGCTTAATGTGTATAGCGCTCTCTCCCTGTGTAAACACGCCATTTCTCTTGACTCATTCACAGATGGTATCAATGCCCTTTTAATCACGAGGAGTGGCGCACACACACCACTACACAAATACACCAGCCTTAACTCTCTCCTACTCTCTCTCTCCCGCTCCCTCCCTCTCTCTCCTCTCTCTCTCTCTCTCTCTCCCTCCCTCCCTCCCTCTCTCTTTCTCCCTCCATCTTTCTCTCTCTCCTTCTCTCTCCCCCTCTCTCTCCACTATGGTTCTGCTTGTGCTGGCTTAGATTGCTCTACTGTAGTATAAACTGCAGGGCAATGTAGATAAACAGAATCAGTCAGAAGTCCATCCACATCTGGTTCTGAAGGGGTGGTCCACATGTGAGGGTGGGGCCAGGCGGAAGGCTCTGTTAGCGGTTGATTAGTGGATTGAAAGTGTTTGATTAGTGGATAGTGTAAACAGACGTGTGCAGACAGATGGGCGTGAAGCCAGGCTGTAGGGGAACGGGCGCTCCTGTCACGTGAAGCCAGGCTGTAGGGGAACGGGGGCTCCTGTCACGTGAAGCCAGGCTGTAGGGGAACGGGGGCTCCTGTCACGTAAAGCCAGTCTGTAGAGGAACGGGGGCTCCTGTCGCTTGAAGCCAGGCTGTAGAGGAACGGGGGCTCCTGTCACGTGAAGCCAGGCTGTAGGGGAACGGGGGCTCCTGTCACGTGAAGCCAGGCTGTAGAGGAACGAGGGCTCCTGTCACGTGAAGCCAGGCTGTAGGGGAACGGGGGCTCCTGTCACGTGACTGTTTTAACGGTGACTAACATCCCAGTGGCTCTTTGCTCTTGTACCCGATGCGTATGGTAGGCAGTCCCACCGCTTCCCGAGGCGGTAGCTACAGTAGCACCTTCTCCCTCTGTCTGTAGATTCCTGAGACTAGCTACAATAGCGCCTCCTCCCTCTGGTCTGAGTGAGATGTGCTGCTGGGGAGACATCCTGGAGCAGATCCTGGAGATGCCTGGAGCCAACAAACACAGGGATGATGAAGCTGGTAGGCTTCTGCACAGGTCACATACACACACACGCACACACACACAGCACAGGATCAACCAGCAGTCCTACCTCCACATACACACACACACACACACTCTCTTTATATTCCCACACCATCTGGGAATGAGCCAGCCTCAACACTCCTGTTTACTGGGGCTGTAGTTGTGTGAGCCTGGGGAACTCACCCCGGCCAAATGCGCTTAAACCCAATATATTGTTGGATTTTGGTTGTAAAAATGGCATTTAAAGATTTTAAGTAGCCGTTTTATTTACCTATTTGTTTATCTGTCCATATAGGTGGTCATTTGTTGATTTACAAGTACGAGTTTGTGACAGTTGATGTGTTTATGTGGTTAACACTACCATGTGACTGTGTGTGCGTATGTGACTCTTAGGATCTCTGACCTCAGCGTCAGGCCTAGGCGTTCAAACACGTAATGCTGTCATAGCTGCTTATGTGGACGGGGGAACTTTCCGGAAATAATTTCTTTTAGTTTCAGTGCTTCTCTCCACAGCAGAGGTCACACACACCAGTCCCTGTGAGTGGCCACTGAAGGCTGCAAGCTGCTAGCCTGGTCTAAAACACGCAGGCCTCAACTTGACCCAGAGTGTCTGGAGTGTCACAAGTGAGGTTAGATTGAATCTCGAAATAATTAAATTTAGTGCCGTGTCCGTTTTCCTAAGTATGTGGAGGTCTGTGTGTGTGCGTGTCTCCTGGGGGCGTCGTCTCTGGTGTGGGACTGAATCCTGAATGAATGTGTCCGTTTGTGGGCGGTCAGGGCAGCGAGGGTTAACTGGGCGGGGCCACGCCACAAGCAGATGATCCTCATGAGCAGTGAGGGAGGTGTGTGAAAGAGGGTCTGTTGCAAAGTGTGTGTGCGCGCGTGTGTGTGAGTGTGTGCATGCATGCATTCATTCATACACATGCATGTATGTTAGTGTGCCTTTGTGACCGTGCGTGTGCATTATGGTATAAGCAGGGTTTGGCAGCATAAGTTAAGTGTATGTTTCTACAGAATATTACAGCTTCTGTGCTTGTTCATGTTTCTTATTGAATAGTACAGTGTGTGTGTGTGTGTGTTAGTATGTTTTTTTTATTGAATTGTATTGTGTGTGTGTGTGCTTCATGTTTCTTATTGAATGGTCCAGTAGTGTGTGTGTTTGTTCATGTTTCTTATTGAATGGTCCAGTAGTGTGTGTGTTTGTTCATGTTTCTTGTTGAATGGTCCAGTAGTGTGTGTGTGCTTGTTCATGTTTCTTATTGAATGGTCCAGTAGTGTGTGTGTGCTTGTTCGTGTCTTATTGAATGGTCCAGTAGTGTGTGTGCTTGTTCATGTGTCTTATTGAATGGTCCAGTAGTGTGTGTGGGTTTGTTCATGTTTCTTATTGAATGGTCCAGTAGTGTGTGTGTGTGTGTGTTTCATGTTTCTTATTGAATGGTCCAGTAGTGTGTGTGGGCTTGTTCAGGTTTCTTATTGAATGGTCCAGTAGTGTGTGTGCTTGTTCATGTTTCTTATTGAATGGTCCAGTAGTGTGTGTGTGTGCTTGTTCATGTTTCTTATTGAATGGTCCAGTAGTGTGTGTGTGTGTGTGTGTGTGCTTGTTCATGTTTCTTATTGAATGGTCCAGTAGTTTGTGTGGGCTTGTTCATGTTTCTTATTGAATGGTCCCGTAGTGTGTGTGGGCTTGTTCATGTTTCTTATTGAATGGTCCGGTAGTGTGTGTGTGTGTGTTTCTTATTGAATGGTCCAGTAGTGTGTGTGTGTGTGTGTGCTTGTTCATGTTTCTTATTGAATGGTCCCGTAGTGTGTGTGTGTGTGCTTGTTCATGTTTCTTATTGAATGGTCCAGTAGTGTGTGTGTGTGTGTGTGTGCTTGTTCATGTTTCTTATTGAATGGTCCCGTAGTGTGTGTGTGTGTGTGTGCTTGTTCATGTTTCTTATTGAATGGTCCAGTAGTGTGTGTGTGTGTGTGCTTGTTCATGTTTCTTATTGAATGGTCCCGTAGTGTGTGTGGGCTTGTTCATGTTTCTTATTGAATGGTCCCGTAGTGTGTGTGGGCTTGTTCATGTTTCTTATTGAATGATCCAGTAGTGTGTGTGTGTTTGTTCATGTTTCTTATTGAATGGTCCGGTAGTGTTTGTGTGTGTTTGTTCATGATGTTTCTTATTGAATGGTCCAGTAGTGTGTGTGTGTTTGTTCGTATGTTTCTTGTTGAATGGTCCAGTAGTGTGTGCGTGCTTGTTCGTTTCTTATTGAATGGTCCAGTAGTGTGTGTGTGTGTGTTCATGTTTCTTATTGAATGGTCCAGTAGTGTGTGTGGGCTTGTTAATGTTTCTTATTGAATGCTTCAGTAGTGTGTGTGGGCTTGTTCATGTTTCTTATTGAATGGTCCAGTAGTGTGTGTGTGTTTGTTCATGTTTCTTATTGAATGGTCCGCTAGTGTGTGTGTGTGTGTGTTTGTTCATGTTTCTTATTGAATGGTCCAGTAGTGTGTGTGTGTGTGTGTTCATTTTTCTTATTGAATGGTCCAGTAGTGTGTGTGGGCTTGTTCATGTTTCTTAGTGAAAGGTCCAGTTATGTGTGTGTGTTTGTTCATGTTTCTTATTGAATGGTCCAGTAGTGTGTGTGGGCTTGTTCATGTTTCTTATTGAATGGTCCAGTTATGTGTGGCCTTGTTCATGTTTCTTATTGAATGGTCCAGTAGTTTGTGTGTGCTTGTTCATGTTTCTTATTGAATGGTCCAGTAGTTTGTGTGTGCTTGTTCATGTTTCTTATTGAATGGTCCAGTAGTGTGTGGGCTTGTTCATGTTTCTTATTGAATGGTCCAGTAGTGTATGTGGGCTTGTTCATGTTTCTTATTGAATGGTCCAGTAGTGTGTGTGTGTGTGTGTGTGTGTGTGTGTGTGTGTGTTTGTTCATGTTTCTTATTGAATGGTCCGGTAGTGTGTGTGTGTGTGTGTGTGTGTGTTTGTTATTGAATGGTCCAGTAGTGTGTGTGTGTGCTTGTTCATGTTTCTTATTGAATGGTCCAGTAGTGTGTGTGTGCTTGTTCATATTTCTTATTTAATGGTCCAGTAGTGTGTGTGGGCTTGTTCATGTTTCTTATTGAATGGTCCCATAGTATGTGTGGGCTTTTTCATGTTTCTTATTGAATGGTCCAGCAGTGTGTGTGGTGTCTGTTCGGTGATGGGAGCGTGTAGGGGACCGTGATGGGAGCGTGTAGGGGACCGTGATGGGAGCGTGGAGGGGACCGTGATGGCAGCGTGTAGGGGACCGTGATGGCAGCGTGTAGGGGACCGTGATGGGAGCGTGTAGGGAACCATGAGGGGAGCGTGGAGGGGACCGTGATGGCAGCGTGTAGGGGACCGTAATGGCAGCGTGTAGGGGACCATGATTGGAGCATGTAGGGGACCGTGATGGGAGCGTGTAGGGTTCATCATGGCTGCCGGGTCAGCGGTCTGGAAGCCGTCTCCCCAGCAGATGGCCATCATTAGTAACAATGGACACTTCACTACGGGGGTCAGATGCAATAACGGCCAGGAAAGGGGGGGGGACTTCCTGCCCGGACCTTCAGACCGGTGCTGCCTCGCTCTCTTCCTCTTCTCCTGGTGGTGTTTTTTCCTCGTACCCATCCAGGGTTTTTTCCGTTCTCCACCAGAAATGCAAATTGTTTCCTGCTGAGCGTTTAGGGAGGCCAGTAGACTAAACGCACGCACATGCAAACAAATGTGACTGCTTATTAATTCAGCTCCGATTCCCGTGAGAGGGTCTTTTTACTTCTCTGCCATCTTCATAAAGCCAGCGGGTTGGTGTAACGTTACCTCGGGTCTCTTTACGTCGGCCCTGGGTGTCCTGGTCAGAGCAGGCGTCGTGTTTGACCGCATCCCTCGCATGCTGGCCACGCTCTGCTGGTCGTCCCTTACGCCAGGGTCAAGACCAGAGGGGACCGAGCCTTTGAGTCTGGGGTTCCTAGATTGTGGAACGCTCTTCCTCAGGACTTGAGAGCTGTGGCCTCTGTGGACATCTTTAAGAAGCAGCTAAAGACTGTTCTGTTTAGATGGGTGTGTGTCGAATCAAATTTGACTGTCTATGACTGTTGTCCTTTTTCCTGTGTTTGTTTAATTCTGTTGATTCTTTGTGTGCATTTTAACCTGTGTGAAGCACTTTGTGAGTCCTCTGTGTGAGAAGTGGTATTTGAATCAAATTGACTTACTTTCTATGTATGATCACTAAGAGAGAAAGGCCCTGGTAGACTAGTGAATTAATTGGACTTGTATGAACCGCTGGTACATTTTTAATACAAACTGTATTATTAATGTCCTAGGGATGATTGCTACATTTGAATACGCACATCACACAATTAAAGTTATGTAACTAACTAACTTAGTATTCTGCCGAGGGTTACTTTACAACACTTTCATGTAGCAGCTGAATAATAGAGGCTGAATCATCATCAGTCATTTCCATAAGACCTTCACTGTGGAGCGAGGCTGCACTGACCCGATGATATCGCACTGCCATGGCTGGCTGTCTCTATTCTGCTAATATCGTCACTAAGAGAATCACACTACCAGGATCCTCACAGGCATTTCAAGACCTTGAGCAGCTGATGTGATCTCTCCTCTCCTCTCCTCAGGAATGGGAAGAAGGAGTCAGACCTGGAGGCGGCCCTGGCCAGGCTGAAGGATGTGGAGGCGCTGCTGAACTCTAAAGACGCGTCCCTGGCCACGGCGCTGGGGGAGAAGCGCTCGCTGGACGCTGAGCTCCGCGATCTGAAGGCCCAGATCGCCAAGGTAACCACACCCCAGCTGCACCTGCCTAATACTGCTACTACAAAACAAACACACCCCAGCATCTGCACCTGCGTAATACTGATACTACAAAACAAACACACCCCAGCACCTGCCTAATACAGCTACTACAAAACAAACACACCCCAGCATCTGCACCTGCCTAATACTGCTACTACAAAACAAACACACCCCAGCATCTGCACCTGCCTAATACTGCTACTACAAAACAAACACACCCCAGCATCTGCACCTGCCTAATACTGCTACTACAAAACAAATACACCCCAGCATCTGCACCTGCCTAATACTGGGACTACAAAACAAACATACCCCAGCATCTGCACCTGCCTAATACTGGGACTACAATACTGATAAGATACTACTATAAAACTGGGACTACAATACTATTAGACTACTAATAGTCTACCACTATAATACTGGTACTACAATACTATTAAGATCCTACTATAATACTGAGACTACAATACTATTAGACAACTAATAGATTACTACTATAATACTGTTGCTACAATACTAATAAACTGCTAATAGACTACCACTATAATACTGCTACTTCAATACTAATAGGCTAGTACTATAATACTGGTACTATAATATTGGTACTATAATACTAATACTACTATAATACCACTATACTGCTACTGTAATATTAATACTACTATAATACTACT